>NC_134137.1:7588257-7891287 GCF_033958435.1 Carettochelys insculpta
GAAAGCAGTGATCCTGAGATGGTAGACTTCAGGATCCTGACCAAAGAAAGGAAAGAGAACATCAAATTACACACCTTGGACTTCAGAAAAGCAGACTTTGACTCCTTCAGGAATTTGATGGGCAGAATCCCCTTGGATGCTACCACAAAGGGAAAAGGAGTCGAGGAAAACTGGCAGTATTTTAAGGAAGCCCTATTAAAGGTGCAGAAAAAAACTGTCCCAATGCGCAGCAAGAGAAGTAAATATGGTAGGAGACAAGAGTGGCTTAATGGGGAAATCCTTGCAAAACTTAGGCACAAAAAGGGAGCTTACAAAAAGTGGAAACTGAGACAGATGTCTAGGGAGGGGTATAAACGTATAGCTCGAGAATGTAGGGCAGTTATCAGGAAGGTGAAAGCGCAACTGGAATTGCAACTCACGAGGAATGTGAAGGATAACAAGAAAAGTTTCTACAGGCATGTTTAGCAAGAAGAAGGTGATCAGAGAGGGCATGGGGACCCTAGTGGATGAGGGAGGTAACCCAGTGACAGATGATGTAGGGAAAGCTGAAGTACTTGATGCTTTCTTTGCCTCTGTCTTCACGGTCAAAGACAGCTCCCAGACTAACGTGATAAGTGATGCATTGTGGGATGAAGGTAGACAGCCTTTGATGGGGAAAGAACAGGTTAGGAGCATATGTTGTTGACAAGCCCTTGGCCGTTATCTTTGAAAAGTCGTGTAGATCAGGAGAGATCCCGGATGATAGGACAAAGGCAAATGTAGTGCCCATCTTTAAAAAAGGGAAGGAGAATGATGCAGGGTACTATAAGCCAGTCAATCTTACATCAGTCCCTGGAAAAATCATGGAGAGGCTCCTAAAAAGAAATCATTTTGAGGCACTTGGAGGAGGGGAGAGTGATCAGGAATAGTCAGCATGGATTCATGAAGGGCAAGTGATGCCTGACCAATCTGATTAGTTTCTATGATGAGATAACTGGCTGTGTGGATGGGGGAAAATCAATGGATGTGATTTAACTTGACTTTAGCAAAGCTTTTGATACAGTCTCCCACAATATTCCTGTCAGCAAGTTGAAGGAATGTGGATTGGATAAATGGATGGTAAGATGAATAGAAAGCTGGCTAGAATGTCGGGCCCAGAGGGTAGTGATCAATGGCTCAATGTTGGGATGGTGGTTGGTTTCTTGTGGAGTGCCTCAAGGTTCGATTCTGGGTCCTGTTCTGTTCAACATATTTACCAATGACCTGGATGAGGGGTTGGATTGCACCCTCAGCAAGTTTGTGGATGACATTAAACTAGGGGGAAAGGTAGATATGCTGGAGGGTAGGGACAGGGTCCAGAGTGCCTTAGACAAATTGGAAGACTGGGCTGCAAGAAATCTGATGAGGTTCAATAAGGACAAGTGCAGAGTCCTGCACTTGGGCTGGAAGAATCCCAAGCATTGTTATAGGCTGGGGTCCAACTGGCTCAGCAGTAGTTTTGCAGAAAAGGACTTGAGAGCTGTAGTGGACGACAAGCTAGACGTGAGTCAACGGTGTGTCGTTGTAGCCAAGAAAGCTAATGGCATATTAGGTTGCATCAAGAGGAGCATTGCCAGTAGATCCAGAGAAGTGATTATTCCGCTTTATTTAGCTTTGGTGAGGCCACATCTGGAGTACTGTGTCTAGTTTTGGGCCCCCAATTACAGGAAGGATGTGGATACACTGGAGAGGGTCCAGTGGAGGGCGACCAAAATAATTAGGGTGTTGGAGCATATGAGTTATGAAAAAAGGTTGAGGGAATTGGGACTGCTTAGTCTGTAGAAGAGAAGACTGAGGGGGGAACTTACTGAAGGGAGGCTGCAAGAAGGCTGTAGCGAAGCTGTTCATAGTGGTCACAGATGGCAGAACACGGAACAACGGTCTCAAGTTGCAGCTGTAAAGGTCCAGGTTGAACATTAGGAAAAACTTTTTCACTAGGAGGGTGGTGAAGCTTTGGAATGGTCTACCCAGGGAAGTAGTGGAGTCTCCATCCCTGGAGGTGTTTAAGTCTCGGCTTGGCAAAGCCCTGGCAGGGCTGATCTGATGGTTTTGGTCCTGCTTAGAGCAGGGGGCTGGATTTGTTGGCTTTTTTAGGTCTTTTTCAGCTCTATTGTTCTATGATTCTGACTGTCCATAGATCTTTCTCTGCAGTGGGTGAGGTGTCTTCCTTCTGTCACACCTTCTCCCTCAGCGAAGGGGAGGTCAGTAACTATGTCTCACTGGAGACAAACCTCACAAACAGCAAATTCCCAGGCAGGCACCCGCACTGCTGCTGTTGTTACAACCCCCCAGACTGTTTGGTACTTCAAGGACAGCTACGCAGGAATCACTGACAATCTGGAAACAGACATTATAATGCCAGGCTATGACTGTGCTCAGTTGAATGGACATGAAGGTCTCAAAGTTCTTGTTCGTTAGGGCTACTGGCCTGCTCCTGTTACTTCCTTTGGTTGGTTGGTGATTTGTTTTTGGTGACACAGCTCACTGAACATACTCAGCTTTCTCTGAGACCTTAAGCTAAAGTGGGTAGCTTACAAGTATGATGCAGGATATGTGTCAACATCTAAACTGCCAACCCTTCTCAGGTCAGAATATTGATAAAGTTTCAGGCAACACAAAAATTGGTGGATCGTAAATGAAGGGGACAGTTCACGGATTCAGGGAAATCTGGAATGAGTGGTAATCTGGGTCGAAGCAGACTGTGTGTTCTGATATAGATGTGGAGATATCTACATCTAGGAACAAAGGATGTTGGTAAAACTTACATGATCGGGATCTATCATGGGAAGCTCAATGACACTGAAAAAAGAGCTGAAGATCTGGAGGGATAATTATCTGAACAGAGTCTCTGAAATAGCCCAAGCGGAAAACCAACTTGCTTCAGAGTGCTGAAATATATTCTGATAGTCTCGGAATCGTGGAAAGGCCAAGTGACAGGGTTTGTGTTTGGGGCTGAGGGGTAAGCATGAAAAAAGTCAGCTGATGGTTGAAGAAAGGGCATTCAGAAATACAGCAATGCTTAGTGAAGGAGTGATGAGATTTTAGGTATGAAATAAATTTCTCAAACTGTGAATTTTGACAGTTCTGGATTCAGTGCCGCTGAGACAAATCACCCATAGTGACAGAAGGGTTATCCTTTCCCCTCTTGTCATAAATATTTAAAGTCAGTGTCACCAGGAAGTTACAATTTACAGATGTACTTACCCATTTTGTCACGAAGCTCTTTGGTTTTAACACCATAAATGATAGGGTTCAGCATGGGAGGGACAAGGAAGTAGAGGTCAGCCAAGATAATATGAACTTGGGGTGCAATGCGCTGACCAAATCCATGTGTCAGATTAGAAATGAGGCTGGGGGTATAATACATCAGCATCACACATACGTGGGCTGTGCAGGTATTGAGGGTTTTTTGGTGGGCTTCCTTGGAGGAGATCCTGAGGACAGCCCTGATGATGTGGCCATAGGACAGGGCAATGAGTGTTAAATCTACACCATTGATTATAAATAATAGCACCAAACCATATGCCCTGTTGGCTGAGATATCCCCACAAGACTTCTTCACCATAGCTGTGTGCTCACATTGTGTGTGGGGGATAAAGCGGTTGGAACAGAATGGCTGCCTGCTCAGGAGCAGAGGGAGGGGCAGAATAAAAAGTACCGCTCTTATCAAACCTACAAGCACTAACTTAGCTATTCGCAAATTGGTCAGGATGGTGTTGTATCTCAAGGGGTCACATACTGCAACATAGCGATCAAAGGCCATTGTCACAAGAACAGCTGAGTGCATGAGAGAGACCGCATGAAGGAAGAACATCTGGGTGAGGCAGCCACCCAGAGTAATGTCTTTGAAATTGAACCAAAATATACACAGTGCCTTTGGCACAACGAAGGTAGGCGTGGCCATGTCTGTGAGCGCCAGCATGCAGAGCAGCAGGTACATCGGCTTGTGCAGGGTCTGCTCTTTGCCCACTGTGAACAAAACTAGGAAATTTCCCAACATGCCGACAAAGTAGAACATAGAGAAAGGGATGGAAATCCAGACATAGGCAGCCTCCAGGCCAGGTATGCCCATTAGGATGAATGACGAAGGATCAAAGTGAGTGAGGTTGGAAGGTGGCATAAGTTGTTGGATGTGTTGATTGGTTTCAGAAGTGCTCAAGGTACCTGTGGAAAGAAAGAAGCACATTTGAGGGAGATTACAGGCCACATAACAGTAAATAGTTTATTAATATTAGCAATCTAGAAAGAGGGTTGAAGAGTGAGGTGGCAACTTTAGCAGATGGCATCAGATTATTTGAGTCGTAGTTAAGTTCAGAGAAATTCTCCAAGGGAACTTAGCAAGCAGGGTGAACGAGCAGGAAGATGAACTTAGGTTTCAACAAATACCATACGTTCAGCCATTGAAAATAAAAGTTTTAACCACTCAAACACCTAACACTTTAATTTAACTGTATGAACTCAGGACAGGGACCCAGACATCATCGTACACAGCTCTGTGAAACCCTGCTCATGCTACAAGCACAGAAGAAACTCTGAGAAAAAGTTGCAGCTTTTAACCTGAATACGCAACCAGAGACACATGTCAGTAGCTCAGCCTGAATCTCAAGGAAGCTTGCAGGTGACATAAAGAGGAATAAGATTTATTTGAAAACATAAGGGAATGAGTGACTGTTAATAATTAACAGAGGAAATGTCCCCCAAGAAATTTTCATTTAATTTGCGTCTCCCAGTTGTCCAATGTTTTAAGCAGCTGCCAGTGGCTATTGTATGAGGAGCAGTGATTACTTGGACCCTCAACGTCCCTGATTTGCCCATTCTCATTCTATAAAGGAGATGCTTCTCAGCTGCTTGTTTCTTCTGCACAGTGGGCCCTTAAGCTGCATGGTTGTCTGTGAGTTTAACAAAAGCAGCGTGTAATGGCGTCCACTCACTTGTGAGCATCCCTCTGTGGCGAAGGGTACTGCGTAAGTTCTAATCTATGTCCTCTTTAAACTTCTGTCGGTGGGCTCTGACTAGATACTGTCAATTCCTACATTAGGGTTGAGGCCAGTCTTCAGCCCCTGGTCTGGGTGTTGCCCAGGTCTCAGTTCAATTTGCACTCTGTGATGCTGTTGATCTTCCAATCAGTATAGGGACCTGCCTGGACTGAATGTCTATGAGGAAAAGCCAGACCCTAGCCTAGTAGGTTTGTTCATACTGGCCTGCCAGGTCCTGTTTGGCTTCAGCAGAAAAAGCTGCCTTCTGCTGCCTGGAGGACCTCTTTTCTGCTCCTCTCACTGGGACAGAGTGTGGAAAGGACTCCTTTAGGAGGCATCTTGTGTTAGCCCTTCGCATCACACAGTGGCACAGGTGCCCTGGCCTTTACCACTAGTTTGTGAGGTTTCTCACCAGTGAGACAGAGTGACCCTTCTAACCACAACCCAGGGAGCAGGCAAGAAAGGGGCATTTGAGCCCCTGCAGAGGAAATGATGCGGTAAGACTGGAGCAGCTTGGAGGCTGTGGGCACCAGGGATGAATAGGGAGCATGGAGATGGCACTGACAACCAACAGGCTATTGGAAGAGGGCAGCCTGAGGTATCGAAAGAGAGCATGAGCTGTCTGGAACATTCACAGAAAGCCTTGGCACATGAGAGATAAGTTTCTCCTCAAGCCTATTTCCCCCCCAGTATCTTATTGCTCTGATTGGTCGCTTTAAAAATAATTATCTTAACTGAAAACCTCTTGCCTAGTTGGCGTAACCTAGGTGTAACTACATTCGAGATACAGATATTCATAACTACGGATACAAGAATGATACATGCATTGAAATACGGCAATTGTAGTGAGAAAATCATAACTTTCCCAATGACGCCTTACACAATTCATGTGCACAATGTACCATAATTAAGCTATAATCATGTACTTATAATAATTCCACTTTGAACAATATGGGGTTCAGCATCACAGAAAGTTCAATGGTTGCTTCTACCAAGTGTAATGCCTGACATTAAACAACAAGATTGAGAACAACAATTCGCTTGACACACCCAGGATGAAGTTCTGTGGCTTGTTAAGGCAATGAGACCCGGAAACTCCCCAGATGCTTTAATAACCAAGAGAAGTCCCCAGCTTAAAGCATTTGGGGAGTCACTGGGTATCCTAATTTCAGGACTTCCCTTTTCCTGGCCATGTGCATGCTGCTCCTTGTCCCCAACACCCCTAGTGCCACTCACCTCTTCTTCTATACACTCTGCCTCCTACTACAGCCCCTAACTCTGCTAGTCCACTCATGTGTATCCCACTTCCTGTCCCATAATCTACAGGTGCTGGGCAATAGTCCTAGTTGGTCTCCCACCTCCTCTAGTTCAAGCCCTGCCCCACAGTGAGAGACCTCACCAAGCACCAACACCATGTGCCATTCCTCAGCGTGACCTCTCAAGGACTGTGTCTACACTAGCACCTCCCTTTTGAAAGGGGGATGCTGATGAGACACATCGGGATATGCTAATAAGGTTCTGTAACGAATACGCAGTGTCTCATTAGCATCATGAGGTGGCTGTGGCACTTTGAATGTGCTGTTTTCAATTGCATGTGGCTAGTCTACATGGGGGTCCTTTTGAAAGGACCCCGCAGGCTTTGAAATCCTCTTATTCCTATCTGGTTATAGGAATAAGGGGATTTTGAAGCCTGTGGGGTCCTTTCAAAAAAGACCCCCCCCATGTAGACAAGCCACGCGTGATCCAAACGAGGCACTTTCCATGCTAATAAGGCACTGAATATTCATTTCAGCATTTCATTAGTATTCTGTGATTGTGCCATTAGCATGGTTGTTTCGAAATTTTGGCCAATTGTGGCCACAGCCAATGTCTGCCCACCCTGTGGGGGGAAAAAGAAAAACAAACAAAAACCTCACCCTTGGAGCAAAGGGAAATCCATTTGCAGCTCAGCCAGTGCAGGAGAGGAGTGCAGGACGGACCTGGAAGTTGGGAGGGATCATGTGGAGGATAAAAGGAGCCATTGTCATGAACTCATCTTCAAAACAACACAAAGCTTTTTCATATAGTACCCCAACATGTCTTCCCAGTGCTCCTGCTCCCTCTGGGCAGTTGCTGTCATTTCCACGTAGCTGTACTGGGCTTACTCATGCAGAGAATGATGGTCACAGAATCACAGAATGCTAGGACTGGAAGGCACCTTGAGGGGTCATTGAGTCCAGCCCTCTGCCCTCGTGGCAGGACCAAGTACTATCTCGACCATCCCTGATAGACATTTATCTAACCTGTTCTTAAATATCTCCAGAGATGGAGATTCCACAACCTCCCTAGGTTTGACTGATCATCTCCCTGGGCAACATCACGTCACCTCCTGTCCCTAGAGGGGCCTCATAACACTTCTTTCGTCCCATCATTGAGCAGGTTCTCCATTCCCTATATTACCCAGTTTCAGGACTCTGTCCCACTATGATCTGGAATAGTACATGTCACACTGTCCTTCTCCATCACCAAACCCCTGCCCACTCCTATACAATGTTCATTATTCCTGCACTTCCTCAGTGAGATTTCTAAGACTGCCTCCAAGCCAGAAGTATGGTATTTTTAATGTATTGTCTTGTTTCTTGTGCTTTCCTCAACCAGAGAAGCAAGGACATAAAGAGGGCAGGCCCCCCCTCCCTGCAAAAATGAAAATAAAATAAAACAATGGGATTAGATTCACCCATAATGTTTAACGTTTGGCTCCTGCCTGTGAAAAACTTGGGTTTGGGTCCTGCTGGGGAGAGCACCATTGTCTTTGGGTGCGGAATGAGTCTGATGGAAACCTCATCCTTGTGGTGTCTGCGACTGGGAATGAATGTTAGAATTGCCAAACACAGAGTTTGCTCTCAAAAAGGCCAGCCTCAATCAGCAGTGACCCCATGAAGGCAAAATGTGGGGGTGGAATCAAGGCCTTGTGTGGCCATTCCTGGTGTGAACCCTCCGGTAACAAAGACACGCGCCAGAGGTTTTGGCTGCACTTCCCAAAACCCAGCCCCAGTGAAGGTCCTGAGACAGCCAGAAGAACATAGCAATAGTGACATTGAACTAATATTTAAAACAAATATTTGTTTAAACTATTATCAGTACATCAGCAGTTCCAGTTTTAACCAGATAAATCCCTTGTTATTCCTGACAATGCTAAACAGCACAAGCTGTTGCCCTGGTGAATTCCTGCCCAGACGGTTCTGCACTTGAACCCTGGAACTCCTCGGAAGCCTTTAGAACTCACCGTGACGCAGAGAGAGCTAAAATCCCACTCAGAAAAGAGAAGAAATCTTCTTGAGACCGAGCCCTGAAATCAGTGTGTGCATCTCACACATCTGACACTTGGCGTACAGGACGGCAACCTTTATAATTCCCCCACACAGTCTCTCTGGATTTTCAGGTCAATCTGCAGTCCCAGGTGTCTCCCTCAGCTTTGTCACCATAGGAACAAGTGGAAAATAAACCCTGGAGACTGCACCTTGAAATCCTTTCCTGGAGTGAAGAAATGTTTCACCAATACCAGCAGCTCATTTAGTTTTTCCAGGCAAACCGAATCTTGCGCACTGTTCAGCCTACCAATTGATCATGGTTGTCTTTTTTTCCCCTTTATTCTGTTTTCCTTAGTGCATTATAGTGCAATCTGAACCCTGTGTAGGAATACTGCCACAATATAGAGGTAAAAAGTGTTATGCACTTCGGATGTGTGACGTTGGCTACGTCTACACGTGAAGCCAGATTGAATATTGAAATAGCCAGATTGAAATAGGCTATTTCAATGAATGACGTCTACACGTCCTCCAGGGCTGGCAACGTCGATGTTCAACTTCGACGTTGCACAGCACCACATCGAAATAGGCGCTGCGAGGGAACGTCTACATGCCAAAGTAGCACACATCGAAATAAGGGTGCCAGGCACAGCTGCAGACAGGGTCACAGGGCGGACTCAACAGCAAGCCGCTCCCTTAAAGGGCCCCTCCCAGACACAGTTGCACTAAACAACACAAGATACACAGAGCCGACAACTGGTTGCAGACCCTGTGCAAGAGCCCTCTTGCGGCTCTTCTTCTGATGCCCTTTCCTGCTTTCCCAGACTTCCTTCTGCCCTCCAAGCACCTCTTCTGTGGTCCCCTCACCCTCAGGTCATTGTATCTCTGCTCTTCTCCACCAGCGTCCTCCAAGGCCCCCCACCTGTCTCTCGCTGTGTTCCTCTTCTCCACCTGGCCCCACGCCCCTGAGTCCCCTACTTCCTGGTGTTTGACAGTGAAAAATAAAGACACGTTTTAATGTGGGCCCTAATCTCCTGGCTCTCTGTGTTCCAGCCCCCTTAGCTGAGTTGTTCCAGCATCAGCAGGCACAGCAGCTGGAGGAGTCCTAGAGCTGGGTCTAATATAGGAACTAGACACCAAACAAAAGCATGTGTATACAAATGTTGTAATCAGTTATGTGGGGCAAAGTTCAATGACAGACAGAAAGTGATCTAGTGTCACAAGGAGAAACAAAGCTGTGTCAGGCTTTCTCATTCGCATCAGAATATTGCATTTCACTTTCAGAGAACAGCCATGCATGTTCTTACAGAACCATAGAATCACAGGGTGGTAAGAGACCTTTGGAAGTCATCAAGTCCAACCCCCTGCTCACAGCAGAAACAATCACAACTAAATAATTCCAGTCAGGGCTCTGTAGAGCCAGAATTTAAAAACCTCTTGGATTTGAGATTCCATCACCTCTCCAGGTAACATATTCCAGTCCTTTGCCTCCCTCCTCATGCAATAGTTTTTCCTAATATCTATCCTAGACCTCTCCCACTGCATCTTGAGACCGTTGTTCCTTGTTCTATCATCTAAGAGCACTGTAAACAGCTTGTCTCCATCCTCTTTGTAATTCTCCTTCATGTGGTTGAAGACTTAAAAACTTCTAGGGATGGATATTCTATCACCCCTCCTGGAAACCTATTCCAGTGCCTCACCAGCCTCCTGGTGAGCTAGTTTTTAGCAATATGTAACCTAAACCTCTCCCACTAAAATTTAAGATCATTGCTCCTCATTCTGTCATCTGTTACCATTGAAAACAGACTCCCTCCATCCTCTTTGCAATCCCTCATAGGGTAGTTGAAGGCTGCTATCAAATCCCCATTCACTCTGTAGACTAACAGCAACGAAGGGTCCTGTGGCACCTTATAGACTAACAAAAAAGTTTTGAGCATGAGCTTTCGTAAGCACAGACTCACTTCATCAGATGTTGGTCTTGGAAATCTGCAGGGCCAAGTATAAATAAGGATATCCCCACCCTTGCTCTGGCTTATTTATACCTGGCCCTGCAGATTTCCAAGACCAGCATCTGATGAAGTGAGTCTGTGCTCACAAAAGCTCATGCTCAAAACTTTTCTGTTAGTCTATAAGGTGCCACAGGACCCTTCGTTGCTGTTACAGATCCAGACTAACACGGCTACCCCTCCGATATCTGTAGACTAAATTTCTCAGCCTGTCCTCATAAGTCCTGTGATCCAGCTCCCTAGTCATTTATTTGGCCTCCAGTTGATTCTCTCCATGTCCTGCGTGTGCCTGTCTTAGTGTTCTTGTAATGTTTGCCAATTCCTACTATTGTGCTTCATCAACAATACCTCCAGCTGGATTGCTGCATATCTTCACTGAGCTCGTGATCATTGAGCTGTTCACTTGAAGTGTATAGAGACAAATACTGGTGCAGAGTTGAGTGGGCCAAATGAGAGAACACACACACGCAGATGAACATCTGTCTACAACTGGCACCACTCATGTATAACATATCCAAAGCAGTTGAGAGAAGGGTAAACAGTGAGGTGACAAAGGTTGCAGATGACGGACAGGGAAGCATCATCCCATCTAGCCATAAAAAGTGATGGGGTTTAATTTAACTGCTACCAATACAAAAGTTCTTGGAGTCACTGGACATAATTCTCTGATAAAATCCCCTCAATCTGCCTCAGCAGTACCAACCAAACAACCAAGCAACAGAATATTGGGAGTCCTTAGGAAGAGGATAAATAATGAGACAGAAAATATCATAGTGCCTCTCCATAAATCTGTGGTATGACCACATTTTAAATACGTTTTGTGTAGTTCCGGCTGCTCCATTTATAAATATATTGGAATTGGGGAAAGTACTGAAAACAGCAACAAAACTGAATAGGAGTATGAATCTTCTTTTGCATATGGAGAACTTAATAAGATTGGCACTTTTTGTGTTGGAAAAAGAGACGACTAATGGGGCATTGTGGACTGGTGTTAAGAAGAAAAAAGCAGTCCTGTTGCGCCTTAAAGTGTAACAGTTTTATTTATTAGATAATGAGCTTTCACGGATGAGACCCCTTTATCACATTTATCACTTGTTGAGAAGGTAAACAATAAAAGTAGCAGGAGACCCAGAGTTCAGTCTCTAAGGATTTTCAGGAAGGATTACAAAGGGACAGGGTCTCCATGTTCAAATTCCTGAAACAACTAAAGAAATTAATTCAATCAAATTACTTTAGAAAACTTAGCCTGCATCTACAATAGCACCCACCTTTCAAAAAGGGGATGCTAATGAGACACTTCAGGATATGCTAATGAGGCACTGGAATGAATATGCAATGCCTCATTAACATAATGGCTCCCACCACCCTTGAAAAGTGTCACTTTTTATTGTTCATGGCTCGTCTACATGGGTTCCTTTTCTAAAGGACTCTGCATACTTTGAAATCCCCCTTATTCCTATAACCAAATAGCAATACAGGGATTTTGAAAGGTGTGGGGTCCTTTTGAAGACAACCCCATGTAGACAAGCCACGTGCAATGAAAAGTGGCACTTTCAAAGTGCCACATCTGCCATTATGCTAACAAGGGACTGAATACTCATTGCGGTGCCTCATGAACATATCTTGAAATGTATCATTATCGTCCCCCTTTCGACAGGGGGGTGCTAGTGTAGACATAGCCTTAATGATAAAGAAAGAAATACTAGTTTAATTTTTTAAAGCAGAACATATCTCTTTTATAACCCACAGTCATCATATTCACAGTTACAATAAATGTAAACCACAAGAAAAACAACAAACAAAAGGAAAATGTGAACAAGTCAGTCTGCACAAAACACAGTAAGAAACAGATCTCAAAAGATTAGGTGGAGTTCACTTAAGTCTCTCCTCAGCCACACCTACACTGGCACGCAGAGCATCTACACACAAAGAAAGCTGTTTCGAAAGGAGATTGAAAGAACACAGTGCTGCTTTTGAAAGAGCTCTTCCAGTCCTGTCTTAGGAAGAGCGCCCTGTTTAGAAAGATTCTTTCAAGAGAAAATGCGTGTCACCATTCCATGGGCCGTTCTTTCGAAAGCGGAGACCTCCATGGTGCCAGCCAGCTCGGCATGGGGGGAATCTATGCTCTGTGCCTGGACATGTTTAAAGTCACACTGACCCAGAAACCCCATGACAGGAAGCTAAGAGCATACTGGCAGCAAAGGCATCTGCCAAAACCTGCGGACGCTCATGGCCACCCTCCAACACTGATAGACAGGCATGGCCAGGAGCCAGCCCCCCACCACTCCCCAGGAGCATCAGGCCCCTCATCAGAGCCTTCACAGGGCAGGCAGGAGAACAGCCAGCCTCTTAAAATACAGGGTCGCTCCAGGATGGAGCCATAGCTGCAGGACCTCCTGGGAAAGTGGAAGGAAGAGCAGGGCCTGTGAGAAATGGGCAAGTGCCACAACGCAGCCTCCTTTGCCCACTGGACTGGCCACCTGGGGACACCCTGACTGTACCCCAGACCAGGTGAGAAACAAGGCCAAGGAGCTCCAGCAGGGCTAAGCCTGGGCTCAGGATTCTTCCAGCCAGTCTGGGGAAATTCCCATGACATGCCCCTACTACCAGGATCCTCCTGGGGCCTGGGACAGCTCACCACCACCTGCCATCCTCAACACCATGGTGAACAAGCCACACCAAGAGGCCAAGAGGAGCTGGGACCTGAGGGCCACCCCACGCAGCTGGAGCCAGAACTGTCCACCGAATGGTCAAGTGAGGAGGTGGACCTCATTACTGAACTCCCCTCATGGTCATCCAGCCAAGCAACAGCCATCCTGGTGCCACCAAACCTTGGCAAGGGACCCTCTGGAAAGAACTTGAAGGGGCAGACACCCCAGCTTGCAGACCTTGTTTTTATTGCTGCATATGTCTTCATATGTAAAGTAACATAAAGACAATAGCTCTATTCCACGTCATTTATTTGATAATAAGATGGTAGGAAATCAGCAATTTTCAGTAGGTGTCTTCTGAGATTTTTTCATGTTTTTGTATGTAAGTCGTTTTTAAGTGAGGTGTAATGTGGAGGGATGCAAAACAAATCTGACCCCGAAAAGGGTACAGTGATCTGGAAAGGCTGATTGGCACTTGTTTCAAGACCTCAGATTACCTTAGAACCATGTTTCTTAACTAGTGGTACATTTACCCTTAGGCGTACAAGAGACAAGTCAGGGGGTACTATATAAAAAATGTTGAGAAACACTGTCTCAGGCAGGGGCATAACATGGACTATCCTGTAGCAGATTGTCTTTGACACCTCCCCTCATCCAAACCAGCCCTGGTACTGTGAGCAATCCTGATACAGCCTTGTGGCAACATTACCAATTGCTGACATAGAAAAGCAGCCTCAGGAAGGTGTGTCATGTTTCCTAATGGGATGCAACAAGGTAAAGTTTTGTGTCCTTTTGAAGACAACTTACTCATGCTGGTTCCTTTCAGCCTCTGCTTCTTCTGTCTTACCCACAGGCCCTGTCTCTCTCTCCTTCCCTGCACAGGCTGAGCTGCTGCTGGGCTTCCCTTCACTCCCAGAAAGGAAGTTCAGGCTGATCTCCTCCTTTCGTAGCCACTTTATTAACCTAACCATTTCTTGTCCATTCATGTTCTAGTAGCTAGTCTGTCATGTCCAACGATGATGTTTTGAGCTTCAACAGGCTCAGTTCCTTGGGGACTCCCATGTGGCTGAGAAGTCCAAGCTTTGAGCAGCATGGGCGTTCACAATGGTGGCAAGGGAAATGTCCTGGCTCTGTTGGTGCGGCTGCTGCTGTTGCTTTCTTCCTCTGACAAGCATCAATGAGGCGTACGCATTGCTGCTCTTCAAAGTAGTCATATGCGTGTTGTACGAGAGCACACCAGCCTGTTTGGTCATTTGCATGCTGCTCTAGCTGATCTGGTTTTAAACCAGCATGAACAATGTTGGCCTTCACGAAGTCTTTATATCTCTTGCAAGGCCTACCTTGATTCCTTTTGCCCTGGGAGAGTTCACCGGAGAGGAGTTGCTTAGGGATTCTCGACTCCTCCATTCATATGATGTGCCCTGTTCAGAGAAGCTGGGCTTTCAGAATCATGGCTTCGATGCTCATGGTTCCTGCTCTGTCCAGGACATCCAGATTCTTAACTCTGTCCTGCCATCAAATGTCCAGTGTTGAGCTCAGGCTGAGTGTGTGGAAGCGCTCCAGCAGTTTTATATGTTTTCTATACAACGTCCAGGTTTCACAGCCATACAGGAGACTGGTCAGGACTACAGCCTTGTACACTCTCAGTTTAGTGGACTCTCAGATATTGAGCTGATTCAACATTCGTGCTCTCAGACATCCGAGAGTCTGGCTGGCCTGGCAGATTCTGGCATTGATTTCTTTGTCAAGGGACCTATCACTGGCTATCATATTGACAAGGTACTTGAACTCCTCTACTGTTTTTAACTCTGTTCCTTCAATAAAGATTGAAGCAAGGCGAACAGCAGATCCTGGAACAGGTTGAAACAGTACCTCGAACTTTCCTAGGCTGATGATCAAACCACAGATGTGAGTGTCATCAGAAAACTTGTTGACAATGAGCTGGAGATCAGATTCCTTGTGTGCCATAAGTGCACAGTCGACAGCAAAAAGTATTTCAAGGATGAGCCTCTCAAGCATGTTGGTTTTAGCATTCACATGACAAAGGTCAAAAAGTGACACATCAAGTCTGTATTTTATGCAGACTCCATGGTCCAGGTCCCTAACTGCATGGCTGAGAATGCACATGAAAAAGAGGTTGAATAACACCCTTGCTTCACATCATCGGATATCTCAAATGGATCTCAGGACTCGCCATTTGAAAGAACAAAGCCAGTCATGTCATAGTGGAACAGGCATATGAGGTTAAAGAATCTTCTTGCGCAGCCAAGTTTTGACAGGATAATCTTCAGGGATTCTCTGTTGACGGTGGCAAACGCCTTGGTCAGGTCTATAAAGACAGAGTACAGATCCGAGTTCAGCACTATGCACTTTTCCTGGACCTGACCAACAGCAAAGATCATGTCAACGGTGCTGCTGTCTGGGTGAAAATCACACTGTGCCTCTGGTAGGTTGTCCTCTGAGATGCTGGTGATCAGACAGTTGAGGATGACTCCAGCCAAGATCTTCCCAGCAGTACAGAGAAGGGAGATGGCCTGGTAATTTCCACAGTCAGCTTTGTTGCCCTTATTCTTGAAGAGCGAGATGACTGTGGCATCCTTAAAGTCTTTGGGCATGTCTTCTTCTTCCCAGATGCTGATCAGGATCTTGTGAAAGGCTCCAAGTGACACTGGTCCTGCTGCTTTGAAACTTTTAGCAGGGATACCGTCCATCCCAGGGGCTTTGCCAGAGCTGGTCTGCCTGATTGTCTTTTTGACCTCATCCATTGCAGGGGGAAAATCAAGACTGTCTTGTGTTTTTCTGAGGGATCCGGTTTAGGGCCACAGGGTCAACAATGGAGGGTCTGTTGAGAAGGTTGTTGAAGTGCTCTCTCCACCTATTGTTGATGCTGTTCTTCTGCCTCAGAAGGGTCATGCCATCTGCAGACAGGAAAGGTGTAGTACTTGTCTTTGAAGGTCCATATATAGCTTTCATAGCACTGAAGAACATCTTGGAGTTCTTGGTGTCAGTGTAGTATTGGACTTCATCAGTTTTACTATCCCACCACTCATCTTGCATTTTGTGAAATGACGTTTGTGCCTGGCTCTGAAGGTGTTTGAAATAATCAAGTTTGGAGATTGAGGACTGATCGTTTTGCCATAGCAGAAATGCATTCCTTTTTTTCCCTAAGATCTTCATGATGGGCTCATCATTTTCATCAAACCAATCTTGGTGTACTCTCTTTTTCAATCCGAGTGTTGACTTGGCTGACTCCGTCGCCAGGGTTTTGAACTTGTCCCACTTTTGTGTTGAGTCTCCAGTTAGAGGTCCATGGGATGTCAGCACTTCATCAAGGCAGGCTGTCTGTTTCTCATGATGACCAGTATATTGCAGCTTCCCGAAGTTGAAGGAGGGTCTGACAAGCTTGAGCTTCTTGTGGTGCAGTGGTGTGATGTGCAGCACAAGGACTGATCTGATGAGTTGATGATCAGTCCAGCACTCAGCTTCCCGCATGGCCCTGGTGGTCTTAACATCTCGAATGTCCCACCTGCGACTGATGACATAGTCAATCAGGTGCCACTATTTTGAGCTCGGGTGCATCCATGTGGTCTTGTATTCATCGGCTTGCTTGAAGAGATTGTTGGTGATTGCCAGGTTGTTTTCTGCACACAGCTCAGCAGAAGGCGACCATTGGCATTCATGTTACCAACACCATGATGCCCCAGCACCCCTTTTCAGGTCCTACAGTCCTCCCTGACCCTGATGTTGAAGTCACCCAACAGGAGTAGCCTGTCACTAGGAGGAGTTGCTTTCACAAGATGGTCAAGATCCTCATAGAAACTTTCTTTTGCTTCATCACTGCTAGTTAGTGTGGGTGCATAAGCGTGGATGACTGTAACATGGTGAGAGTTGTTGAGGGGGAAGCTGAGCTTGATCAAACACTCACTGATGCAGGTTTGTAGGTCAGGAAGCTGGTGCAGAAATGATGTCTTGATAGCGAGTCCCACTCCGTAGATTCTTCCTTCATCTTCTGGCCTGCCTTTCGGGAAGAAGGTGTAACATCCTTCTGGTTTGCAGATGGATCCTTCCTCTGCCAGTTTGGTCTTGCTCAGGGCAGCTATGTCAATGTTATAACATGCCAGTTCTCTTGCTAGGAGGTCTGGTCTTCTCTCAGGCCTTATAGCATTCTCCCAGTCCAAGAGAGTGTGAACATTCCATGCTGCAAATATCATCTTTCTTTTCATTGTTTTTTGACAGCTGTGAAGGTAAAACTACCAGCTGTGGCGTGATGGCCATTTTAGTTGAGACGAGCAATTTTTGGGACACATTTTCTAGTCTCCTCCTTCATTTGAGGTTGAGCATACCTGTTCCTAAAAAGGCTTGCTCAGTCGCCTGGGATGCTGCCAAACTCCTCTGTCATCCCGGGGTTAGAGTTGAGCGACCAAAGTCCACAGGCCACCTACATGCAGGTTTGGAGCTAAGACTCCCAGTGGTCACCACCACCTGTAGCTTCGCCCCTCTGCCATTGTGGCAGGACTTTGAGGTAGACCGAAGTGATGAGCTTGTGCAAAGAACATGTGCAGGGGAATGATTAAGGTGGAAAAGCTGTTGCACAGGGACAGTTCCACTCCCTCGACCTCAGAAGCCTGGTTCCACTGGTACAAAAAGTCATCACAGCTGGGACTTCCTAGTCTGCAGTGGATGGCCATGCCATCTTTGGTGCCTTGTCATGCCCTTTGCTTTCCACAGAGTGTTGCAGAACCACCTTCCTGGTTGTTGGATCTTGCTGTTGATCTCATCTGCCAATTCCACTGTGGCTGACTTTGCATGCTGGGATAGGCAATTCCCTATCTCACCTCAGGTTTCAGACCTGCCGGCTACCCTCACCTGATTTAGCCCACCTGCTGAAGCGGTTTATTGGGGTGTGGCCCCTGCATGTTACAGCTTCTTGGAGCCACAGGTGAGAGCTGGGTGCCAGGTGAGGACCAAAGGCGCATGAATTGCCCCCAAAGAGACACAGGTCCCTACACCAGAGGTGCTACCCCTCCCTGGACACCCCTGCAACCTTTAACCCCCTCCCCACAGCCATCGACCACCTCCAGGTCCCATCCCTCAGCACACATGGCTCATCTCAGGACCTTGGGGACTGTAGGGACTACTTGGCTTTGTGCCCAACTTTACTATACGTGGCTCAGTGGCACCCCCCAGCGGCTAGCAGGGCCACTATTCCAGGAGGTTGCTCTGCTCCTGCTGCTTGATCCCGAGGTCATAGGTTCAACTCCCACTGACCCACCCTGGGGCCTTGTTCCACTGGGCTGGGCTTCAGTGAGGTTTGGGCACGTTGCTATGGTGGAGGTGTTTCAGCTGCAGCTCCCCATTATGGGCAGCTGTTACCTCAGGTTTGCTAGAGTTGGTTTCCCCCAGCACCCAGGCCAGAGGGTTGGTTAAGGGGAAGGTGCCAGACCCTCCTTCAGCCTGTCCAGCCTCCCTGTTGGCAAAGGTTAGTCGATGCTTATGAACAAGTCCCCAGGGCTGAGAGCCAACAAACTCACTGCAGAGGGAGTCTTGGCCTTCCCAGCCAGGATTGGGGTGCGTGTGTAAGATTTGGGTGGAAAGTGCTGAAGGGAGCGAAAGCCCTTGGAGGAGTCTCATGTGGGGACTGGCTGGGTCTGGCAACACCAGCCTCTAGTGCAGGGCTTATCAGGCCACTGCCCAGAGGCAGCTCTGTGCCTTATCCAGCTCACAGCCACACAAGGAAACTCCTACGTGGCTGGCTTGGAGGGTGTCAGATAGGCCACAGCTGGGTGCCAACTGTCAGTAATGGTACATTTTATTCCTACCTCAGCCCAACTCTATTTTCTTTCCCTTTTCTCTATTTAGCAGTAATGCGAAAGACCTGCAGAGTTGACCCACCATAAGAAGAGGCTTTAACAGGGCTTTCCATTTGAGGGAGGTGTTAGGCTTTGGGATGGATGTGTATGAACATCTCTCCAAATTAGTAAACTGATATCCTGTATCTGATGTTTCTGTCTCACAGTATTCTCTTGCTGCAGACCTATTCTATTTCTGTCACAACACCCACCTCATGCGCATTCAGAAAGGTGCCTTACTTTAAATCCACCAGTCAAACATGTGCACCCCTCAAATCCTAGGGTACAGATGCCTATTTGGTTTTGGGGAGTGCTCTTCAAGGGGTTTCTAGAGATTCACTAATATTTACTTTATCACTATCTCACCTCTCCTTTCTCACCATCTGCAGAGCAGAGCTGGTGGTTCTCAACTCCTAAGATTTTAAATGAACACTGACACAGACACACACCATAAATGTAATCAGGTATACAGGTCACATTCATGTAATCAAAGTAATCCAGCGTGTATGCAAATAATAACTTACATGTTTAATCCCATGGTACTGTTATTGCACTGCTAAATACTGCATGTGTGACCACTGAAAATCCTGTGGGCTACCTCGTCTCCAAGAGCTCATGCAGCTGTGGAGTGATATTGGTGGGAGTTTGAGGTGGGATTCTCCAGTGAGATTGGTGAGTCCTTACCCAAGTTAGTAAATCTATCCAAATATCTTTACACCTAGGTCAACACTTTTCCATGGTGCAGCAGACACTGAGTGTAACCTGGTCTGAGAAGACATTTTATGACCTGTTGCTGTGGGGTCTGGAACCTGGTTTTGGTCTCAGGTGAAGGGTATTACTGTCTGGCAGCAGCAGGAGTTATCAGGGTGAGAAACCTGCAGGGACCAATAGCTAGCCGCAGGGGGTGTGAGGCAAGGAGTAGGCTATACATTGGCACTTGCAGAGAGCTGAGGGCTGTTGAGACAAGCAGCATCAACACAGGGACCGTGGAGATGTATTGGGGCCTGTGGGTGAAAGGAGCCCCATGGATACAAATGGGGGGGGGCGGACAAAATTTTCTTGATGATTTTTCATCCAAGGCCAGAGCTGAGACCTTTCCTGGCTCTGAGTGCATTGAGACATGGGTTAGGGTCTTTTTGTACCGCTAAGCTACAGAACTACATCCTGTCTCAACGTCTGCACTCAGTTTTGTTTCCAGTTGTTGTTGCTCATTGTTAATTATGGAACTTCAGGCAACTCACTGGTGGAAAACCCTTGATCTTTTTACCTCGGTTGGTTCCATCTCCCAGCACACATTGACTCCTTGCCAATACTCTCCTTTCCCATCCCAGGCTGCTTGGATTCCAACAGCAGGCTGGTGTCTTTTCCATGACCCAAAGTCATCCCTGGTTCCTAAAATGCTTCCCAAAGCACTTCTTCTTCAAGGGATGAGATGCCTTCCATTACACCTGGTCTCTTGGCTAAGGCAGAATCGGCGACTGTCTCACCAGGGAGAAATGTCACCGTTAGAAGATGCTAAGGAAGAGTACACACATGTACACAGAGTGCTCCGCAGGACTAACTCCCAAGCTGAGAAGTGTGTCCATTACGTGAGAGCAGGGAATCTTGAGATGTGTGGTTCCCAGATAAATACTGCTGTCACATGGAGGATCCACTGCGAGCTGATTCCCTAGAGCTTTTCCTCTGCAGTGGGTGAGGAGCCTTCCGTCACATCTGCTCCCTTAGCTAGGGAGAGATCAGTGACTGTATCCCACTGGTGGCTTCGAGATGGATGTTTAGGAACATTTATCCAAACACGTATAGATCTATCCTATGATGTCCTTTATTCGGTGTTTCGGTCTCGCTTTTCTAGCCACATGCAGTGGCAAATTCCCATGCAGGTGTCTGTGCTGCTGCTCTTCTTACACCTTCACACATTGGGTGGTACTTCAAGAACAGCTACACAGGAATCACTCACATTCTGGAAAAAGACATAATGATGCTGGGTTATTCTTAAGGGCTAATGGCCTGGACCTCTGTTACTTCTTTTCTTTAAAAAAACAAAACAAAAATCAGTCATGTAGCACTTTAAAGACTAACAAAATAATTTATTAGTGATGAGCTTTTGTGGGGCAGACCCACTTCTACAGATCTAGTAGTAGGCAGTCTTCAGTCTGCATAGACTATGGATCGCGCCCTTTAAATTTTCAATTGAGGACTTCATTTACAGCCTCTATTGTGACAATGAAGACCCACACAAGAGTGACAGTCCTTGCTGCATCTCTTGCAGATGTAGTGGGTGTCTGGAAAGTGCTTAGTGTGCTTTCTGTGCGCTCGCTTCTCCTCTGCTAGCTGTCTGATCCTCATCTCGCCCTTCTGAAGGCCCTTGTGTAACCCCTGCCTCCATCTGCTGCGGTCGTCTGCTAGTTCTTCCCAGTTGTCCAGCTCGATGTCTACCTCTCTGAGGTCTCTCTTGCAGACATCTTTGTAGAGCAACTGGGGGTGTCCGGGAGGTCTTTTGCCAGAGGCTAGCTCACCATACAGGATGTCTTTTGGAATCCTTCCATCTTTCATCCTGTAGACGTGGCCAAGCCAGCAGAGTCAACGCTGCCTGAGGAGGGTGTGCATGGTTGGGATTCCAGCTTGCTCGAGGATGGCGGTGTTGGTCACTCTGTCCTTCCATGATATTCCAATGATGTGCCTGAGGCAGCGCAAGTGGAAGACGTTCAGCCTCTTTTCCTGGCGGGCATAAAGGGTCCAAGTCTCGCTGCCATAAAGGAGGGTGCTGAGGATGCAGGCTCTGTAGACGTGCATTTTGGTGTGAGTGTACAGCTTGTTGTTATTCCACACTCTATTGCTGAGTCTGGACAGAGTTGTGGCTGCTTTTCCTATCCTCCTATTTAGCTCAGTGTCCAATGACAGGGTGTCAGTGACGGTGGACCCGAGGTAAATGAACTCGTGGACGACCTGTAATGTATAGTTTTCAGTGCTGATTGATGGGGATTCAGCAACATCCTGACCGAGTACGTTTGTCTTCTTTAGGCTGATGGTAAGCCCAAAGTCCTTGCACGCTTTGGAGAACTGATCCAGCAGTTTTTGAAGCTGGTCTTCTGTGTGAGACACTGCAGGAGCATCATCTGCGAACAGCATGTCTTTGATTAGGACTTCTTGCACCTTAGACTTAGCTTTCAGCCTTGCAAGGTTAAACAGTTTCCCGTCAGATCTTGTGTGCAGCAAGATGCCCTCTGTTGAAGATCCAAAGTCATGCTTCAGGAGGAATGCGAAGAAGATCCCAAACAATGTCGGAGCAAGCACGCATCCTTGTTTGATGCCGCTCTGATTCTGAAAGCATCCGAAAATGCGCCTTCATATTGGATGTTTCCTCTCATGTCTTTGTGGAACGACTGGATCATCTTGAGTAACCATGGAGGACAGCCTATCTTGTGGAGTAGTTTAAACAGACCATCCCTGCTGACCATGTTAAAGGCCTTGTTCAGGTCGATGAAGGCTATGTAGAGTGGCTTTCTCTGCGCCCTGCACTTCTCCTGCAGCTGCCTTAGAGAGAAGACCATGTCAACAGTAGACCTGTCTGCGCGGAATCCGCACTGCGATTCGGGGTACACCCTCTCAGCAATCTTCTGGAGCCTGCCAAGGATGACGCAAGTGAACAGTTTACCAGTGACGCTTAGGAGGGAGATTCCATGGTAGTTGTTGCAGTCACTTCTGTCTCCTTTGTTCTTATACAATGTTACAATGTTAGCGTCGCGCATATCCTGTGGAACCTCACCCTCTCTCCAGCACAGGCACAGTAGCTCATGTAGGGGTTCCAGGAGTGTGTCCGCAGCACATTTGATTACCTCTGCTGCAGTGCTGTCGATGGCTCTCGTCAGTTCATCCACAGTCGGTTCTTGATCCAGTTCGTCCATTACTGTTAGGAGCTCGATGACATCAAGGGCTGCGTCAACCACAACGTTCTCGCGTGAGTACAGCTTGGAGTAGTGCTCAACCCAGCGCTCCATCTGTTTGGCTTTGTCAGCGATGACTTCACCAGATTCGGATTTCAGAGGTGCTATCTTGTTCTGGGTGGGTCCTAATGTCTTCCTCATACCCTCGTACATTCCTTTGAGATTACCAAAGTAGGCACAGGTCTGGATGCTGCTGCATAGCTGGAGCCAGTGGTTGTTGGCACAGTGCCCGGATGTCTGCTGTACTGTTCTTCTGGCCTCTCTAAGTGCTTGCTAGGTACTCTGGCTCTGTGAGCGTTTGTACTCAAAGGATGTGGGTAAAATTTACATGATCCGGGTCTATCTCAGGAAGCTCAGTGACAGTGAAAAAATATTTGGGGGTCCTAAGAGGATAATTATCTATTGAGGGGCTCTAAATTAACCAAAAAGGAAAGCTGACTTGCTTCAGAAGGCTCCAGTACATCCTGATAACCTTAGAGCCATTAAAGGTCAAATGACAGGGTTTGTGACGATGGGGGCTGATGGGTAAACATGAAAAAAGTCAGGTGATAGTGAGAGAGAGGGCCCTCAGTAACAGAGAGATCAATGCTTAGCGATGGAGAGATAAGATTTTACGTCGGCGAAGCTTCTCCGACACTGAACTTAGACATTTCTGAGTTCAGTGAAGCACAGACAAATCACCCTGGAATAAAGAGAAGCTATAACTTCCTCCTCTCATCATGAATGTTAAAAATCGGTGGTCCCAAGCAATCACCATTTGCAGGTGTATTTACCCATTTTCTCACGAAGCTCTGTGGTTTTAACCCCATAAATGATAGGGTTGAGCATGGGAGGGACAAGGAGATAGAGGTCAGTCAAGATGATGTTAATTTGGGGTTCGATGTGCTTATTGAACCAATTTGTCAGGTTGTTAACAAGGCTGGGGGTATAATACATCAACATCACACATAAGTGGGCTGTGCAAGTATTAAGAGTTTTTTGGTGAGCTTCCTTGGAGGAGATCCTCAGCACAGCCCTGATGATGTGGCCATAGGACAGGGCAATGAGTGTTAAATCTACCCCATTAACGATAAAAAACAACACTAAGCCATATGTCTTGATGGCTGAGATATCTCCACATGACATCTTCACCACTGATATGTGCTCACATTGTATGTGAGGGATAAAGCGGTTGGAACAGAATGGCTGCCTGCTCAGGAGCAGAGGGAGGGGCAGAATAAAAAGTACAGCTCTTGTCAAACCTACAAGTACTAACTTAGCTATTTCTGCCTTGGTGAGGATGGTGCTGTATCTCAGGGGGTCGCTTATGGCAACATAGCGATCAAAGGCCATTGTCACAAGGACCGCTGAGTGCATGAGAGAAACGGCATGAAGGAAGAACATCTGGGTGAGGCAGCCACTCACAGTAATATCTTTCAAATTGAACCAAAATATACACAGTGCTTTTGGCACAACGAAGGTAGGCGTTGCAATGTCTGTGAGCGCCAGCATGCAGAGCAGCAGGTACATCGGCTTGTGCAGGATCTGCTCCTTGCCCACTGTGAATAGAACCATGAAATTTCCCAATAGGCCAATAATGTAGAACATTGAGAAAGGGATGGAAATCCAGACCTGGGCAGCTTCCAGGCCAGGGATGCCCATTAGGGTGAATATTGAAGGGTCACAATGACTGAGGTTGAAAGCCACCATGAGGTGTTTGATGTGATGATGTGGTTCAGAAGTTTTCAAGGTTCCTGTGAAGGGGGAAAAACATATTCAGGAACATTACATGATCCACAAACTATAAATACGGTACTGATATAAAGAATCTAGAAAGAGGGTCATGTGGTAACACTTTCAGATGATACCACTTTTTTGAGTTTTAGTTTAGTCCAGAGAATTCCTCCGAGGGAACTAAGCAAGCAAGGTGAATGGGCAGAAGAATGAAAGATCAACTTAAGTGTCAATAAATGCACTGTTTACGGCCATTGAAAGTAAAAGTTTTAACTACCCAAACACCAAACAACACCCTAATTTAACCTCATGAACTCAGGACAGGGACCCAGATATCATGGTACCCAGGTCTATGAAACCTTACTCAGATTGCATGCATGGGCAGAAACTCTGAGACATAAGTTACAGATTTGAACTTGAAAATGTAACCAGGGACATTTGTCAACAGCTCTGTCTGAACATCAATAAATACAAATGAATAATATATGGAGATACACATCTCAGAACTGGAAGGAACCTTGGGAGCTCATTGAGTCCAGTTGCCTGCCCTCTTTGCAGGACCTTCCCTCATGGGCTATTTTTTTTAAACCTATTTGGTCTAGACCCCTAAACGGCCCCTCAAAGGTTGAATTCACAACCCTGAGTTTAGCAGGCTAATGCTCAAACCACTGAGCATTCCTAAATGACACAAAAAGAAATAAGAATGATTTGAACACATATATCTCTTCACTTTGGAAAAGCTGTTCATAACGAAGTAAATGACCTCAAAACATTGTGTCTCCCAGGGTCCCAGTGTTTCAGACAGCTGCTAGTGCCTCTTTCATGAGAAGCTGTGTTTCCCTGGGCCCTCCCAAAGGTTTCCATTCTTATTATCTAATGGATATGTTTTCCATTTTCCACGCTGTTTCTTCTTAGGAGCCCCTGAAGCTGCAGGTGTTTTGTATGAGTGTGAAAAAGCAGCAACACAGATCCCCGGGTATTCACCACTTGTTTGTGAAGTTCTGGGGAGTCAAGGCCCTTTGAAGTAGTGCGGGCACTACAAAGTTCCCAGGGCTACATGGCATGCCAGCACTTCAAAGTCTGGCACTTCTGAGTGGCCGCGGGGGAGAATTAGCCGGAAGAAGCGCTGCATATTTACCACAGTACTTCATTATTAATCTCCCATCACCCTCATTACAATGACCTCTTCGAAGTTGGGGGCAAGTGTAGACAAGCCCCTCTACAGCCTATGCCAGGAGTCAGCTGGCCCTTAGCTCAAGCTCAAGCTGTAGAGGTACCTGCATCCAAGCTCCAGAGATCCCAGGAGCAAGTCTGGTCTTGCGGGGCATGACGCTCCACAGGACAGAAGGGGTCAGAGACAATTTGCTACCATATGGTCCACTTCACACTACCATCTGAGACACCTCCTGTCTCCAAGGGCCCCCATCACCCCTCTTTGCTCTGAGCAGTAAGCAGGTTTTCACCCACTTTCAGGACTCCGTACTGCTATGATCTGAAAGAGTACATGTCCCGCTGTCCCCCTCCATCACCACAAACAAAGACTGTGCGTTAGTGCTAACACTGCCCACAAGCCAGAAGCACGACACGATTCTTCATATATTCTTGTGCTTTCCAGAAAGGGAGAAACAAGGGCATAGGGAGATCACACCCTTCTCCGCCTGCATAAAATACAATACAATAAAATGCAATAAAATAAGTGATACCTTCATTGCATCAGTTCTTCAGTGCAAATGAGCTCCCCTGCCCTGAGACGCCATGGGATGACGTTGGTTGATCTCAAAGGAGGATCGTGGCTAGTGTAAGTCGTAACATTTCTTTAAGTCCCTACATGTGAACTGAGGGTGAAATCCTGTCTGTGTTTGGAGTTTTGCCATTAAGAACAGAATGGCCATTACTACCATGGAGGTAGGTCAGCATCTAGCCCAGCGTCCTGTCTGCTGACAGTGGCCAGAGGGGGTGGACCAAAGACAATAATCAAATAACTTGTCTCCTGCCATCCATCTCCAGCCTCTGATGAACAGAAGCCAGAGACACCATTTCTTTCCCTGGCTAATAGCCTTTCATGGACCTAACCTCCATTAATTCATCTAGCTCTTCTTTGAACTCTCTTATAATCCTAGACTTCATGGCCTCCTCTGGTAAGGAGTTCCACAGGTTGACTCTGCTCTGTGTGAAAAAAGAACTTTCTTATATTAGTTTTAAACCTGCTACCCATTAATTTGTTTTGTTGTCCTCTAGTTCTTATATTATGGGAACAAGAACATAACTTTTCTTTATTCAACCTTTCCACACCATTCATGATTTCATATACCTCTATCATATCCTGCCTCAGCCTCCTCTTTTCTAAACTAAAAAAGTCCCAGTCTCTTTAACCTCTCCTCATATGGGACCCATTCCAATACTGTAATCATTTTAGTTGAACTTTTCTGAACATTTTCAAATGCCAAAATATCTTTTTTGAGGTAAGAAGACCTCATCTGTACACAGTACTCAAGATGCGGGCATACCATAAAGGGGCAGTAAAATATTTTGTCTTATTTTCTATCCCTTCCCTAATAATTCCTGACATCCTATTTGCTTTTATGACTGTTGCCTCATACTGTGTAGATGTTTTCAGAGAACTATCTTCAATAACCCCAAGATCTGTTTCCTGATTAGTTGTAGTTAAATTAGCTGCCATCATATTAAATGAATTCTTGGGGTGATTTTTTCCAATGTGCAATACTTTACACTTGTCCACGTGGGTCTAAATGGGATCAGATTCATGCATAATGTTTAAATTTTGGCTCCCGCCTTTGAAAAACCTGAGTTTAGGTTCTCCTAGGGAGAGCACCATTATCTTTGGATGTAGAATGAGTCTGAAGGAAACCTACGATCCTTGCAGTGTCTGTGACTGGGAACAAATGCACAGAGTTTGTTCCCAGGGAGGCCAGCCTCAATCAGCAGTGACCCCATGAAGGTAAAATGTGGGGGTGGAATCAAGGCCTTGTGTAGCCATTCTTGTTGTGAGCCCTTTGATAATAGATACACACATTTTGGACTACGAATGATTTTTTAAGATCAACAAAAACCCTGCAGGGTCATAAATAATGAAGAGGTGAGGTCACTCATTCAGAAAAAGCTGGATTGGTTGAAGATCTGGGTAGAAGTAGACAATGTTTATGTTACGAGAGCTGTGTAGAGATCTACATCTAGGCACAAAAGAGGTCAGTAAAGATAACATGATGGCAGTGCATCAGGTTAGTAGTTATTTTCAGGAAGTTCAATGATTTGGAAAAAAAATGTAATCCTGAAGCTGTAATTATCTAAACAGGGGCTGTAAAGTAGCCAGAGTGGAGTGATAACGTGCTTCAGAAGGCTCCAGTATATTCTGATAGGGTGCGTTTACACTAGCATTCCTCTTTCAAAAGAAGTATGCAAAATGAGGCAAATTGAAAATGCAAATGAGATATAAATTTGCACATTTAGCCCCTCATTTGCATATTCCAATTTCAAAAGAGCTTCCTTCAAAAGAAGAAAGCTAGTGTAGGCACTGATTTTTTGAAAGTAAACCCTATCTTTGAAAGAAACCTTCTTCCCATTAAACAAAGGGAAGAAGGATTCTTTCAAGGTGGGTTTACTTTCGAAAGAGCAGCGTCTACACTGGCTTTCTTCTTTCAAAAGAAGCTCTTTTGAAATTATAATATGCAAACGAGATGCCAAAATATGCAACATGGTACCTCATTTGCATTTTCAATTTACCTCATTTGAATATCTCTTTCAAAAGCGGGGGACAAGTGTAGATGTACCCACTGTGTTAGAGTGAAGGAAAGGCAAAGTCACAGGGTTAGTGAGGCTGGGGGTTAAAGGCTAATCATAAAAAAAAAAAATCAATGGTTCTGAATTGGGTCAAACTGAGACAGATCACCCCCAATTAAGGAGGAGCTATCTTTTCTCCCTCTGGTCGTAAGTGGTTAATGTCAGTGGCCTCAGACAATCACAATCTGCAGGTGTATTTACCCATTTTGTCACGAAGCTCTTTGGTTTTAACCCCGTAAATGATAGGGTTGAGCATGGGAGGAACAAGGAGGTAGAGGTCAGCCAAGATAACTTGAATTTGGGGTGCGATGCTCTGACCAAATCGATGTATCAGGTTGGAAAAGATGCTGGGGGTATAATACATCAGCATCACACATACGTGGGCTGTGCAGGTATTGAGGGTTTTTTGGTGAGCTTCCTTGGAGGAGATCTTGAGAACAGACCTGATGATGAGAACATAGGACAGGGCAATGAGTGTTAAATCTAACACAATGACTATGAAAAATAGCACCAAGCCATATGTCCTGTTGGCTGAGACATCACCACAAGACATCTTCACCACAGCTATGTGCTCACATTGTGTGTGGGGGATAAATCGGTTGGAACAGAATGGCTGCCTGCTCAGGAGCAGAGGGAGGGGCAGAATAAAAAGTACAGCTCTTGTCAAACCTACAAACGCTAACTTAGCTATTCGCCAATTGGTGAGGATGGTGCTGTATCTCAGCGGGTCACATATGGCAACATAGCGATCAAAGGCCATTGTCACAAGAACAGCTGAGTGCATGAGAGAGACCGCATGAAGGAAGAACATCTGGGTGAGGCAGCCACCCAGAGTAATGTCTTTCAAACTGAACCAAAATATACACAGCGCCTTCGGCACAACAAAGGTAGGCGTGGCCATGTCTGTGAGCGCCAGCATGCAGAGCAGCAGGTACATCGGCTTGTGCAGGGTCTGCTCCTTGCCCACTGTGAACAAAACTAGGAAATTTACCAACAAGCTGACAATGTAGAACACAGAGAAAGGGATGGAAATCCAGACATAGGCAGCCTCCAGGCCAGGAATGCCCATTAGGATGAATGGTGAAGGGTCAGAATGAGTGAGGTTGAAAGCCGCCATAATGTGTTGGATGTGTCGATTACGTTCGGAAGTGCTCAAGGTGCC
Organism: Carettochelys insculpta; assembly: GCF_033958435.1. Lineage (NCBI taxonomy): Eukaryota > Metazoa > Chordata > Testudines > Carettochelyidae > Carettochelys > Carettochelys insculpta. The sequence goes on from NC_134137.1 coordinate 7,617,662, forward strand.
TGTGGAGGGCGAGAAGCACATTGAGGGTGATTACAGGTGGCATAAACAATAAATATGTTATTTGTATCAACAATCTAGAAAGAGGGTGAGATGGCAACATTTGCAAATGTCACCAGTTTATCTGATTCATAGTAAAGTCCAGAGAAATCCTCAGAGGGAACTAAGGAAGGAAGGTGAATGGGCAGGAGGACGGAAGATTAATTTAGGTGTCAATAAATGCAGTGCATGTGTGCTTTGAAAGGACAAAAAAATAAGTCCCCAAACTCCTAACATTACTCTAATTTAATTGTATAAACTCAGGACAGGGACCCTGAAATCATGGTACACATCTGTGTGAAACCCTGCTCATAGTGCAAGCATGGAGAGGAACACTGAGACAGAAGTTGCAGCTTTTAACTTGAAAGTGCAACCAGGAACCCGTGTCAACAGCTCTGCCTGAGTAACTATGAAGTTTACAGAGAACTCAAAAAAGAATAAGTATGATTTGACCACATACAATCTCTTCACTGAGGATGAACAATTGTTAATATCTAACAGAGGAAATGGTTCCAGAGTATTCTTCATTTAATTTGTATCTCCCAGTGGCTTGTCTGGAAAGCAAGTTGTGAAAGAAAGGGTTCCTGCCCTGCGCTAAAGCTCTGGATTCAGGAATGACATCACTGGTGATGCTTCACTGCTCAGGCAAGAGGAATCCTAGGAACATCACAGGGAAAAAGACTGAACTGGGAGATGTGTTAGGCACAGGATCATGGGATTACTAGCCCATGTATGGAGGCCTGAGTCAGCTAAGGTGTAATTCGTAAAATTTCATTTTGTTTTAATCTAAACGCAGTATGCATGTAAGAGAAGAGTCTGCAGAGAAAATTGCAGTGCAGTTACACAAGGGTGCACTCTCCCATCCACTTCATCTGAGGGGAAAAGAGGCTCAGAAATTCATAACGGTCAGTGTTTGGACTAGGGTAGGATGGCACAGCTCAGAGGTCCCAGTCTAGGCAGCTGGGGGTGATTTTAACTGGAGCATCTTTGAGGAGGGTCCATGGAGTCGCTGGTCAAAGCAGCTGCATGGAACTGCAGCTGGGAGTGTCCCTCACCATGTAAATGCTGCTGGAGTGGGTATGCAGCTGCCCACAGGAGCATGCTGAGGGATGGACCCAGGCGAGTGAGTTGCAGAGCTCAGGGAACCCCAGTTCCAGATCACACCCCTGGAGGAGCCTGAAAAACTTGGTCCCTCATCTGCTTGAATCTCCCAACATCCTCAGACCCCGTGTCAGAACTCTCCTTCACTGCCCCAGGCTGCCCCTCATTGTGCTCCATGGTAATCGCTCAGGAATATCTCCAAAGAGAGGTGAAACCCTGTGTCTGCCCATGCTGGGGAAGGAGGGGGAGTCCAGCCTGAACAGCAAATCTGAGGGCAAAGGGAAATCCATAAACAGCACTTCCTATGCAGGGAAGGAGTGTGGGACAGACTTGGAGGGAGGGGGAGGCAGGAAGAGAAGTTGTGGTGATTAAAAGGAGCCGTTGTCATGAACTCTTCCTCAAAACAGCACAAAGTTTTGTGGTAGAAACCCAGACATGCCTTCCAGAAGCGCCTGTTCCCTGTGGGCCATTGCTGACATTGCCACAAAGCGGTAGTGGGCTTGCTCACGCAGGACTCGATGGTCTGGATGGGAAGGGGCCCGAGAGAACTTGCTCCAGTATTGTCCACTTTACCCTACAGCCTGAAACACCTCCTGTCCCCGAGGGCCTGGTTATGCCTCTTTCGTGCCAGCATTATGTGGGTTCTCCATTCCCCATTTCACCAAGTGTCGGGGCTCTGTACCACTGTGATCTGGAATCGTGCATGTCCCTGGCAGTGTGGTGTGCCAGCCCATCACCATACTCCAGAGCAGACTGGAGTCCTGCCTCACCAGTGCTGCTCTCCCAGGAGAAGGTAAAATTCCGGCTGTGTGGTGGGAACCTGGTCTGGGTTGGGGGGACCTAAACTTGTGCTTTTCTCACTGTCTGCACATTTCTGTGACACACAGACACGGGGACACACTCACACACACTCTGTGTCTCACACCCACCTGCTCTCTGTCTCGCTCATTCCCTCAGCAAAGACTGTCTCACACCTACAGACTCACTGTCCCCAACACTCACTGTCACACAAACGCCCGATACACAGACATTCTTACACACACATTGCTCTTCCGTCTCTATCCCCCTTCTCTCTCTGACACACACACACATATTCTGTTTCTCACACACAGACTGTCTCTTGCAGCCATATGCTCCATATCTCTCACAGTCCCTCAACACAGATCATCACACACACGCACACGAACTCACAGAAACATATGTTACTTTTCTTGTTATTATTGCTTGGTCACTCTTGCTCTCTTGGTGGTCATGCAATAACGAGTAGGACGTCTACATGTCACCTTCCTATTTGGGAGTCCATTGACAGTTGACCAACCTGATACTGCAGCCACAGGTCTTTTCACAGAAGGGGCAGGTGTTGTTCGCTGTTGGAGGGCTGTGGAGCAGTTTCTGCACTCTTTGCTTCTTCTCCGCTTTCCTTGTTTGCACGGTGGGGGCTCTATTAAACTGCACCTTGCCCTCACAGGGTGTACTGCTTCATATTCCTTGTCAGAATGCTGCTGGGGAGCCAGGAGCAACTAAGGCTTATAGGTGGGCCATGGGCTTTGATAACATAGACCCCCTCTTCCATCTGACAGTTCAAAACTGAACTCGAGCCACTGGCTGAGCTCCACAGCCAGCACAGCAGCACAGAATTAAGTGTGGTGAACCCCCAGCCTAGGAGTTTGCTGGTTGTAGCCCTTATTCGTTATGTTGTTATGTAACTAAAACATGGCCATGAACATCATTATTGCAACCGCTGTTATATATAAGCAACAAATCTCACACAAAATGTGGCATGTGAGTTGTCTTTAAAAAGGTTGCAATCTGCTGCACAAAATTATGCTGTTTGGACACGTACCGTTTTTGTCCTTGAAGTTATGAGTAGAGCTCAGTGGCTAGAGCATTGACTTTGTAAACCCAGGACTGTGAGCTCAGTCACTGAGGGGTCTTTCAAGGGCCTGGGGCAGGCTAAGTTTAAAAAAAAAATCTCTCTTGGTTTGTGATCACTCCTGCTGTGAGGGCAAGGAACTGGATTTGAGGACCTCTTCCAGTCCCTTCCAGCTCTATGAAATAAAGACATGTATTGCAGATGCTTGTTCAGGGATAATGCCAACGAAGCAGTTAGCCACCACAGCTTGAAGGACCGAATCAAATTAAGTGGCTCATCAAGAGACATGTAACTCACAGTGGATAAGGAGAGATGCTGGTCTGCATGGAATGGACATTCCTGTGAACATTCCATCGAAATTACGGTTAATGTCCAGGTGCTGAGGGGAGAAAAGAGAGAGCTGGGATCCCCTCGGAAGCAGGGGTGATGGTGGGAGAAAAAGAAGCTGCACCAAAATACAAGTTTGCCGTGTGCAAGGTTTTCACTAAGCCTGGCCATGCCCAGAACTTCCAGCCCTTCCCTACAGTGATACCCCTCCTTGAGGGCAAAAGCCAGATGTCACAATAACAGCTCTCAGAAGTCTCTCCTCTGACAAGTGCTTTGCAGCATGTTAGAAACAAGGACCCAGACGTCTGAAGCCGATTTTCAGTGGGGAATTGATCATCTTGTCGCAGCATTCAAGTGGGTTGCTGCAGCGTTCTAGTGGGTTGCCGCATGGCAGGGATAGGGGAGGTGGTTAAAAAGGGGAAGTTTTTAGAGGGAATCTGCAACACATTTTTGCCCAAGTTATATCATAGCCTGAGACATCCCCTGCTGCAGGAACCTTGTCAGAACTCTTTGGTCTGTGTATTAGGCAGGCTGTCCATTATCTCTTTCGCACCTTTGCATGATTGTAAAGCACTCTGACCCGGATACTCCAAGTCCCTCTTGAAATGCTGCCCCTACACATCCACATGCAGAGATTTCATTACACCACTGCCCTTTTCATCTAAGCCAGAAATATGATTTTATTGTTACTGCCTTTTTCTGCTTCATGTCCTCTCCATCTGAGTCTCTATTTGTGAATTTATTGTGAACTCCTAGCTGTTTTGGGAGCCATTCTATTCTTCTCTGCTCTCTAAGGCTATGTCTACGTCTGTCTCGAGATAGCAAAGCCATTGCTAAATGCTGGGTTTGAAATAGAATGGCTATTTTTGGCACAGTATTTCATTCCTGTTAAACCTCATCACAATGTTTAATGGGAGGTTTAAAATAGGCCCCTTATTCTGAACGTGGCTGTTGCCTGGAGGGCATCCAGTTGAGAATAAAGGAGTTTGAATACAGGAGTTTGCACAAACTGAGTACATTATTTTGTTCCCCGGCACCATGGAGACATAGCCTATCGCACCTATGCATCCTCAGTGTTTAACTGTTGGTTCTTGGCTGTGAAAATCACAGCTCTGGGTCTGGTTCCACAGATGATTCTGCATCTGGAGGCAGAAAGAGTCTGAAGAGAACCCTACTTTCATATTATGTCCTGAGACCAGAAACGAAGCATTAGGATTTCAACACTCAGGGGTCCTCATTTTGCCACCAGGAAAGCCAGTGTAAATCTGGAATTACCCACTGAAATCAAAATGGGAGACCAGAATGTGGCCGGTCTGTGATCATTCTTGGAGATAACAGATATACCTAATAGAGGGGCTTGGCTGCAGTTCCTCAAAGGGAAATGAGGTTTCTCTTGAGAGAAGCAAAGGAAAACCACACTGCCCGAGAAAGGCAAGCTGCAGAGACAGATAGGACACAATAAAAGACAAAGAGCTTTTCTTAAAAACAAATATTTGTCTATTCTATTACCAGTACACTTGCTATTCCACATATACCAGATAAGTTCACTGATGGTTCTTGAAATACTAAACATTTAATTTAACTGTGCTGGTAAAAGCCTGATCAAATGTTACTTTTCTTTTAATTGAACCATGGGACTCTTCCTGAGACCTTAACATTAGCATTAATACAGAAACAGGCAACTTACCGAAATCCCACGCAGCAGAGAGAGGAATTCTTCTTACTGTGGCGGGAAGGCAGATCCCTGGGCCTCAGTTTCTGAAGCTCACGTATCTGCAACTCCTTGCCCTGGGTAGCAACCTTTATAATTGCCCAGGAAAGTCTCTGCAGACTCTGCAGGTGGTCAGGTTTTTCAGACAATTTCCTCGCCCCCATGAGGAAGAGCAGAAAACAGAGCATGGAGAAGTTCAGCTTGAGAGCCTCTCCTGGAAGTAAAGAAATGGTTTGCCAATACCAGGCCATAAGAGTCTCAGAGCAATCTGAATCTTGTGGACTGTGAAGCCTAGCAACTAATGATGAATCTCTGCTATGTGTGTAACATATGCTATCTGCACAAAGTCTGGGAACACTGCCACTAAATACAGGGTCATAAGGAAGTATGAACTGCATAAATGGACTGTAGAGGTGGATAGAAAGCTGGCTTGATGGGCAGTCCCCAGGGGTGCTGATCAACAGCTCAATGTCTTGGTGGTGGTTGGTTTCAAATGGAGTGCCCCATGGATCAGTTCTAGGGTCAATATTATTCAACATCTTTATGAATGACCGGGATGAGGGGATGGATTGTACCCTTGGCAAATTTGTGGATAATACTAAGCCAGCAGGAGAGGTAGATACATTGGAGTGTAGGAACTGGGTCCAGAGTAACCTAGATAAACTGGAGGATGGGCCAAAAGAAATCTGATGATGTTCAGTAAGGACAAGGGTGGAATCCTGCACTTGGATGGAAGAGTCCCAAGTATGGTTATAGGCTACAGAGTGACTGGCTACGTAGCAGTGCAACACAAAATGACCTAGGGATCACAGTGGATGAGAATCTGGATAGGAGTCACCAGTATGCTTGTGTAGCCAAGAAGTCTTTGGCACTGGAGATGCCACATCTGGATTATTGTGTTCAGTTCTGCCCCCGCTGCCCAGTATAGAAAGGATGTGGATGTTTTGGAGATGGTCCAGCAGAGGGCAACAAAAATGGTTAGGGGGTTGGCATACACGAACTACGAGAAAAGGCTGAGGGATTTGAGCTTGTTTCTCTTTGCAGAAGAAAGCAGTAGTCATGTACCACTTCGAAGACTAACAGACCCACTTGTTCAGATCTGTATAATTTCCAGTCCAGACCCAAATATATAGCACAGAGGTCCAAAAAAAATGCAGAAGAGAAGCTTGAGGGATGATTTGATAGCAGTCTTCAACTTCCTGAAAGGGGGGCTCTGAAAAGATGAAGAGAGGCTGTTCTCAATAGTGATGGATGGCAGAACAAGGAGCAATGGTTTCAAGTTACAGTGGGGCAGATGTAGGTTAGATATTAGGAAAAACTCTTTCAGCAGGAAGGTGGTGAAACACTGGAATGTGATACCTAGATATGTGGTGGAAAGTCCATCCCTAGAGGTTTTAAATCCTGGCTTGACAAAGTCCTAGCTGGGATGATTCAGATGGGGTTGATCCTGTCTTAGGCAGGGAACTGGGCTCCATGATCTCCTGAGGTCCCTTCCAGTCTGAGGATTCCAAAATTCTTTTACCTTTGGGGGTTGCGGGGGGGAGGGAAATTACAGCAGAGAACACTGAGACCCAGGAGTGGTGGCTGTAAACATACTTTATGGGACCACTGGGAACTTGACCACACCAATGATAAGTGCTCATACAGACAACTAAAATAACACTGTGTTATGGATGTTGATGGACAAGAGATAGCTGGATTAGCAAGTTTCAAACTGCACGTAATGGGTATGTCTAGACTGCTGAGATCTTTTGAAAGCAGCTGTTCTGGAAGATCTCTTCCAAAAGAACATCTTTCAAAAGAGAATGCCCACACAGAACTGACTCCTTCAAAAGAATGGGCCAGGGATCAAAAATTCAGGTGCGATGAGAATTGGTCTTTTGAAAAAAAGGACCCACGGAACATCTACACATGTTTTCTTTCAAAAGAGGATGCTCTTCCTGAAACAGAAATGGAAGAATGCTTTCAAAAGAAGCCCTGCATTATTTTGATTTACTTTTGAAATTACACTTTTGGCTACATCTACACTCGGACACTATGTCAAAGTAGCCTATTTCAAAGTAAGAACATCGAAATAGGGTACTTCGATGATTATCGTTTACACGTCCTCCAGGGCTGGCAACATTGACGTTCAACATCGAAGTAGTGCCGGGGAACATCGAAAAGAGTTGCCCCAGAAGGAAACGTGGAGTGTCCACACACACAAGCCCCCTCTTTCAAAATAAGGGGCCAGGAAAGCCTGCGGACTGGGTCACAGAACACAATAGCCCTTCTTGGGGAGCTGCAAGTCGCTCCCTTAAAGGGCCCCTCCCAGACACACTCGGCCTGCACCGCATGAGCAGCCCTGCATTGGTGATACAAGCCTTGCAGACCTTGAGCCCACAGACATGGACATCCAGCAGCAGCTGGAAGCCCTACAAGCCAACTCCTGTGGAGCAGGAGCCCTTCTAGATGCTGCCTGGGCAGCTGCCCAGCAGCTTCTGGAATGGCAGCCCTCCCCAGGAGCACCAGGAGACACCCCCTAACATTGGGCCCTCCTGCTTCCCCCCAACTGGGTGCCCCACTGACTCTAGAGCTACCCCTCCAGCACCGAGAGGTGGGAGCACCTGGTTATGGGGGAATAGAATGTTGACCAGTGGCTGTGGAACTTCTACATGAGCCAGAAGACCTTCCTGGATCTCTGCCAGTGGCTCACCCCTTCACTCAGGCACCACGACACCCAGATGCTACATGTCCTCCCCGTTGAGAAGAGGGTCGCAATAGCTGTGTGGAAGCTGGCCACTCCAGACAGCTACCGCTCCATGGGACAGCAGTTTGGAGCGAGAAAGGCCACAGTCGGGGTTGTCCTCATGGAGGTAAGGAGGCCTGGGGATGAACCCCCTGGGGAGGGGTGCTTGGGTGAGGGGGGCCTGGGTGAGGGGGTCACACTCTACAAACCCTCACAGGCACACTCCATAACCTCGTGGAAAGGAGGGAGAGGCCTTCTTGCATGGCTGGGCACAGGAGGCTGCAACAGCTTACCCCCAGCCAGCCACCACTCTGAGCCGCCAGGATGGCATCCGAGTCCGGGAGGCCCTAAGGGAGTACTTTGACCAGGGGGCCTAACGAGCGACCCCCCCCCGGCCACCCCTGCACCCCACCCCAGCACCCACACCCCACCCTCACCAAAAGCACATGGGACACAGGTTTTTGGAAGAATAAAACTCTCATTATTATTTATAGAAACAAAAATGTTGCCTCTTTTTGGCATATAATAATATTAGCAAATAAAACAGATTCAGATAACAATAATAATAACTATACAAGTGGGGACATCTCTAATAAATGATGCACAGGGGGGTCAACTATAAATAACTATATACAGGGTAGGAACAACTATGTACGGGGGGAGATGTGCAAAGGCCACACGTCATCCCATCATTCTGGGGCAGGGGTAGAAGGGTGCGAGCCCCGCCGCGTTCGTCTGTCTGGTCCCCCTCTCAGCCGGGGTCCCCGGCAAGGCCAGCTGGGGGCCAGGAGGACGGGGAGGTATGGCCGAGGTGGGTCCTCAGCCCCGGCTGGCTCCTGCCATGAGGAGCTGACGGGTGGGGAAGCAGGCGGGACATCAGGCAGGGCAGCAGGAGGACATCAGGCAGGGCAGCAGGCAGGGCAGCAGGTGGGACAACAGCAGGCGGGGCAGTGGGAAGGGCAGCACGGAGGACATGGGGGTGGGCAAGACAGGCCACCAGATCCTCAAAGGTGTCGGCCACCCGGTTGAAGGTGGCCATAAACTTCCTCCAGGCCTCCGGGCGCCAGACGGCCTCCCGCTCCTCGAATTGGAGCCTCCACTCCATGATCTCCGCCTGGCGCCAGGGGGCTGCAGCCACCTCGGGGTCATGTGTGGTGTGGCAGTGACCCTGGCGGGGGTGGGCCCATCCCAATGCAGGCGACAACCCCGGGTATTGGTGTTCTGGTGGTCTTGGAGGGCTGTCTTGGACCACGGATGGTGTGGCTGCAGAAATTGGGGGAAAGGAGGAAGGGAGGCCGTGAGCACCCAGCCTTGACCAGTGGCCCACCCCCATCCCCCAAGGGCCTGTGTCCTCCCCCATCCATCCCCCAGTGATGCGTGCAGTGATCCTGTGGGTGGCCACTTCCAGTTGTCCGCCCCCTCCCCTCTCACCGGGGGTGGGGCACGGCACTGTCCATGGGTGGAGGTGCTGCTGGGCACTGGTGGCTGTGGCACCGTCCCTGTGCCATGGTGTGCCCAGGCCATGGCAGGCTGGGGTGTTGTGGGGATGTGTGGGGCCCCTGGTCAAGTGGTGCCCCCACCCCATGCTCAGGGGGTCTGTGCCCTGTGGGGTACGTACCTGATGGTGCATTGCCAGGATCAGGAGTTGCCCATCTAGCTGACACTCGGCTGGAGCTGTGGAATGTGATGTCCAGCACGAACTCCCGCTCCTCACTGGACCACTGGGTGGCTGGGGTGGAGGGTCCCGTCTCTAGCCTGGGAGGGGGCAGGGCTGGCCTCCGGACACGACCCTGTCGCCGAGGTTGGCTGGGGCTCGTCGGCCATGGTGTCAAGGGTGGCTGGGGGGGAGGAGGTGCCCCGGGGGCCCAGGATAGCCCTGAGCTCCCAGTAATAGGGGCAAGCTGCGGGGGCAGCTCTAGACTGGCTGGCCAAGTCCCGGGCCCGGGCATAACCCTGCCGAAACTCCTTGACCTTACTCCTGACGTGGTCAGGAGTGCAGGCAGGGTGATCCCAGGCAGCCAGGCCCTTGGCCAGCCAGGCGAATGCCTCCGTGTTCCGCCACTTGCTCCCCATGATGTGAAGCACCTCTTCCTCACCCCAGAGCCCCAGCAGGTCACGGAGCTCAGGGTCAGTCCAGGAGGGGCCCCGCTTCCTACCCCAACAGCTGGAGGCCTGGGAGCCCTGGGATGGCCCGGAGGGGGAACTCTGGGGGCGCTCACGTGACTGGCTGGCTGCCATGATGTCCCTCTGGGCTGTGCAGGGACACCTCGTGGCATGGCTGCTGCGTGCACGCTGTCAGCTTCCTGCTACAGGGTTTCCGGGTCCGTGCAGCTTTAAGAACCACTGGGTGCAGAGATCATAGAGCCCCGAAGGGACTGGCCAGCACATCTCAACCCCTCAGCTGATTGCCACCATGGCGGACCCCGCTATTTCCAAGTAGCGGGACTCAGATCTTCTACACACACCCTACTTCAAAGTTCATCATAGAAGTAGGGCACTATTCCCATCTTCTGATGGGAATAGCGATTTCAACGTCTCACTGCTTAACGTAAATTTGAATGTCGAAATAGCACACGGCGTGTGTAGATGTGTAGATGCGACGTGTGCTATTTCGACGTTGTGCCAGCTACTTCGAAGTAGCCGGTATGTGTAGACATAGCCTTTGTGTGTAGACGCTCCACTGGATATTTTGAAACAGCCCCATTATTTCCAAAAGAACTTGCAGTGTAGATGCAGCCATGAATACACAGTCCTCTGAAAATGTCTCCTGATATACTGTTCACCAGAACCTTCAAAGACACATATGCACAATAAGATCGTTTCAATCAAGTTTTGTCAGAAATGCTAATCTTCCCTTTCAATTTGGAATCAAGGTTATATGAACACACAAGAATGATTTGTTCATATCACAAGACCTGAGTTAACATCTGCCATTCCAATGCTCTAACCACTCGGGTTAGTATGTCAAGGTTCTACTCTACTCTAACCTAATAGGCCAACTATCATTAACATATCTTCCCAAGAAGTCTTCAGAGGTCGACCCTGGGTCTTTTGGTCAGTTAACCCTTTGTGGCCATGTTCCCTAACTTAATCAGATGTCTAACATTTGGATAACATCACACCCCACAGTGCCGTTCTTTGGTTCTCCAGATAAAGAGATGCACAGATGATTCTTGCATCATAAACAACAAGAAGTCCTGTGGCACATTATCGACTAAGAGAAATTTTGGAACATAAGCTTTCTATCAGTCTATTGGAGCCACAGCACTTGTTGTTTTCGAAGATACGGACTAACATGGCTACCTCTCTGATACTTATTGCATCATAGTCTCTGTTTACATATGGAGACACGTGGTAAGAATTTGAGAGCTGAGCCCCTGTAGAGCCCACTTCTTCTCACTGGTTGAAGAAGCTGACAGTGTTTGTGTGTGGCAGATTGTGTATTTTCCTGAAACACTTTCCCTCTTGTTTTATACTCTCATTTTGGGAGGATGCAGAGACTCTCAAAATATTGTTTGTGTGTTTCAAGAAAAGCACAAAGCTGCACCTGCCCTCTCACTGTACTCTAAACACATCTGGTGATGTTCTGATTTCATTGTGAAAGACCAAGGCACAGATTGGCTCATTCTAATACCCTTAGTTTACTTTCTCTGCTTCTTTGGACTTTGTCTCACTTACTCACCTGTGGCATTTGCAGGCCTCTGCTCTTTAACTGCTGTCTGCTTCGTATACCTGCCCCATCTATGGGACCTTTTTTGCTGAGCTGCCTACTGAAGCTGGAGCAGCACAGTTATAGGCGTAGGTGCTGGAAATACAGGTGGTGGGGCTACTGCTTCGAAATGTGCTTCTGTTTGTCAGTGTGAGGGGGTTTGGGGAAGAAAAGTTTGGAGGTAGGAGAGGATTAATGCAATAAGTAATAGACACTGGTAGGAAGGAGGTGAGGATGGGCAGATGTGTCATAGGACCAAAGGGAAGCAAGGCTCCCGGACTGCTGCAGTAGCTGTGGGAAAACATTCAACGTCTTAAAACTCCATTGGAAGTACAGTGAGGAGGTCAGGGGCTTTGGGAAGAAATGCAACTGTTTCCTGTGTGGCCATGTCTTTGGATAGAAGCAGTTTTGAAATAGTTTTGACCATCCCCAGAATCTTTCTTTGGATCACAAGGAGAAAAATGAAACTGAAATATTCCATTAGTTTCTTTATTGCCAAAGGCTCATGTGCTTATGCTGCTTTTTTACTCAGGAGAAATCGTTCTCTGGGTGCCTGTATTCTGGAAGAATACCAATATTTGAGAGCAAGGACTGATTCATGCTGGTTGCAATGATTGAATGGCCAGTTCCTTGTATGACCAAGAGGCCAAATAGTCTAAGGTTCCACAGGACTTCTTGTTATTCTCTAAGCTACAGACTAACACAGCTACCTCTCTGATAATTTCAGGTTTGTAGCTCTAACTCAATTATAACATAGTACAGTTTAGGGGTTTGTGCAATGCCAGTCTCTGGGAACTGAGACCATGAAGCAGAGAGAGAAAATTCTCCAAAGTCTTTCAGCACCAGGGAAGGTCCCAGGGCTGGCTTGGCTCAACAATCACATGCTGCCCTGCGTCCCCACCACACCTACTGCAATTCACTTCTCCTTATACACACTCTGCCTTCCACTGCAGCCCAAAACTCTGCCAGCCCACTCATGCAAATCCCACCCCCTGCCCCACAGCCCGCCAGAGCCAGCCGGTACTCCATGATTGTCCCCAATCCCTGAGCTCCCATGCCTTCCACACAGCCATAGACCTGACACAGCACCATCACCAGGTGCCAAGGTGCCCCAAGATGATCTCTGAGGAACATCTCCTAAGACAGGTGAAACTTAGAGTCCCCCCACACTGATGAAAAAGCGGGAGATCAGCGAGAACAGCTCAACTTGGAGAAAAGGAAACCCTTTAGCAGATCAGCCTGCCCAGGAAAGGAGTGTGGGACAGAACTGAAGGGAGTGAGAAAAGGTTTGAAACCATATTTACCATTTCCAAAAATAAGAAAGTAAGAAAAATAGAAAAAAACAAAACCGAAAATTGCCATTAATTAAAGTAATGCTAAAGTTACACAAAACTGAGTGGTACTTTTCAGCAGTGCTCTTATTCCTGCGGGTGCTTAATTTTTGCTAAACACTGATTTTCAGGGAAGGAATCACTGATGCTGGTTGGAGATCAACTGTGTTGTCAATTCCTTGATCAAGGTTGCATTGTTTTGAAATACACTCAAGAGATCAAGCAATGTCAGGTTTACTGTTATAAACTCGTAATAGAATAGTACAAGAATGATATTTGATATGATTCCAATCTTTGGGAAGCCATATTGTGACCTAATGTTACATTCACCTTATGCAGAAAGTGTGTTTCCCAAAGTCACACATCTAACAATGAAAAACATTTTTGACCCCTATGTTGTGGCAGAGTCCCACACATAGTGCAGAAAGCACTACAATGCACTGCCAAGAAAAACCCACAATCAGCTGCTAGGCTGAACGGTCTGCAAGACTCAGGTTGCTCTGTAAAAATGATCCTCTGGCACCAGTAAATGATTTCTTCACTGCCTGGAAAGACTCTCAAGCTGTAATCTCCAGGGTTTATTTTCTGCTTGTTTCTATGCTGACATAGCTCAGGGAATTGCCGGGGATTGCAGGTCAATTTACGAATCCAAAGAGACTGTGCAGGTGAATTATAAAAGTTGTCGTTTAGTACACCAAGTGTCATATATGTGATAGTCATACACTGATTCTCAGACCTCTGCCTTCCTGTCAGAGTTAGGAGATTTCTTCTCTCCCCGTGTCAGATTTCGGTGAGTTGCCTCTTTCTGCATTACAGTGAGTTCTAAGGGTTTCAGAAGAGTTCCAGGGTTCAAGAGAAAAACCATCCGGGCATGAATTCACCAGCACGACAACTTGCGCTGTTTAGTAATGTCAGAAACAACAGGGGATGTATCTGGTTAAAACTGGAACTACCGATGTATTGGAAATAGTGCAGACAAATATTTGTTGTTCAGATCAGTTCCTTGTCACTGACTATGTCCTTCTACCTGTCTCAGAACCTCCTTTGGAGTGCAGGGGGCGGGGGATTGTGTGGCATTTTTTCCCTCTGGTTTGTTGAAGTTTTCCAGTTCAGCAACTTCCCTGACTTATTTGGAAGTGCAGCCAAAGCTGTTGCAGTGTGTCTGTCCTCACTGGGTCATTGCAGAGGCACTGGGTCACTGGGCCTCCCTGAGAACAAACTCTGGTTGGCAGTTCTAACTTTCATTTCCAGTCAGAAACACCACAAGCATCGGAGTTTTCCTTTAGATTCATTCAGCATCCAAAGATAATGCTGCTCTCCCGAGCAGAGCATGAAGCCATGTCTTTCACAGGAAGGTGCCATAAGTTAAATATTGTGGATGATTCTAGCCCCATTGAGACCAATGACAAAACTCCCAACTCGGAAAGGATCCATCCACTTAAATAAAATCTGTGACTTACACGAGCCACGATCCTCCATTGAGGTGAACTGAAATCATCCCATGGCCTCCAAGGGCAGAGGAGCTCATATAGACCAGAGAAGAACTGATACAATGAGCCTCTTCCTTATGTTATTTCATTATTTTTTGCATGGGGAGAGGGTCTGATCTCTCTATGATTGCGAATGTGATTGAGGGTAATATAGAGTCTGTTCTGGTCTGGCTGTGGTCTGAAGAAGTGGGTCTGTCCCACAAAATCTCACCACCTAATAAACTGTTAGTCTTGAAAGTGCTCCTGGACTGCTTTTTTGTTTTGACTCTATGCCCTTGTTTTTCTGCTTCAGGAAAGGACAAGAAACAAGAAAATACACTGAAATAGTATGTTTCTGGCTTGGAGGCAGTGTTATAAATCTCATTGGAGGAAGTCCAGTATTGAACAGAGAGAGAGAGAGAGAGTGTGTGTGTGTGAAGTGTGGTGGTTGTGGTGAGAGAGACAGGGGGACATGTAACCTGGTGAAAAAGGGAATCGACACCCTGCTTAATGCTCAGACCAAAGAGGGCTAGCATGGACGCTGGCAGCAGGAGTCTCAGACAGCAGCGTAAAACAGACAATGTTGTAGCAAATTACCTCTGACCCCCTTCTCCCATCTGCATCATCATGCCCTGGATGAGCAAGCCCAGTGCTGTTTCCTGGCAATGTCAGCAGCTGCCCGTAGGGATCAGGATCTCCAGGAAGACATCTGGGTTTATAATGGCAAAGTGTTGTGCTATTTGAATTAAGAGTTCATGACACTGGCTCCTTTTAATCTCCACATCCTCTATCCCTCCCTCCAGGTTTTTCCCACACTCCTTTTTTGCACAGGCTGAGCAGGCCTGGATTTCCTGTAACCTCAGGACTTGCTGTTCAGGCTGATCTCCCACTTTTCCCCAATGTGGGCAGACCCAGAGTTTCATCTGTTTTAAGAGATATCCCTGAGTGATCAATCTGGGGAATGGCGCCTGGTGTTGCTGCTTGGTGAGGTCTATCACTGTGTGGTAGGGGACTAAAATGGACTAGAAGCCAGCACTGGAGGGCAGTGGGGCAGGGAATGGGAGGTGCATGAGTGGGCTGGCAGAGTTCGGGGCTGTAGTGGAGGCATGGTGTGTAGAAGGAGAGGTGAGTAGTACTAGGAGGTGTGGGGACACAGAGCAGCATGTACGTGGGCAGGAAAGAGGAGCTGCTGAATTGTGTTTTGTTTTGTTTTATTTCTGATTGTTGTGTCAAGGCCACTGCTGGGACCTTTCCTGGTGCTGAAAACATCTGGGGAGTCTCTGGGTCTCCTGGCCTTGGCCAGCAACAGAACCACAGCCAGGGTGTCACAACCATTCAGTTTGGTTACAATTGTTGTTTATATTCTTGTTATTTCATGTCAGGCATCACACTGGCAGAAACAACCATTGATTTTCGTGTGACGCTGCACCCCATATAGGGCAAAGTGCCATTATTATGATATAATTATAGGATAATTATGATACAATTATCAAGATCCTTTTTTTTTGTTTTTTTAAAAAGGAAGAGGAGACGGTAGTCAGCCGGCTGCCTGCCTCCTACTCCAGCCACTCCAATGGCCAGGGCTGCAAGGTGCCGGTACTCAGTACTGGCCAGTACTGTCACAAAAAAGCAGCACATTTGTGCAAGGTGGGTTGTATAAGATGCCATTTTGAAAGTTATGATTTTCTGAATGTGATTGTCCTATTTAGATGCACTTTTCATTTGTGTATTGGTAGTTATGAATATCTATGTCTCAAATGTAATAAAACGTAGGTAACACCAAGTAGGGAAGAGGCTTGCAGTTTGGATAGCTGGTTGGAAAGAGCCCAACCAGAGCATTGGGGAAACATAGGTCTCAGGGGAGCCTTGTCTCTCCTTTGGTGAAACTACTGTGAACACTTCCCATAGTCATTCTGTGTCTCTACAAGCGTATTTGACCCCATATCACTCTGCACTCTGTCCTGGGGAGTCTGTACTTTTCCCACAAAATGGTCTGCAAAGTAAGATTTGTAACAAAGGGTTCCTGCCCTATGCTAAATCTATATTAGACTGGAATGACATCATTGGTGTTCTGCACTCCCCAGGCCAAAAGAATCCCAGAAACATCACAGGGAAAAAGACCGAATATGGGTGAAGTGCTAGACACAAGGTCAGGGGATCACGAGCCCATGTGTGGAAACCTGAGACAGCCAAGGATTAAGTGGTAAACACACACTACGCAAAAATCTAAACACAGTATGTCTGTTAGAAAAAAGTCTGCAGAGACAATCCCAGCTTTTTTCCCACAAGTGTGAATTCTGATGGCCACCTTTTCGTAGGGCTCAATTGGGTGATAAATTCATAATGGTCAGTGCTTGGTCGAGCATATTTATTGCTTACGCATTGTGTAATATCTCTCAATGTGCTCCTCTCCCTCCACAGGCACCTTGAACACTTCTGAACCAAATCAACACATTGAGCAATTTATGGAGGCATTCAATTTCACTCACTCTGACGCTTCCCCATTCATCCTAACGGGCATCCCTGGCCTGGAGGCTGCCCATGTCTGGATTTCCATCCCTTTCTCAATGTTCTACATTATTGGCCTGTTGGGAAATTTCATGATTCTGTTCACAGTGGGCCGGGAGCAGACCCTGCAAAAGCCGATGTACCTCCTGCTCTGCATGCTGGCGCTCACAGACATTGCAACGCCTACCTTCGTTGTGCCGAAGGCACTGTGTATATTTTGGTTCAGTTTGAAAGACATTACCATGAGTGGCTGCCTCACCCAGATGTTCTTCCTTCATGCTGTTTCTCTCATGCACTCAGCTGTTCTTGTGACAATGGCCTTTGATCGCTATGTTGCTGTATGTGAACCCCTGAGATACAGCACCATCGTCACCAATGTGCGGATAGCTAAGATAGTGCTTGTAGGTTTGATAAGAGCGGTACTTTTTATTCTGCCCCTCCCTCTGCTCCTGAGCAGGCAGCCATTCTGTTCCAACCGCTTTATCCCCCACATGCATTGTGAGCACACAGCTGTGGTGAAGATGTCTTGTGGGGATATCTCAGCCAACAGGACGTATGGCTTGGTGCTATTTGTTATAGTTAATGGGGTAGATTTAACACTCATTGCCCTGTCCTATGGCCACATCATCAGGGCTGTGCTCAGGATCTCTTCCAAGGCAGCTCACCAAAAAACTCTGAATACTTGCACAGCCCACGTGTGTGTGATGCTGATGTATTATACCCCCAGCCTCTTCTCTTACCGAACACAAGGGTTTGGTCAGGACATCACACCCCAAGTTCACATCATCTTGGCTGACCTCTATCTCCTCGTCCCTCCCATGCTCAACCCTATCATTTATGGCGTTAAAACAAAAGAGCTTCGTGACAAAATGGGTAAATACACCTGCAAATCATGATTGTCTGGGTCCACCAACTTTAGACATTTATGACAAGAGGGGGAAAGGATAGCTCCTCTTTAATCCAGGGTGAGCTGTAACAAAGTGATTGAGCTCAGAACTGTCAAAATTCACAGTTCAAAAAGTTTCTCACTGCTAAAATCTTATTACTCCATCGCTAAGCATTGCTCTCTCTGTTGCTGACTGCCCTCTGTTCGACCATCACCTGACTTTTTTCATAGTTACCCTTGAGCCCGCAAACCCTGTCACTTGGCCTTTCCGTGACTCTAAGAAGATCAGATTATACTGGAGCGTTCTGAAGCAAGTCAGCTTTTCCCTTTGGCTATGTTAGAAACTCTGATTAGGTAATTATCTCTTCACTACTCCAAATCTTTTGCAAAGTCATTGAGTTTTCTGAGCTAGTCCTCCATCAGGCAAGCTTTACCTCCAACCTTTTCACTAGATGTAGATATTGACACAGCTGTACGAGAATACACATTGCTTTATTTAACCCAGCTTGACACCCAATCCAGAATTCTCTGAATCAGTGAGCTCTCCTCTTCATTATTTGGTGTACTCCAAATTTACATCATCTGAAAACTTCCTTGTTTTCTTCCAATCAGGTAGTATAGCGGGCTTGGGATATAATGGGTTAAGTACACTAGCCTGTGTCATTACTTCTGATAAACCACCATCTCCCTCCTAGGACCCCAAACTTCCACTTCCTTTTGGCACCCTATTTGTCGTACAGGAAATCCATTCTCCACCAGGAATCTTTCCCTTTAGCCCAACATTGTTGTTTGCACTGCACTGTGGTTAGCTAGTCCCCTCACTTTGTGTAAGAAGTGGTCCTTTTGAGGGTAGGTCTGCAGCACAGTGGCTGGATGGGGTAGTGACACCAGTCCCCTCTCACAGTCTGAGGTCACAGCTCCCCACACTGAAGCACTGGGATTGGGCTGTTTTGGGGAAGAACCTCAATTTGGACCTGATCTGCCCTCTGTACAGGTGTCTATATCACCAGCAGATCTGTGATCGTAGCCCACAGATGGTCAGAGTGGTCAGATGATGACAAATGTTTGGCTGCATGTGTGTATTTCCTTGGTGAGCTGCAGAGCCCCACACAGACAACTGGCACAACAGACCTTGGTCGAAACACCTAGGCTGCTTCTACACTCGCAAGTTCTTTCAAAAGACTTTCGAAAGAAGGGGGTTCTTTTGAAAGATCCTGCAGAGCTTCTGTGCACAAAAGGTGTTCTTTCCAAAATAAATTGAAGGAATGCAGTGCTCCTTCTGAAATCACTCTCTTTCCCATTTCAGGAAGAACAACTTCTAAAAGCTTCTTTTGAAAGAAAACATGGAGATGTTCCCTAGGGTCCTTCTTTCGAAAGAGCAGTCCTCATGGCACCAGATTTTTTGATCCCTGACTCATTCTTTTGAAAGCGCAGGGGCTATGTGGATGCTCTCTTTCAAAAGAAGTTATTTTAGAAGAGATCTTCCTGAAGAGCTTATTTTGAAAGATCTCTGCAGTGTAGATATAGCCCCTATGAGCACAAGCTGAAGGCCCCTGGCCTGGTTTATTGTCATAAAAGCATGATAATACCAGCCAACAGACTTAGCAAGGATTCTAAGACATATATGGCATTGAAAACAGTCATAGTTCAGTGAAGGACAAGACCTTCCATTCTCTCTTTGGTTGGAAAATGGAACTCATTCAGAGATGCATTTTTACATTGTGATACAGGCAAGTTAGTTCTGTCTGCTGACATCACCTTTTACATGCAGATTCACTCAGAACATGTCCTTTGTGTAGTGTCATCCTGCCCTTGTCCGTTGGGAGAGCACAGTGCGTTCCTCCTACCCTCGTCGAATGTTTCAGTATCATCGCTGTATCGGGATGTTGTGGTACCACTTGAGGTTGCAAAGTGTTTGCATGAGTACTCTGTGACTGCTGTAACCCATGTAACTCACAGGGGGCTATTTCATTACGAGAGACCCAGGAGGGAGTAGGAGTAGGTTTGCAGGATCATTGCTGATTTGGGTGGGGCAGTTTATGAGCTGCTCCCAGGATTTTGTCGCTGATGCTGGAGTCAGGCTCAATGAGGGCAGTCAGCCCTGGGTTTTAATAATTGGAGATACACATCAGCTAGAACTGGAAGGGACTTTGGGAGATCATGTAGTCTACTCCCTTGCCCTCTTGGCAGGATCAAGCACCATCCCTGACATCTATTTGCCCTAATCCCTAAAATGGCCTCTTCAAGGATGGAGCCCCCACCCCTGGGTTTAGCAGGCCAATGCTCAAACCACTGAGTTATCCCTCCCTCATCGCGAGCAGGGCATCTTCATCTCACCCTCCTGTTTGTGAGTCTGCTGATGACTGACCAGCTCGATTCTGGAGCAACAGGCCTGATCACAGAAAGGGCAAGTCTTGGTAGCTGTTAGAGGGGTGCAGGGCAGTTTTTGCTGCTCTTTACTTCTACGCCTCTCCTCCTCTGCACTGTGGCAGGACCTCTCAAACTGCCATGCCAACCCCCATGAGGG
The DNA here is from genome assembly GCF_033958435.1 of Carettochelys insculpta. Classification (NCBI taxonomy): domain Eukaryota; kingdom Metazoa; phylum Chordata; order Testudines; family Carettochelyidae; genus Carettochelys; species Carettochelys insculpta. Next base: position 7,637,868 of record NC_134137.1, read on the forward strand.
CAAGCAGCCAGGGTAGCTGCTTTTTTGAGTGCCATGTTCCCTGTGTTTGCTGGGAGAAGGTGAACAAGGACCATGCAGCAGGCTGGTGTCCCTCCCTTACAGGTAATTTTCATCAGGTTCGTGATGGTGTTCACCCTGTAATAGGGAACACAAACAGTCTTACTTTTTGAAAGTGAAACTGGGAGGGAACAATAACTTCTGTTTTAATCATATGTTTTTATTGTTGTTTTGATTTGAGTGAATTGGGGCAGTTCCCTGCCAGGTGAGCCTTCAAAGGCTGATTAGACTGGAGGCAAGGCTTTGAGACAGGCCTGACCAGCTAGCAGCTCTCTCTATAAGAAGGGAGCTCCCAGTGAATAAGGTGAGCAGCGAAAAGGGGGCCGCATCTAACAGAGAAGGGAGTTTGCCTCTGGGAGTTCGCTCAGGGAGGAGCCCAGTATTTGTTGTCCTTTTCAAGTATAGTGTTACACCTGTGCCCTGCAAGGCAGCACTATCAGGAAAAGGAGTCTCTGAAGAGAACAGCCTGAAGAGAGATGGGGGAAGGTGGACCTGGGGGCACTGAGAGCAGCTTGGGGGAGAGGGGCCAGTGCAGTGAGGAGGGCGGACATGGGAACAGATTGGGGTAGTGGGTTGGGGAGGGTACTATGGTGATGGTAGCTTGGGGGAGAGGGGCCAGTGCAGTGAGGAGGGCGGACATGGGAGCAGATGGGGGTAGTGGGATGGGGAGGGTCCTATGGTGATGGTAGCTGGGGGGAGGGGCGGTGAAAGGTGGGGAGGAGGGTCCTGGGGATATGAGGTCATTGCTCTGCAGGGAGCTATGGTGACTCGTGGTGACAGAGAGGTATGAAGTAGTGGGATCCTTAACCACATTCTCCACACCCCACTGCCTTGTGGGTTATCCTGGGAAGGAGAGAGGCTAAGGGAGTAAACCCTGACACAAAATCCGGAGTGGAGTCCGAAGGAGGTTCGGTGTCAACTTCTGGCACTGTCCTGGCAACTCCTGCAGCTGAGCTGGTACCAGATGTGGAGGTTATCCTCTCCTTTGGACTATATCAGTAAAGCCGAGAGGGGGACACTGGTGTCTGGGCAGCCCAGAGTCTCCATAATAAGTGCCCAGGCTCATGCCCCGAGAGGTACTTCGGCATCGCTGAACAGCGTTGCATCAAGATGGGAGGCAACAGATACCGGTTATAAGCTCTTGCTCGATTGGTGTACAGAACGAGCTCCAGGGGTTGCCTTTGAGGGTGGGAGAGATTCTTGTATCTCACTGGACAGCCACCGCCCGCCTCAAGCTGGCCAGCCCCCAGCCATTAGGGTACTGTCCGGCCACAGTTCACCTGCCTCGCTGGGTGCGTGAGGCTTAAGTTTCCTGAACCTGACAAGTGACTGAAATTTGGGCACCAGGCAAACCAATAAGAACATCAACAAGAAATGAGAAACATCAACAATTTAAGCTTGCTTGCTGGAATGTGCGGACCATGCTGACCAGCTTGACTGAAGATCATCAAGCCATCAGTGACACCCGCAAGACTGTTGTCATCAATGAGGAACTGAAGAGGCTCAGAGTTGATATCGCTGCACTGCAAGAGATGCGACTCGCAGATTCAGGCTATCTAAAGGAAAAGGACTACACCTTTTTCTGGCAGGGTAAAGCCCAAGAAGAACCCAGAGAGCATGGTGTTGGCTTTGCTGTCAGAAACACCCTTCTACAAATGATGGAATTAGTCATGGGCAGATAAGAAAGACTTCTTCAGATCACGCTTCAAACTTGCACTGGTCCTGTCCACCTGATCAGCGCTTATGCTCCAACCCTGTACACCACACCAGAAGTAAAAGACAAGTTCTATGACGTGCTTAGTGCTGCTGTAGCACAAATACCTGCTCGTGAACAACTGTACATCTTGGGTGACTTTAATGCAAGAGTTGGAGCTGATTGGGCCTCATGGCCTTCCTGCTTAGGACACTTCGGTGTTGGAAAAATGAATGACAATGGACAGCGTCTCCTTGAACTGTGCATGTACCACAATCTGTGCATCACAAACACATTCTTCTGAACGAAGCCACAGCACAGAATGTCGTGGAGACACCTGCGCTCGAAGCACTGGCATCAACTAGATGTGGTCATCACTAGGCGTAATAACCTCAAAAACGTCCTTCTGACACGCAGCTATCATAGTGCTGCGTGTGAAACAGATCACTCGCTAGTTTCCTCCAAGCTCAAGCTGAGACCCAAGAAGCTGTACCGCTCTAAACCTGCTGGAAGACCCCTCATTGACGCCAGAAAGACGGCAAACTCGGAGAAAGCTGAAAAGTTCAGAGAGACACTCCAGGAAAATCTGCGCAGCGGCCCTGGGGGCGCCGATGCGACATCCAAATGGCAAAATCTGAGGGATACAGTTTACAACACGGCCTTGTCGGTGTTTGGAAGAAGAGCTAGAAACACGAACGACTGGTTCGAAGCTAACTCTGATGACATGATTCCAGTCATTGAAAAGAAGCGCGCTGCACTCCTGGAGTACAAACGCTCACCGAGCCAAAGTACCCAGCAAGCACTTAGAGAGACCAGAAGAACAGTACAGCAGACAGCCAGGCACTGTGCCAACAACCACTGGCTCCAGATATACGGCAGCATCCAGACCTGTGCCGACTTTGGTAATCTCAGAGGAATGTACGAGGGTATGAAGAAGGCATTAGCACCCACCCAAAACAAGATGACACCTCTGAAATCCAAATCTGGTGAAGTCATTGCTGACAAAGCCAAACAGATGGAGCGCTGTGTTGAGCACTACTCTGAGCTGTATTCACGCGAGAACGTTGTGGTTGACGCAGCCCTCGATGCTGCCGAGCTCCTACCAGTAATGGACGAACTGGATCAGGAACCCACTGTGGATGAACTGAAGAGAGCCATCGACAGCAATGCAGCAGGAAAGGCCCCTGGTCAGTATGGTATACCACCAGAGGTAATCAAATGTGCCACAGACACACTCCTGGAACCCCTACATGAGCTACTGTGCCTGTTCTGGAAAGAGGGTGAGGTTCCACAGGATATGCGTGACGCTAACATTGTAATGTTGTATAAGAACAAAGGAGACAGAAGCGACTGCAACAACTACCGTGGAATCTCCCTCCTAAGCATCACTGGTAAACTGTTCGCTCGCGTCATCCTTGGCAGACTCCAGAAGATTGCTGAGAGGGTGTACCCCGAATTGCAGTGCGGATTCCGCGCAGAGAGGTCTACCGTTGACATGGTCTTCTCTCTAAGGCAGCTGCAGGAGAAGTGCAGGGAGCAGAGGAAGCGACTCTACATAGCCTTCATCGACCTGACCAAGGACTTTGACATGGTCAGCAGGGATGGTCTGTTTAAACTGGTCCATAAGATAGGCTGTCCTCCACGGATACTCAAGATGATCCAGTCGTTCCACGAAGACATGAGAGGAACCATCCAATATGATGGTGCATTATTGGATGCTTTGAGAATCAGGAGCGGCATCAAACAAGGATGCGTGCTTGCTCCGACATTGTTTGGGATCTTCTTCACACTCCTCCTGAAGCATGCCTTTGGATCTTCAACAGAGGGCATCTTGCTGCACACAAGATCTGATGGGAAAATGTTTAACCTTGCAAGGGTGAAAGCTAAGTCTAAGGTGCGAGAAGTCCTCATCAGAGACATGCTGTTCGCCAACGATGCTGCTGTAGTGTCTCACACAGAAGACCAGCTTCAAAAACTGCTGGATCAGTTCTCCAAAGTGTGCAAGGACTTTGGGCTTACCATCAGCCTAAAGAAGACAAACGTACTCGGTTAGGATGTTGCTGAATCCCCATCAATCAGCATTGACAACTATACGTTAGAGGTCGTCCACAAGTTCGTTTACCTCAGGTCCACCATCACTGACACCCTGTCTCTGGACACTGAGCTAAATAGGAGGATTGGAAAAGTGGCCACCACTCTGTCCAGACTCAGAAATAGAGTGTGGAATAACAACAAGCTGTACACTCACACCAAAATGCAAGTCTACAGAGCCTGCATCCTCAGCACACTCCTTTATGGCAGCGAGACTTGGACCCTGTATGCCCACCAGGAAAAGAGGCTGAACGTCTTCCACTTGTGCTGCCTCAGGCGCATCCTTGGAATATCATGGAAGGACAGAGTGACCAACACCATCGTCCTCGAACAAGCTGGAATCCCAGCCATGCGCACCCTCCTCAGGCAGCGTCGACTGCTCTGTCTTGGCTACGTCCACAAGATGAATGATGGAAGGATTCCAAAAGACATCCTGTATGGTGAGCTAGCCTCTGGCAAAAGACCTCCCGGACGCCCCCAGTTGCGCTACAAAGATGTCTGGAAGAGGGACCTCAGAGAAGTAGACATCAAGCTGGACAAGTGGGAAGAACGAGCAGACGACCTCAGCAGATGGAGGCAGGGGTTACACAAGGGCCTTCAGAAGGGCGAGATGAGGATCACACAGCTAGCAGGGGAGAAGCGAGCGCACAGAAAGCACAATAAGGACTTGTCAGACACCCACTACATCTGCAATAGATGCAGCAAGGACTGTAACTCTCGTGTGGGTCTTCATAGTCACAGTAGACACTGTAAATGAAGTCCTCAATTGAAACTTTAAAGGGCGTGATCCATAGGCTATGCAGACTGAAGGATGCCTACTACTACTTTGATTTGAGCCAAACAGTTCTAGGTAACTTTGCCTGCTCATCTGAATGACCAACTTTTTTTTAAATGTACCAGGGAGAAAAAGTCATTTGTATTTTGTTATTCTCAGTTTTTGTATTTTCTCGTTAAAGGGTTTTATTTAAATCTGCGTACTTGTCACTTAACTGAGTGACTGGTCATTCTGTTCGCTGGTCTTCCAGCAGTGGTCCACAGTGGAGAAAAGTCTGCATGGGTTCCAACTGAGGATTCCCATAAGCAAATGGATGTGATGAACAAAGACTGTAAGAGAGAGAGTTAAGTGAACTAAAGTGAACCTAAGCTTTTGGGATCTCTTTCTTACTGTGTTTTGTATGGACTGATCTGTTCATATTTTACCTTTTTTTTTAATTGGTTTGTTTATTGTAAATGTGAAGATAATGACTCTGGGTTATAAAATAGTCACATTCTGTTGTAATCTTTATCTGTTAAATGTTTCTTCATCAAGCTTTTTAATAAAGTGAAAATTTTTGGGAAGAAGGGGCCTCCGGAAGAAGGACTTTCCTTCCGGAAGACCCCCCGGGGGTCACACTTCTAAACGGCATTTTGGAGTCCGGAAGAACGGTCTTCCAGACTCCAAATCATGGACTGTATGATAATAAGGCATGGGGAATTTGCATCCATGCCTCAATAGCATATTTCGGGCCGTGTATTACCTTGCCACTTTCAAAGAAAGTGGCCTGTGTAGAAACGGCCCAGGTGTGTTATTCCAAAATTGGTAACCCTCACATTGAGAGAAATACCTCCCATTTCAAAATTGCCATTTTGGAATAGGCCCTATTCAGACATGGAATAGTGCTGTTTTGAAGTCATCCAGAATGAATTCCAATAGCACTTTTTTGAAATAGCGCTATGGAACTGGAACTGGTATTTTGAAATAGACGGGTGCTGTTTTGAAACACATTTTGTGTATGGTTGTGTTATTTCAAAGTCATGTATTTTAAAATAGCTGTTTCAAAATATCTTATTTTGAAATACGGCTGCAGTGTAGCTGTAGCCTGAGGGAACTGGGTTATTTCAGGCTCTGCAGAAGGGTAATGAAGTGACACTTACCCGCCTCCAAGCTCCACCTGCACTACTTAGAAAAACATAATTTGGAAATATTCATCTTTATTTTTGGTCAGATTTATAATAGACCTTTGATCCAAGGTCTTATATCCTAGGCTTTCTTCTCTCTACATTTAGTACTGCAAGTGATTCAATCACCTGGAGAGTTGGTGTCAGTCTCTGTTTCACGACCTCCATCATGACCTCTCAACACCTACTTGTGATGTCCTAAAAAACATCATTTATGTGCATTTTGAAAGTTCCAGGTGAAAGCAACTCCAAAATCGATTCTGCAAAGCAGTAAGTCACTTGACTCCAAGAAGGTGTTATTTTTTAACACAACAGTCTCTTGCCAGAAAGGATTTTCAATAACCCCTACCAGGGCAAATTAACTGTTTTACTCTAGAAAGTGTCAGGAATAAACCAGTGTAAAAATAACAATAATACATAATGAAGGATGAAATGCAAGTAAGCATGGTGTCATCAAACTGCACTTTATTAAATGTAAGCAGTCAGAGACATAAATCATAGGCTTAGATAATACCAGGTATTTTCCTAACATCTTGAATGGTATTGAAAAATTAACAGCAGCTTCACAGTGGCTAGTTGCTCACCTGCTGGGGAGAAATGGGTGTCAGGAAAAATGTTTCTCAAGAAGGCTGCAGAGGATTGCCCCAAAGTACAGTGTATTCCCTAGGCCTGCATCTATACTGGCAAGTTGTTTTGGAAAAGCAGGCCTTCTTTCAAAAGAACACATGGAGCATCAATACACAAAATGCACCCTTTCAATCTGAAATCAAAAGAGTTCAGCTCTGCTTCCAGAAGAAGGATCAGGAAGTGCAGCGTCTTTAAAAAAAAAAAAAAAAAACTTTTGCAGACGCTCCCAAGGCCCTTTTTTCGAAAGAGCAGTCCTCACAGAGCTGGATTTTTCTATCCATGTCCCATTCTTTTGGAAGAGCAAGGGCTGTGTGGATGCTCTCCTTTGAAAGAGCAGATCACACTTTCAATCTGCTTTTTTGTGTATGGGTGTGGTTTTTCAAAAGAAGGTTTTGGAAAAGATCTTCTGGAAGAACTTCTTTTGAAAGATTGTTGTAGCGTAGACACATAGGCCATGTCTACACTTGACCCAAATTTCAAAAAGGCTGCTAATGGCCAAATCGGAGAATACTAATGAGGAACTGAAATGAATACTCAGTGCCTCATTAGCATGCTGCTGACCACAGCACTATAAAAGTGCCGCGTTTCAATTACGCACAGATCACCTACACGGCGCCCTTTCTGATAAGAATAAGGGGATTTGAATGTTTGTGGGGTCCTTTTGAAAAGGGCCCTGTATAGATGAGCCATGCTAGCAGCATGCCAATGAAGTGCAGAACATTCATGTCAGCGCCTCATTAATATTCTCTGATTTGGCCATTAGCATGGCCCTTTCAAAATTTTGACCCAGTGTAGACACGGCCATCCTATTTATAACATCTACAAACCACACTGATTACAGTGAACCTTGCTGGATAATAATTTTCCAAACTTCCCATGAACTTTTTTTTTTTACCAGAAATCTACACTAAAGTTTTACATCCATTTAACTTCTTTAAGTATCTTATTTTTTCTGTACTCTCCTCCAATTCTCATTAGCAGAAAGTGCCAGTGAAATTTTGTCCTTGCATAATAAAGTGCGCTTTGCAATTACAGTAGCTGTTAGCCAAGAAGGTTTCTTTTTTAATTCATAGTGGCTATGTGTAAAACATGCTTGCAATTAGCTTGATCATATTTTTGTAATCTGCTCATTAAAGCTGCGTCTACATGTGCACGCTACTTCGAAGTAGTGGCACCAACTTCGAAATAGCGCCCGTCACGTCTACACGCGTCGGGCGCTATTTCGAAGTTAACTTCGACGTTAGGCGGCGAGACGTCGAAGTCGCTAACCTCATGAGGAGATAGGAATAGCGCCTTACTTCGACGTTCAACCTCGAAGTAGGGACAGTGTAGACGATCTGCGTCCCGCAACGTAGAAATTGACGGGTCCTCCATGGCGGCCATCAGCTGGGGGGTTGAGAGACGCTCTCTCCAGACCCGCAGCTCACTGGTGGCCGCGTGGAGCGGCCCCTTAAAGGTCCCCTCCCCCGCCCTGACTGCAGGAGGCTGAGGCAACGTGCAGGCTCCTGCCTGTACACGCGGCGAGCCTGCACAGCCCTCAGCCCCTGACAGCAGCCATGGCTGCCCAGCAGCCCCCCCAGCGCCCCCAGGGGACCCCCCCCAAGAGGAGCCACAGCAGCCAGGGCAGCCAGAGGACCACGCAGTCTGGGAAGCGGCAGCGGGGCCCCTCTTGGACGGAGGACGAGATGCGGGACCTGCTGGGGCTCTGGAGCGAGGAGGAGGTGCTCCAGGTAATGGGGAGCAAGAGGCAGAACGCGGATGCGTTCGCTCGGCTGGCCGATGGCCTGGCTGCCCGGGGTCACCCTGCCCGCACTCCGGACCATGTCCGGAGTAAGGTCAAGGAGCTGCGGCAGGGTTATGCCCGGGCCCGGGATGCGGCCAGCCGATCTGGGGCCGCCCCCGTCACTTGCCCCTTTTACAGGGAGCTCAGGGACATCCTGGGCTCCCGGCACACCTCCTCCCCTCCGGCCACCCTTGACACCTCGGCTGACGAGCCCCAGCAGGCCCTGCAGCCGGGCTCCGCCCCGGAGGGAAGCCCCGCACCCCGGGGGCCCCCCCCGGAGGCCATCCCCGGGACATCGCGGCAGGAGGAGGAGGAGGAGGAGGAGGGGGGCTCCTCCTCCACCGATTCCAGCCTGCAGATCCTCCTCCTGCCATCCCGGAGCAGCAGCAGGGCCTCCGACCCCCGGGGATCTCCGGACCGTGGGAGCGGACCCACAGATAGGTACCCCTCTCTGGTGGACACCCCGGGGCTTGAGGGGCGGGGGGAACAGAGATGTGTCCAGGGCCCCCCACATGCTCACATGGCCATGGCCCTCACAGCACTGCAGCCATCAGCCCCTGACCCCCGCCACCCTGCATGACAGTGCCATGCCCCATCCCCAGGCCAGGGGGGAGCGGAACCTCGAGGGGCCCCCGGGCGGAGGGGGTGGGACACCCCGCAGCAGCAGCGTGCGATGGAGTTGGGGGAGTGCCAAAGGGAGACTCAGGCTATATATGAGCCATCCGAGCCGAGGAGCTCCCAGGGCCAAAGGAGGATCATGGCGCTACAGCTGGCAGGTGACACCTCTGCCCTGAACAAAAAGGAGGGAGGAGCCGAGCTGGCTTGGAATTGGGGGGCGAGGGCAGGGGCCACAGGTAGAGGCTAGGGGAAGGGAGAGCTGGTAGGCAGCCAGCCAGAGGAGGGGGAAAGCTGCATCCCAGAGGGGCCCCCCTTGGGGTCTTCTCCCCACGACGGGTTGGAAGGACTGTCTCTTCCGCCAGCTGGTGCTGTCACTCCTGCCAGAAACTGGCCATCTGTGGCCTAAGAAACCTCTCCTGCTCTCAGACCCTGCGGGGTGAAGTGAGAGTCGCTCCCACCAGGGGACGGGGTGCAGGGCAGGGGGACCCCTGAACCCCATCCATCACAGCAGCATCTCCCGGGGACGGGGATGGGGAACCTGCAGCACAGGGCGGGGGGGACAAAGGCCACGGCTCGGGGCCCACACTAACGCCTGTCTCCATTCTTCTTTCCCCCCTCCTCTCCTGTGTCCTGCACCTGCACCTGCACCATCCGAAGGACCGGAAGAGAGCGCCGGCGAGGCATCGGTCGTCCTGGAGACCCCTCCGGGACCCTCGCTCCAGGGCAGCCCCTCGGCCGAGGAACGACCGGCCCCGCTGAGGGCCAGACGGCGGACCCCGCCCCTGCTACCGGCGGCGGCCACAGACCCCCAGCTGCTGGCCATCCACCGCCGGCAGCTGGAGGTGTCGGAGCAGCACCTCCGGCTGCAGGAGCAGGAGCTGGCCTGGCGCAGAGAGGCATGGGGGGCCTTTCTGGATACCATCAATCGGCTGATTGATTCCCTGGCCCCCCATGCCGTGCCGGCCGCGCCACCGCCCGCCATGCCCGCTCCTGCAGCCCCACCACCGGCTGCTCCAGCCGTCGCCGGGCCGTCTGCCGTCGCCCCACCACCTCCCCGTAAGGGCCACCGCTCCAAGGTACCCCTGGAGCCACCCGCGACTCGCCGGCGCCGCTACCTTCCGGTGGAGCCCGCTCCCACCCAGCCGCGCACCAGACTGCAGGCCCGGCGGAGCTCCCGGCCGGGCACGCCCACTGCTGGGCTGTAGGGGCGAGGGGCCCGGGACATGCCCCCCCGCCCCCTTGTTGGACAGACTTTGGGGACTGGGTGGGTGGTGTGGGTGTTTCCCCTGTTTGCCCCGTCCCCCCCGTACATACTTCTCCCCGTTCTCCTCCCTGCTTTTTGTTTTTCTTTTGATGGTGCACAGTGCTTTCATTTTTATTGTTGTACATAGTTTTATTTGTGCCCATCTTGGTTTTGTTGAATGTTTGTCCCTCCTTTTTGGTTTCTGTCTCACATATATATATTTTTTTGTTTAAAAAAAAAAAAATCGTGAGGACAAAAAAAACATTTACGTTCATCCACAAGTTCGTGCTGTCATTTCTCCTGGACAAGTGGGGGGGGGCGGTGGGGTGCTCCATGGTGTGGGCGTTGGGGCAGGAGTGTGGGGGAGGAAGGGGCGGGCAGTAGGGAGCCTGGGCACAGTTCACCCCGCGGCCTGGTCGTCGAAGTGGGCCCGCAGGGCCTCCCGGACCCAGGACCCCTCTGGGTCCACCTGCCGACTGGGGGCAGCAGGTGGCTGGAGGTGTGCCCTGCCTGCCTCGGAGGCCCAGCCCTGAAGAAAGCTCTCCCCCTTGCTCTCCACGAGGTTGTGCAGGGCGCAGCAGGCACCCACAATCTGGGGGATGTTGTTGGGGCTGGCATCCAGGCGGGTGAGGAGACATCGCCATCGTCCCTTGAGGCGGCCAAATGAGCGCTCCACCACCTGGCACGCACGGTTCAGGCGCTGGTTGAAGCGCTCCTGGCTGGCGGAGAGGTGGCCCGTGTAGGGGCGCATGAGCCACGGCCGGAGGGGGTAGGCCGCATCCGCGATGATGCAGAAGGGCATGGTGGTGTCCCCCAGAGGGATCTCCTGCTGGGGGATGTAGGTCCCCGCCTCCAGCCGGCGGCACAGGCCCGAGTTGCGGAACACCCGGGCGTCGTGGGTGCTGCCAGGCCAGCCCATGTAAATGTCCTGGAACCGTCCCCGGCTGTCCACCAAGGCCTGCAGGCCGACTGAATGGTAGCCCTTCCGATTGACGTATCGGCCTCCACTGTTGTCCGGGGCGCGGATGGGGATGTGAGTCCCATCCAGAGCCCCGAAGCAGTTGGGGAAGCCCAGGGTGGCAAAGGCAGCGACAGTGGCACGTGGGTCCCCCAGCCTCACGAGCCTGTGCAGGAGCATGGAGTTGATGGCACGCACGACCTGCAGAGAAAGCACATGGGACAGCCCCAATGAGGGGTGAGCAGGGTGTGCATGGCCCTGCCCTGCCCTGGCCCCCCTGCCCTGCCCTGGCCTGCCCTGCTCTGCCCTGCCCTGCCCTGCCCTGCCCTGCCCTGCCCTGCCCTGGCCCCCCTGCCCTGGCTCCCCTGCCCTGGCCCCCCTGCCCTGCTCTGCCCTTCCCTGGCCCCCCTGGCCTGGCCCCCCCGCCCTGCTCTGCCCTGCCCAGCCCTGCCCTGGCTCCCCTTCCCTGCCCAGCCCTGCCCTGGCTTCCCTGCCCTGCCCTGCCCTGCCCTGAATCCCCTACCCTGCCCTACCCTGCCCTGCCCTGCAATGGCCCCCCTGCTCTGCCCTGGCCCCCCTGGCCTGCCCTGGCCTCCCCCTGTGGGTTCTCTTACCTCCAGGAAGACAGCCCCGACGGTGGCCTTTCCGACGCCAAACTGCTGCCCCACGGATCGGTAGCTGTCCGGAGTGGCCAGCTTCCAGACAGCGATGCCGACCCGTTTCTCCACAGGGAGGGCACGCCTCATGGCAGTGTCCCGGTGCCTGAGTGCGGGGCTGAGCCACTGGCACAGCTCCAGGAATGTCTGTCGGGTCATCCTGAAGTGGCGGACCCAGTGGTTGTCGTCCCACTCCCCAAGCACCAGCCGCTCCCACCAGTCGGTGCTGGTGGGGTAGCTCCACAGCTGCCGGCGTGTGAGGTGGGGGGTGGAGCGGGGTGCTGCAAGGGTAGGGGCTGATCCCTGCTGCCCTGGGGGCATGTCCTCCCCTGGGGCAAGAAGGTGCTCAGCTGCCCCCAACATGACAAGAGCCAGGGCAAGCCCTGCTCCTGCCGGGAGGGCTGGGTGGACCTCTAGCTGCTGCTGCTGCTGCTGCTGCTGCTGCTGCTGGGGGTCCATGACTGCGGCGCTCGCGGTCTGTGTGCCTATATGGCTCGTCAGAACGCGTGCTGTGCAGGCTGAGTGTATGTGGGAGGGGCCCTTTAAGGGAGCAGCTAGCTGTTGCCCCGGAAGCGCTAGTCCGCCCGTTGACCCTGTCTGCAGCTATGCCTGGCATCCCTATTTCGATGTGTGCTACTTTGACGTGTAGACGTTCCCTCGCTGCGCCTATTTCGATGTCGGGCTGCGCAACGTCGAAGTTGAACATCGACGTTGCCGGCCCTGGAGGACGTATAGACGTTATTCATCGAAATAAGCTACTTCGATGTAGGGTGCACGTGTAGACGTAGCTTAAGTGTAACACAATCCAGGTCTGAAAAACCACACTTGTCATGAAAGTGTAAAGTCAGTGACAAAACTCAAGCATGTTCTGAAGATGCATTTGCCCACTTTTTCACGAAGCTCTTTCGTTTTGACCCCGTAAATTATTGGGTTCGTCATTAAAGGGATAAGTAAATGGAGGTTAGCCAGGATGATGTGAACATAGGGAGCAATATCCTGACCAAACCTATGTGTCAGAGTAGAGAAGAGTCCCACAGGATAAGACGTCAGTATCACACAGATGTGGGCTGTACAGGTGTTGAGCGCTTTCTGGTGGGCTTTCTTGGAAGAGATTCTGAGGACCGCCCTGATGATCAGACTGTAAGAGAGGGCAATGAGTGACAGGTCGAATCCCATGACTATAAATGCCATCATCAAACCATATATCTTGTTCACTGTGATATCTCCACAAGACATCTTTTCTATAGCCATGTGGTCGCAGTACGTACTGGGAATAATGCGGTTGGCGCAGAAAGGCAGTCTTTTCAGAAGCAGAGGAAGAGGCAGAATGAAGACAACAGCCCTCATCAAACACACTAGCCCTAGCTTAACTATCTGTGCATTCGTGAGGATGGTGGCGTATCTCAGAGGGTTACATATGGCAACATAGCGATCAAAGGCCATAGACACAAGGAAAGCTGAGTCCATAAGAGAAACCACATGAAAAAAGAACATCTGGGTGAGGCAGCCATCCACTGAAATGTCTTTCATATTAAACCAAAAAATACACAGTGCCTTTGGTACGACAGAGGAAGATATGCCAATGTCTGTGAGCGCCAGCGTGCAGAGGAGCAGGTACATCGGCTTGTGCAGGGTCTGCTCTTTGCATACGACAAACAGCACTGTGAAGTTTCCCAAGAGTATGATAACATAGAACACACACATGGGGATGGAAATCCAAATATGAGCAGTTTCCAGGCCAGGGATGCCTGTCAGGATGAATGTTGAAGGGTCAGAGAAGGTGAGGTTAAATTCTGCCATGAGACAGTTGATGCACTGACTGGGCTTACAAACACTCAAGAGGCCTGTGAAGGGACAGAAGCACAGAAAGAGGGATAACACATTCATAACAAATAGTACAGGTTGCACATCTCTAATCTGTAATTCTCTCATCCATCAACATCCATAATCTGGCATGATATTAGTTAGTCAGTTGACCACTTATACGGAGGCCTAGTTTCCTGTGGTCCTATAAAGTTTGTGTCCAGTCACTACTCCTGGCACTCAAAGTTTTGTGCTGTTATTTAACTGTAATTTACCCCTCAATGCATTCTAAGCGCTCAGTAAACACAGACGTGTTGGTAATGTACTAGACATTATTGACCTTCATGATCTGGCAAATTCTCTTGTCCAGCACTGGTCAGGTACAGAGGTTGCCAGATTAGAGAGGTTCAACCTGTACAGTAAATATAGTTATTGTGAATCCAGAAAGGGTGTGAGCAGTAAGGTGTCCACATTTACATATAGCACCAGATTATTTAGGTCATGGTCACGCTCGTAGAAATCCTCAGAAGGAGCTAACCAACCCAGGAGAATGGGCAGCACAATAGCAGGTGGACTTCAATGCCAAAAACTGCAGCGCGTTTGCCCATTGGAAGGAAAAACTTGAACTCCTCACTTGCCATACAGGGTTCTAATTTAATTATACAAACCAGGGCATGGACCTCGGCATCATGGTACAGCTCTGTGAATTCCTGCTTACTGTACAAGCATGGGCAGAAACTGAACAAAATATTAGGATCCAGGATGAACAGGATGAGGAGTTATAAACAAAATCTAATGCCATGAGATCAGTTGGTTAATGTCTGGCTCTCCTCTTCTCTCCTCTGTGTAGTCCTGGGCACCCTTTTCACACAGGATATAGCAGGAGTAGGAAGATTCAGGAAAGAGAAATGAGAATGGTCCCAAGGGAATCTTCCTATTTGGAACTGATTGAGAAAAAAAAAACACACCTTTGATTGATATTTCACAGAGAAGATGAATTTGAAGGAACATGAGATAACTCTAGTCAAGTGGCTGGTACAGACTAGATGAAGAATATTTTCTCCCACTGTCATAACAGAAGATCAAGAGGACATTCAATTAAAATTAAATGTGGCAAGTTCAAAACAGACGAAAAAGAATGGGTTGTTCACCAACTGACTAGTTCGACAAGTTAGACTGAAGAACCCAGTGACACAAGAGGTAACTGAGGCCATGAGGTAAGCGAGCATCAGGAAGGGTTTGGACACGTGCATAGATAGTGACACCCTCCAGTTACAGTAGTTACACTAAATAGATCTTTTGGAAAATATATATGCCAACATATTTTAGGGCACAATCAGTGGGGTGATTCCATTCTGAGAGTGAAGCCAGCTCTCCCATTCACATACCACCTTCTTTTACAGCACTTGAGGCAGCCAATTTTTGAGATGTTGCAATAGATTGAACAAGGATCTCATGCACAATGCAAATCCTATACTGAGACTGAGGCATGGAGGCAGGCATGATCATGCAGGGCATTGACTTCGTGCTCAACAGAATGAGCACAAATGCCTTGGGATTTAGAGCTACTGGCATGTACCTCTGTTATTTCCCTTGTTTATTTTGGAGAGAGATTTTTCTGCAATAAGCATTGTGGCATACATAAGTTGCAGTGTTAATTGACAAGAGTAAGCAGAGACAGGTGTCAGCAATTGAGCTTTTTACCCTACTCATGTCCAAAGATCTCACATATGATACAAAATTTTGGGATAGTGATGAGAACAGGTTACTGATTCAGAACAATCAGGACTGGCTGGTTCATTGGATTGAAGGAAACAAGATCTGTTCTAACACTGCTATGTAGATATCCACATCTAGGAATAAAGAATGGAGGCAATTCTTACCTGACAGAGGATTCTCATGGGAAGTGCAATGACTCTGAAATGATTTGGTGGTTGGAAGGATTACTGAGGTAAACATGAGCTCCCATTGAATAGTAACAGAGAGTAAGCCGTGCTAGTCTATACACTATCAAAACAAAAAGCAGTCAAGTAGCACTTTAAAGACTAGCAAAATAGTATGGAAAGAGAAGTGGATGAGCTGACTTTTATATTCAAATTTGGCACATTAACACGTGGTTTAAATTGTGATGGGAACTTTCTGAGTCACTGAAGGGGCTCGTCTGCATACTTGGCTCAATCTAATTCTTGACCTTCTCCCCAGCCCCTCCACTCTCTGATTTGCTCACCTTGATTATCTTTTTGTGATTTGTCCTCCTTGCTTACTGTTTTTGGTTCTCTGTGTCTTTAATATTGAGTCTGCTCTGGTCTTCCTATGGTCTGAAGAAGTGGGTCTGTCCCACAAAAGCTCACCTAATAAACTATTTTGCTAGTCTTTAAAGTGCTGCTTGACTGCTTTTAGTTTTGATGAGCTCCCATTGTGACAGTGTGGCCAAAAACGCCAATGTGACCCTTGGATGAAAGCAAGAGGATTCTCAAAGAAAGGTAGAGAGATTATTTTACCTTTCTATTTGGTTCTGATGCAACTGATTATGGAAAATCATGTCTTTTTCTGGTGCTCACAATTAAAGCAGTATGTTCATACATTTAAGAGGCTTCAGTGAAGAGGCACGGGAATTAGTAGAGAACAGTAAACCTGTCATGGTTACACGCTCAAAGAGCTCGATGTAGTTAAACAAGGATTGACTTGGTCACGGTCTGTGAGTGCCAACATGGGGAGCCAATATTTAATCATATGCTTATCAGCATAGCATGCAGAGGTGTAACACAATCCAAGAGCTGGAAGTGGAAGTTAAAGAAATTCTCTTTGGAAATGAGCCACAAATTCTTATACTGTCTGACTAATGGACCATGACAACCATTTCGCAAGGGTCTTGGTGGATTCTTCACCACTGAGAACATTTAACTCAAGGTTGAATCTATCTGTAAAAGATCTCATCTAGGAATACTTCTGGGGAGATTATTTGTCCAGTGCTCTACACGAAGTCAGCAGGTAAGAACATAAGAACATAAGATTCCATAATCACAATTCCCTTCTGGCCTTGGATTTGATTAATATGTGCCCAGCTGTCAGCTGGAGGCTTTAAACCTGAAATCTCTGGGTTCCTGTAATGGCTGCTGTGTTTATTTAGGCTCTATCGTGTCCCAGCATTATCTGCTGTCATTATTTAAAGTGTATAGTTCTTAGCTTGTGCGTTTTTCCTGAGTAGCCATCCCCAAACAAGTGGTGCATTTATGTGCATCAAAGGCCAGGGCACAGGTGAGTTTGCATTTGCCAGTCATTGTGGGAGACTTCTCACCAGTGACGTGCACTCAAGGATTACCCATGAGGCAACAGAACAAGAATGATGGCAGACACCTCATCCCCTGAGGAGGAGGAGCTGTGGAGAGTCTGGGGTAGCTCATAGTTCGTGGGAGCCAAAGATAATGGAGGATAATGGAGAAGATGCTGGTGATCAGTGTATTGTTCGAATTACAACAGCCTTGGATGGGCGAGAAGAGTACAGATTACGAGGCCTGGAATGGTGGGAGAGTGAGTCAATTGAGGAGATAAGATCAATATTCTTTTCACTGCTGAAATACCAACAGTTACAAATTAAAAATGAATTTCAGGAGCATTGACCTGTTCTAATTTTATCCCCTGTTCACTATCCTCACAACCCACTTGTCCTTCTACATCCCCTGCTTGCTTATTGAACCTGTGGTGCTGCTCACCTTTTTGTGTATACCCCCTCCTCACACAACCCCCACTGCTGTCTCACAGTGATACCTCTCACCAAGGTCCAAAACCCATGCCAGATCCCACAGTGACAACTCACAGAAATACCTCCTCAGAACAGGATAAACTCAGTCTCTTCTGGAACTGGGGTCATAAAGGGGGAGATCAGCCTGAACTGCCTTTCTGAGGGTGAAGGTAACTCTAGGAGCAGGATCAGCTCAGACCTTGCAGGGAAGGAGGAAGGAACAGACCCCACAGGAGGGAGAAATGGGCTGGAAACTCAAAGAAGAAAGCATAAGTACCTCCTACTCCAAATGACACAAAATGCATGGCAGCCCATTAGGAATTTGGACTTTGGAGGCTGCAGTGGAATTGCCCATGGAAAGAAGGATGGTCCAGATGAAGCACTGTGTCAGAGAAAATTGTCTATAGCATAATCACAATGTGGTACACACTCATTCACCTCCCACCCATTCTCCCTCCACAGACAATGCTGTTCTGTTTGGGTACTAAAAGAGTCTGATGGAAACCCTGCGTTTATGTGTCATTCTCAGACAGGTCATAAAAAATGAGGATCGCTATAGGGGCTCGTCTGCATACTTGGCTTAATCTAATTCGTGACCTTCCCCCCAACTCCTCCACTCTCTGATTTGCTCACCTTGATTATCTTTTTCTGATTTGTCCTCCTTGCTTACTGTTTTTGGTTCTCCGTGCCTTAAATATTGAGTCTGTTCTGGTCTGGCTGTGGTCTGAAGAAGTGGGTCTGTCCCACGAAAGCTCACCTAATAAACTATTTTGCTAGTCTTTAAAGTGCTACTTGACTGCTTTTTGTTTTGATAATGCAAAAATTGGAAGCATAAACACAGGCAGAGAACAGACAATGGGAAAAGACGTCCTAGGCAACAGTAATGAAAATGCAGAGCACTTCAGTGACTTTTGTTCCTTCAGTGGATTGGTGATAGGTGGTCGTGTTTTTCCACACAAAAGGATCCACAAGGTCATTTGGGTTTCGCTGGACCATGAGTCAACCAGATTGATCGCATCTGTATCAGTAGTTCTTTCAGGAGACTGATGCAAGACAGCTGTGGTAGAACAGGAGCAGATGAAGGTTTAGACCACCATTTGATCACGACAAAACTCAAATTCAAGCTCAAGAGGTGCACCACAAAAGTGACGAAGCTGGGACTGAGATTCAGCACAGGAAACCTGAAGGATATAGGACAAGAGCCAGTTCCAAAGTGAATCTGTCCCACAGATACGCACTTCTGACAAAGCTTGTCCCAAAAGTTGCTACCTGTGCGAAATGATTGGGAACATACCGAAAGGGCCTGGAAAGAAATATGCAATGTAGCTGTGTCTACACGTGCACGCTACTTCGAAGTAGCGGCACTAACTTCGAAATAGCACCCGTCGCGGCTACACGCGTCGGGCGCTATTTCGAAGTTAACTTCGACGTTAGGCGGCGAGACGTCGAAGTCGCTAACCCCATGAGGAGATAGGAATAGCGCCCTACTTAGACGTTCAACGTCGAAGTAGGGGCAGTGTAGACGATGCGCGTCCCGCAACGTTGAAATTGCCAGGTCTTCCATGGTGGCCATCAGCTGGGGGGTTGGGAGACGCTCTCTCCAGCCCCTCAGCTCACTGGTGGCCGCGTGGAGCGGCCCCTTAAAGGTCCCCTCCCCCGCCCTGACTCTGCAGGAAGCTGAGGCAACGTGCAGGCTGCAGAGCCCTTAGCCCACCACACAGCAGCGATGGCGAGCCAGGAGCCCCCCCAGACCCCCCAGGGGACCCCCCCCAAGGGAAGCCAGGTCAGCCAGCCCAGCCAGAGGGCCACCCAGTCTGGGAAGGGGCAGCGGGGCCCCTCCTGGACGGAGGCCGAGCTGCGGGGCCTGCTGGGGCTCTGGAGGGAGGAGGAGGTGCTCCAGGTAATGGGGAGCAAGAGGCGGAACGCGGATGCGTTCTCTCGGCTGGCTGACGGCCTGGCTGCCCGGGGTCACCCTGCCCGCACTCCGGACCATGTCCGGAGTAAGGTGAAGGAGCTGCGGCAGGGTTATGCCCGGGCCCGGGATGCGGCCAGCCGATCTGGGGCCGCCCCCGTCACTAGCCCCTTTTACAGGGAGCTCAGGGACATCCTGGGCTCCCAGCACACCTCCTCCCCTCCGGCCACCCTTGACACCTCGGCTGACAAGCCCCAGCAGGCCCTGCAGCCGGAGTCCGACCCGGAGGCAAGCCCCGCACCCCGGGGGCCCCCCCCGGAGGCCATCCCCGGGACATCGCGGAAGTAGGAGGAGGAAGAGGAGGAGGGGGGCTCCTCCTCCGCAGAATCCAGCCTGCAGATCCTCCTCCTGCCATCCCGGAGCAGCAGCAGGGCCTCCGACCCCCGGGGATCTCCGGACCGTGGGAGCGGACCCACAGATAGGTACCCCTCTCTGGTGGACACCCCGGGGCTTGAGGGGCGGGGGTAACAGAGATGTGTCCAGGGCCCCCCACACGCTCACATGACCATGGCCCCAAGGACACCAGGGCCATGGCTGTCACAGCACTGCAGCCGTCAGCCCCTGCCCCCCCCACCCTGCATGACAGTGCCATGCCCCATCCCCAGGCCAGGGGGGAGCGGAACCTCGAGGGGCCCCCGGGCGGAGGGGGTGGGACACCCCGCAGCAGCAGCATGTGATGGAGTCGGGGGAGTGCCAAAGGGAGACTCAGGCTACATATGAGCCACAAGAGCCGAGGAGCTCCCAGGGCCAAAGGAGCATCCTAATGCTACAGCTGGCAGGTGACACCTCTGCCCTGAGCAAAAAGGAGGGAGGAGCCGAGCTGGCTTGGAATTGGGGGGCGAGGGCGGGGGCCACAGGTAGAGGCTAGGGGAAGGGAGAGCTGGTAGGCAGCCAGCCAGAGGAGGGGGAAAGCTGCATCCCAGAGGGGCCCCCCTTGGGGTCTTCTCCCCACGACGGGTTGGAAGGACTGTCTCTTCCGCCAGCTGGTGCTGTCACTCCTGCCAGAAACTGGCCATCTGTGGCCTAAGAAACCTCTCCTGCTCTCAGACCCTGCGGGGTGAAGTGAGAGTCGCTCCCACCAGGGGACGGGGTGCAGGGCAGGGGGACCCCTGAACCCCATCCATCACAGCAGCATCTCCCGGGGATGGGGATGGGGAACCTGCAGCACATGGCGGGGGGGACAAAGGCCACGGCTCGGGGCCCACACTAACGCCTGTCTCCATTCTTCTTTCCCCCCTCCTCTCCTGTGTCCTGCACCTGCACCTGCACCATCCGAAGGACCGGAAGAGAGCGCCGGCGAGGCCTCAGTTGTCCCGGAGAGCCCTCCGGGACCCTCGCTCCAGGGCCGCCCCTCGGCCGAGGAACGACCGGCCCCGCTGAGGGCAAGACGGCGGACCCCGCGCCTACTACCGCCGGCGGCTACAGACCCCCAGCTGCTGACCATCCTCCGCCGGCAGCTGGAGGTGTCGGAACAGCACCTCCAGCTGCAGGAGCGGGCGCTGGCCTGGCGCCAGGAGGCATGGGGGGCCTATATGCAGACATTCAACCGGCTGGTTGATTACCTGGCCCCCCATGCTGCGCCGGCCGAGCCATCGCCTGCCCTGCCCGCTCCTGCAGCCCCACCACCAGCTGCTCCAGCCGTCGCCGGGCCATCCGCCATCGCCCCACCACCCACCAGCGAGGGCCACAGCACCGAGGGACCCCTGGAGCCACCTGAGACTCGCCGGCGCCGATACCTTCCTGTGCAGCCCGCTCCCACCCAGCCGCGGACCAGACTGCAGGCACGGCAGGGCTCCCGGCCGGGCACGCCCAGTGCTGGGCTCTAGGGGCGAGGGGCCCGGGACGTCCCCCCCCCCTTGTTGTATATAGTTTGAATGTTTGTTTTTGGTGCCCCCGTTTGCCCCGTCCCCCCCATGTAAATAGTTCTCCCCGTTCTCCTCCCTGCTTTTCTTTTTTGTTGATGGCGCACACTTATTTGCTTTGTTGTTGTATTGTTTTATTTGTGCACATCTTGCTTTGGTTGAACGTTTGTCCCTCCTTTTTGGTTTCTGTTTCACATATTTATTTATTTACAAAAAAAAAAAAGTTTCGTAAAGACGAAAAAAAAGTTTACGTTCACCCACAAGTTCGTGCTGTCATTTGTCCAGGACAAGTGGGGGGGGGGGCGGCGGTGGGGTGCTCCATGGTGTGGGCGTTGGGGCAGGAGTGTGGGGGAGGAAGGGGCGGGCAGTAGGGGGCCTGGGCAGAGTTCACCCCGCGGCCTGTTGGTCGAAGTGGGCCCGCAGGGCCTCCCGGACCCAGGTCCCCTCTGGGTCCACCTGCCGACTGGGGGCAGCAGGTGGCTGCACGTGTGCCATGCTGGCCTCCGCGGCCCAGCCCTGCAGAAAGGTCTCCCCCTTGCTCTCCACGAGGTTGTGCAGGGCGCAGCAGGCACCCACAATCTGGGGGATGTTGTTGGGGCCCGCATCCAGGCGGGTCAGGAGACATCGCCATGTCCCTTGAGGCGGCCAAATGAGCGCTCCACCACCTGGCGCGCGTGGTTCAGGTGCTTGTTGAAGCGCTCCTGGCTAGCGGAGAGATGTCCCGTGTAGGGGTGCATGAGCCACGGCCGGAGGGGGTAGGACGCATCTGCGATGACGTAGAAGGGAATGGTGGTGTCCCCCAGAGGGATCTCCCGCTGGGGGATGTAGGTCCCCGCCTCCAGCCAGCGGCACAGGCCCGAGTTCCGGAAAACCCGGGCGTCGTGGGTGCTGCCAGGCCAGCCCACGTAAATGTCCTGGAAACGTCCCCGGCTGTCCACCAAGGCCTGCAGGACGACAGAATGGTAGCCCTTCCGATTGAGGTATCGGCCTCCACTGTTGTCCGGGGCGCAGATGGGGATGTGAGTCCCATCCAGAGCCCCGAAGCAGTTGGGGAAGCCCAGGGTGGCAAAGGCGGCGACAGTGGCATGTGGGTCCCCCAGCCTCATGAGCCTGTGCAGGAGCATGGCGTTGATGGCACGCATGACCTGCAGAGAAAGCACATGGGACAGCCCCAATGAGGGGTGAGCAGGGTGTGTGTGGCCCTGCCCTGCCCTGGCCCCCCTGCCCTGGCATGGCCTCCCCCTGTGGGTTCTCTTACCTCCATGAAGACAGCCCCAACGGTGGCCTTTCCGACACCAAACTGCTGCCCCACGGATCGGTAGCTGTCTGAAGTGGCCAGCTTCCAGACAGTGATACCGACCCGTTTCTCCACAGGGAGGGCACGCCGCATGGCAGTGTCCCGGTGCCTGAGTGCGGGGGTGAGCCACTGGCACAGCTCCAGGAATGTCTCACAGGTCATCCTGAAGTTCCTGAGCCAGTGGTCGTCGTCCCACTCCCCAAACACCAGCCGCTCCCAGCAGTCGGTGCTGGTGGGGTAGCTCCACAGCCGCCGGCGTGTGAGGCGGGGGGTGGAGCGGGGTGCTGCAGGGGTAGGGGTTGAGCCCTGCTTCCCTGGGGGCATCTGCTCCCCTGGGGCAAGAAGGTAGTCAGCTGCCTCCCACATGGCATGGGCCAGGGCAAGCCCTGCTCCTGCCGGGAGGGCTGGGTGGACCTCTAGCTGCTGCTGCTGCTGCTGCTGCTGCTGCTGCTGGGGGTCCATGACTGCGGCGCCCGGGGTCTGTGTGCCTATAGCTCCTCAGACCACGTGCTATGCAGGCTGAGTGTGTCTGGGAGGGGCCCTTTAAGGGAGCGGCTAGCTGTTGCCCCGGAAGCGCTAGTCCGCCCGTTGACCCTGTCTGCAGCTGTGCCTGGCATCCCTATTTTGATGTGTGCTACTTTGATGTGTAGACGTTCCCTCGCTGCGCCTATTTCGATGTTGGGCTGAGCAACGTCGAAGTTGAACATCGACGTTGCCGGCCCTGGAGGACGTGTAGACGTTATTCATTGAAATAGCCTATTTCGATGTTGGCTTCACGTGTAGACGTAGCCGTAATGTTGGAAAAGAGGACAAGGCATCGCAGACGATGGATCACAACAAAAACTCTGAGAAAAATAAAGGAATGAAAGGACAGAAAAGCAGGAATCAACAGCAGCAAAACAAGTAGCCAAGGTGGAAGCTAATATTCAGAAGCCAACAGAGAAGTCAAGAAGTCTGTACAAGAAGGATGAAGGTATTGGGATGGTAAAAGGACAAACCATTTCAGAAAGGATATAAAAACACATGCAAACAAGGAATCTAAGGGTTGAAATGAGAAATTGTTTCAAATTTATATCTTGTTTGGCCTATAAAGGAAGCACAGTCATTTGATTAGAAGTCAAATATTGTTTCTTGCATTGTTACATTCAATATCAAAACACAAGTAGTTGAAAGAAAAGCATATTAACATATATTAAAATATTAACTTTTTTATCCTATGCAAAGGGAAAATTGCAAGAGATAAGTCAAAATTCTTGGTGAACTAAGACTTGTAAAAATACGTACAACATAGGGTGTGGGTAGCATATGTGGCTGCATTTTGCTGTAATACCTCAGAAAATTTAAACATTGCAGGTTCATTTACCATGAATTTGTAAGTAACTTGATATCTGTTTATGGAATTGTGATGCATAGCAAGTGATTCCTTTGAAAAAGGGAAGAGGAAGAATCCAGGGAGCCACAGACAGGTCATCCTGACCTCAGTATCCAGAAAAATCATAGAGGAATCCATCTGGTAGAACTTGGAAGAGAGGAAAGTGATTAGGAATATTCAACATAGATTCACCAAAGGCAAGTCATGCCTCACCAACCTGATTGCCTTCTCTGATGAAGCGACTGTTTCTGTGGCGATGGGGAAGGCAGTGGATATGATATACCTGGATTTTAGCAAAACTTTGATGCTCTCTGACAGCATTCTTGACAGCCAGTTAAAGAAGTAGGGATTGGGTAAATGGACTGTAAGGTAGATTGAAATCTGTTTAGATTGTTGGGCTAAATGTGCTGTGAACAATATCTTGAAATCTGGGTGGCAATTTGTATCAAGCAGAGTACCCCAATTTTTGGTTCCTGGGGTTTGTTTTATTCAACATCTTCATTAACTACCTGTGCAAGGGGATAGATTTCAACCTTAGCAAGTTGGTCGATGACACTAAGCTAGGGAGAGAGGTAGATTTGCTGGAGGGTAAGGATAGGGTCCAGAGTGACTTAGACAAATTGGAAAACTGGGCCAAAGATATCTGATGAGGTTCAAGAAGGACAAGTGCCGAATCCTGCTCCTGGCATGGAAGGATCCCAAGCGTTGTTACAGGATGGGGACTGGCTGTCCAAGTAGCACTGCAGAAGAAAAGGACCTTGGCATTACAGAGGATGAGAGGCAGGACATGAGTCAGCAGTGTGCCTTTGTAGCCAATAAGCTTAATGGCTTATTGGGCTGTCTTCGTGGGAACATTGTCAGCAGATCTAGGAACATGATTATTCCCTTTCATTCAGCACTGGTGAGGCCACATCTGGAATATTGTGTCCAGTTCTGGGCTCCCCATTAAAAGAAGATGTGAGCACACTGGAAAGAATCCAGTGGAGTGCAGCAAAAATGATTAGAGGGCTGTAGAATGTGACTTAAGAGGAGAATGTGAGATGTTTGGGCTTCTTTAGTTTACAAAAAATAAAAGTGAGTGGGGATTTGATGACAAACTTAAATAACCTGAAATGGGGTGTGAACGAGGATGGAGAGATGCTGGTCCCACCTAGGCAGGTGATAGAATCTCATTCCCTAGAGATCTTTAAGTCCCATCTTGACAAAGCTCTGTCTGGGATGATTTAGTTGGGATTCATCCTGCTTTGAGCAAGGGGGTTGGACTGGATGACTCTTCCAGCCCTATGAGTCTAGTGATTTGAAACCCAAACTTTAGTGAATCTAATTTGGTTATTACAAATATGCAAATCAGAAAATGTGATTCATGTTACCTCAGGTAATATTAGGTATTTCAGGTATATTACCTTTACATTTTTACTACCTTCCAATTATAAATTAGGATGGGGGAGTAGAAAGCAAGTTTGCTTTACTTACCCTGAGGTAAGTGGGGAAGGAGGAAGCAACAACAAAGAAAAATGCCTGATTCGAAAGGAGAATTTAGGCCAATCAGCCTATTATCTAAGGTGTTTGTACACAAATCAAGAAGCCTGGGTAACAACAGGAGGGTGGTCAGGGAGCATATGGGGCTGTTACTGGATGAGGGAGGTAACCTACTGACAAATGATGTAGGTAAAGCTGAACCACTCAATGCTTTTTTGGCTTCAGTCTTCATTGATAAGATCAGTTCCTAAACTATGGGCTCCTCGTTCGTGCCATCTGTCACCACTGTGAACAGTCTCTCTCCATCCTCTTTAGAGTCCCCTTTCAGGAAGTTGAAGGCTGCTATGAAATCACACCTCAGACTTCTCTTCTGCAAACTAAATAAGCCCAAATCTCTGAACCCCTCCTCAGAGGTCATGTGCTCTAGCTCTTTAATCATTTCTGTTGCCCTCTACTGAACCCGCTCTGCTGTGTCCACATTCTTTCTATAGTAAGGGACCCAGAAATGGATTCAATACTCCAGATGTGGCTTCACTGGTGCCGAGTAGAGTGGAATAATAACTTCTCTAGATCTCCTGGAAATGTCTCTCTTTAGGCATCCCGATATGTCGTTAGCCTTTTTGGCTACAAGGGCACAATGTTGACTCATGTTCAGCCTCTCATCCACTGTAATCCCCAAATCCCTTTTTGATGCACTGCTATTCAGCTAGTTGGTCCCCAGTTTGTAACAGTGCTTCCATCCATCTTCCATTCCAAGTGCAGGGCTCAGCACTGATTTAACCTCATCACATTTCTTTAGCCCAATCCTCCAATTTCTTTCGGTCATCCTGGACATTATCCCTACCCTCCAATGTATCTACCTGAACCCCTAGCTTAGTGCCATTTGCAAATTTGCCGAGGGTGCAATCCATCCCCTCATCCAGCTCATTAATAAAGATGTTGAACAGACCGAGTCCTTGGAGCCCTCCATTTGAAACCGACTGCCAGCCGGACATTGAGCCACTGATAGTATCCTTTGGGCCCATCTGTCAAGCCAGCTTTCTACCCACCTTTCAGTCCATGTATCCAATCCACACTTCCTTAACTTATGAGCAAAAAATTTATGGGAGACTGTATCAAAAGATTTGCTAAAATGTAGCTATATAACTTCAATGCCAGACCTCTCACACCATCCCATTAAAGGAGGAGCTCCTGACTCCCTTCCCTCCATCTCACTGTGCTAGCTATTCCTTAGCAGCTTCTTGTTGTCAGATTGCTTTGTGTGGTTTTAATGTCTGTATTCTTCCATTCTCACTGAGCTTCATTTCTGGCCCTGCAGAATAGCAGAGCTCCCTGCAGTGGATTGGTTATGCTTGACATCTGTGGAGACAGGAGGGGATTGATCTTAAATGAAGCAGGGAGAGAAGAAAAAAGACAAGCTCATCCTCCAGTTGAGACCAATCTCAGATGATTTGGTGAGTTTTTGCAGGGCTTCCCTTACCCATGGGGGGGAGAGTCTCATACGGGAGGTGACTCATTTTTCAGGGTCCCATTGCCTGGATTCTGTTATATCACCTTTTTATTGGGTCCCATTTCCCAGCTGGGTTTCCTTACCTCTGGCACAGCAGCAGTTTGTAGACTTGGTAAATCTCCTCCCCATCCAGATGGCCAGTGTCCTTGGTTGGGTCACTGATGGGCAGTTGCAGCTACGCCACCAAGCTCCCTTGTTTGGGGAACTGAGTTGAGTTCTAATGAAAGAGGAGGAAGGGGGCTTCATCAGCATCCTCCTGTTGGCTGGCAATCTTCCCTGGGCCAGTAGTCTGGCCCCCAAGTCCTTCTGCTGGAGACACTGGGGGAAAGGAGCTAGAGCTATGTTATACCCTCAGCAACTTTTGCCTCCAAGGGATGCTGGAGCCAAGGGACGGAGGCAGGGCCTTCCAGGAGGACTTGCAAACCCAGATGCTCAAGGAGGAGAAGAAGGGACCCAAGGCCAGGCATGAAATCAGCTGCAGCAGGGATTGGAGTATGGTCCCCTTAAAGTGCCAGATCTCCACTGAAACAGGGGAAGATGAACTTAATTCAGGTTTATTTCATGCCCTGCTCTTATTCTGCCTCCTGAAGGGAAACACTCCCAGTGCACAGCCCCTGTAGCTGCAGGTCCTACAGCCTATCAGAGCCCACCTGTCTAAACCTGGCATTAGAAAGCCAGCATCAGAGATCACTTTTATCAAATTCAGGGAGGATGATAGTGGATAAGAATGGGGCTTTGCTGCTCCTTGCAGACTTGGCTTGCTCCTAGGACTCCCTGGATCTGAAGCAGAATTTGACCCACTCTGGGGGAAGGAGGCAGGTCAGGATCAATATCCCAGTTCTCATGTGCTCAGGGTGGAATATCTGATTAATTGTTCATAGCACTTAAGGGCTCCATCTACACGTGCATGCTATATTGAATAGGCTGTTTCGATGAATAGCATCTACACGTCCTCCAGGGCTGGCAACGTCGACGTTCAACGTCGATGTTGGGCAGCACCACATCAAAATAGGCGCTGCGATGGAATGTCTACACGCCAAAGTAGCACACATCGAAATAAGGGTGCCAGACACAGCTGCAGACAGGGTCACAGGGGGGACTCAACAGCAAGTCGCTCCCTTAAAGGGCCCCTCCCAGACACACATGCACTAAACAGCACAAAATACGCAGAGCAGACAACTAGTTGCAGACCCTGTGCATGCAGCATGGATCCCCAGCTGCAGCAGCAGCAGCCAGAAGCCCTGGGCTATGGGCTGCTCCACACAGTGACCATAGAGCCCTGCACGGGCTGGAGAGAGAGCGTTTCTCAACCCCCCAGCTGATGGCCGCCATGGAGGACCCCGATATTTCGATGTTGCGGGACGCAGATCATCTACACATTCCCTACTTCGACGTTGAATGTTGAAGTAGGGCGCTATTCCCATCCCCTCATGGGGTTAGCGGCTTCAACGTATCACCGCCTAACGTCTATGTTAACATCGAAATAGCGCCCAACACGTATAGCCGTGACGGGCGCTATTTCGAAGTTAGTGCCGCTACTTCGAAGTAGCGTACACGTGTAGAGATGGCTAAAAAGGGGATTGTCTCAATGTGTCTTTGTCTCTCTAGAGTGGGATAATGTTTGGAGTCTGGGCTGGTCCCATCTTTTCTGAACACCTGAGTCATGAACAGATTATCAGAATGGAGACAGACACCTTGCCCCCCAGTTCCCTCACTGGCTCAAGAGCCCGTGGTGAGAGGAAGGGAATTACTGTGAGGACAATTTCCACACACTCGCCATGTGAGTCTCAGTGCTGGTAGGAGAGAAGAGCTGATTCCCTTCAGGCCCATCTGGTTCTCCAGGAGGAAGACTGTGACTCTCCAGTGAGAATCTCTCCTGGATCTCTTGGCTACAGCAGTGGAGCTTGGGGGCTCTCACAGACACCCAGGAGCCTGACATGAAGTTCTGTCTCCTACCCCTGAAGGAGCCAGGGCCGAACATATTGTAACCACCCACATGTGGACTCAAACCTGGGACCTCAGGAGCTTAAAGCATTTACAGTAGCATTTACAAGCTGAGCTAAAAGCCGTGTTGTGGTCAGATAAGGCACTGGAAGACATCAATCCTTTCTCTGTTCAAGTTCTCTAAGTGCTGCTATAGTAGGCATCCTTCAGTCTGCATAGACTATGGATCGCGCCCTTTAAAGTTTCAAATGAGGATTTAATTTACAGCGTCTATTGTGACTATAAAGACCCACACGAGAGTGAAAGTCCTTGCTGCATCTCTAGCAGATGTAGTGGGTGTCTGGAAAGTCCTTATTGTGCTTTCTGTGCGCTCGCTTCTCCTCTGCTAGCTGTCTGATCTTCAACTCGCCCTTCTGAAGGCCCTTGTGTAACCCCTGCCTCCATCTGCTGCGGTCGTCTGCTAGTTGCTCACAGTTGTCCAGCTCGATGTCTACCTCTCTGAGGTCTCTCTTGCAGACATCTTTGTAACGCAAATGGGGGCATCCGGGAGGTCTTTTGCCAGAGGCAAGCTCACCATACAGGATGTCTTTTGGAATCCTTCCATCATCCATCCTGTGGACGTAACCAAGCCAGAGGAGATGACGCTGCCTGAGGAGGGTGCGCATGGTTGGGATTCCAGCTTGCTCGAGGACGGTGGTGTTGGTCACTCTGTCCTTCCATGATATTGCAAGGATATGCCTGAGGCAGCGCAAGTGGAAGACGTTCAGCCTCTTTTCCTGGCGGGCATACAGGGTCCAAGTCTCGCTGCCATAAAGGATGGTGCTGAGGATGCAGGCTCTGTAGACTTGCACTTTGGTGTTAGTGTACATCTTGTTGTTATTCCACACTCTCTTGCTGATTCTGGACAGAGTTGTGGCTGCTTTTCCGATCCTCCTATTTAGCTCAGTGTCCAATGACAGGGTGTCAGTGATGGTGGACCGGAGGTAAACAAACTCGTGGATGACCTCTAACGTATAGTTGTCAATGCTGATTGATGGGGACTCAGCAACATCCTGACCGAGTACGTTTGTCTTCTTTAGGCTGATGCTAAGCCCAAAGTCCTTGCACACTTTGGAGAACTGATCCAGCAGTTTTTGAAGCTGGTCTTCTGTGTGAGACACTACAGCAGCATCGTCGGTGAACAGCATGTCCCTGATGAGGACTTCTCGCACCTTAGACATAGCTTTCACCCTTACAAGGTAAAACAGTTTCCCATCAGATCTTGTGTGCTGCAAGATGCCCTCTGTTGAAGATCCAAAGGCATGCTTCAGGAGGAGTGCGAAGAAGATCCCAAACAATGTCGGAGCAAGCACGTATCCTTGTTTGACGCCTCTCCTGATTCTGAAAGCATCTGAAAATGCGCCGTCATATTGGATGGTTCCTCTCATGTCTTCGTGGAACGACTGGATCATCTTCAGTAACCGTGGAGGACAGCCTGTCTTATGGACCAGTTTAAACAGACCATCCCTGCTGACCATGTCAAAGGCCTTGGTCAGGTCGATGAAGGCTATGTAGAGTCACTTTCTCTGCTCCCTGCACTTCTCCTGGAGCTGCCTTAGAGAGAAGACCATGTCAACGGTAGACGTCTCTGCACGGAATCCGCACTGTGATTCGGGGTACACCCTCTCAGCAATCTTCTGGAGTCTGCCAAGGATGACGCGAGCGAACAGTTTACCAGTGACGCTTAGGAGGGAGATTCCACGGTAGTTGTTGCAGTCGCTTCTGTCTCCTTTGTTCTTATACAAGCTTACAATGTTAGCGTCGTGCATATCCTGTGGAACCTCACCCTCTTTCCAGCACAGGCACAGTAGCTCATGTAGGGTTTCCTGGAGTGTGTCCGTGGCACATTTGATTACCTCTGGTGGTATACCATCCTGACCAGGGGCCTTTCCTGCTGCAATGCTGTCGATGGCTCTCTTCAGTTCATCCACAGTCGGTTCTTGATCCAGTTTGTCCATTACTGGTAGGAGCTCGACGGCATTGAGGACTGCGTCAACCACAATGTTCTTGCGTGAGTACAGCTCGGAGTAGTGCTCAACCCAGCGCTCCATCTGTTTGGCTTTGTCAGCAATGACTTCACCAGACTTGGATTTCAGAGGTGCCATCTTGTTCTGGGTGGGTCCTAATGCCTTCTTCATACCCTCGTACATTCCTCTGAGATTACCAAAGTCGGCACAGGTCTGGATGCTGCTGCATAGCTGGAGCCAGTGGTTGTTGGCACAGTGCCTGGCTGTCTGCTGTACTGTTCTTCTGGACTCTCTAAGCGCTTGCTGGGTACTCTGGCTCGGTGAGCGTTTGTACTCCAGGAGTGCAGCGCGCTTCTTTTCAATGACTGGAGTCATCTCATCAGAGTTAGCTTCGAACCAGTCGTTCATGTTTCTAGCTCTTCTTCCAAACACCGACAAGGCAAGTGCTGCTATATGGGTCAGAGAACCACATCTGGTAGGTGTGTGGGTTCTAATAGCACTGCCCTGACTAAGGATATTTGTGCTCGGTGGCCCAGTCACTCATAGTCATGCTCAATGTTCTTGTCACTCCCAGTCAGGCCCAGAAGGCTAGTCAGTCTAAGCATCCTAGGCACCCACCTTCGGGCTTGGCAGCCTAGTCATCCACATTCAGGCCCAGCAGCCAGTAGTGGGAAACTATCCGAGTGCTGGTTGTGATAGTAGCAGGCATAGGCCCATCCATGAAGGCCCTTCCCCCAGCCTAGCAGGAGAGGTTACAAGACCCAGACACATCTGGACACTTGGGACAACTTATCAAAAACTAGGGATGGGTGGTGAGGGTCATGGGTTTAAAACGAGGAAACAAGAAGGGGGCACTGAACAGAGAATCCCAGACAGAACCCACTGCTTCTCGAAGCTGGCTAAGGAGCCAGCGGATGATGCATAGGAGAACTCTGCCTGGATGCATGAGATAAGGAATGGAAAGGAAATTGGCCCACAGTTGCAGAGCACCCTCTCATCCACCATCCTCTTCCTGGTGTACTAGATTGCCGCTTTGGTGAGGCCCAGAGGAAGTTGACGAGGAGGACTCGTGACTTTGTGGGGCCAGGCATAGGGTGTGCAAATAGTAACAGGTGTGGGGAAAAGTGCAGCCAGAACCTCAATAAGAGGCTCTGAAGGAGCCAGAAGAGGGGCTTCAACCTGGCACATTCTAGGTAGTCACGCAGCAGATTTTCCCTCATTCCACAGAAGGGGCAGACTTCATGGAGGGAGGTCACCCACACCAAGTACACACCCTTGCTCACAGATCCATGGAGAAGCCACCAACTGATGTCCCTGGTGGGCCTCAGGATCAAGGTGGAATGCAAGCTGGCCCACTGGGGCACCTCAATCTCGCTAGGTGGCTGTTAGTCCCACCATTTGGTGTGAGGGTGGGCCTGGAGGGTGAGAAAATGGAGGGTGTGGAGCACAAGCATGTACAGATGTTCTCTAGGTGCAGTTCTAAAACTGGCTGCAATTGACGCAGCGGGCTGGGAGCATGGGGGGGCGGGAGTCTAGGGGAGCAGGTCATGGAATTGGGGCCCCAAAACTGGAGCCGGAGGAATTGCAGTAAGGGGAGGGAGCAAGGTGTACTGTCTCACAGGGTTCGCTCCAGGAAGGTGAGCAATGGGCTCGGCAAGGCTGCCCATATATCCTGGAGTATGCACAAGGGGGTGCGAATGGTGGACAGCCCCAGGCAGCATGCAAGCTTCCCGGGATCCACCCAGCACCCCCTGACATATTCCAGGAGATCTCCAACATGAGTGGTTGCTGCCAGGACCAAACGTCGGAGCACTGAGGGAGACTCCACCACCTGCACGCGAAGAGATGGATTGTGCAGCAGAGACTCAGTGAAGAGGTCTACCCCCTCAGTGGCCACAAGGGACGTGGTCACTACAAAGTGCTTCAAGGTCTGGAGGAGGTCCTGGTAGAACTCCAGAAGCCTTGAGAGGTGTCCTGGAATGCCTCTCGCGTGGAGACAAAAGAGCTGCTGGTTGTACTAGAGCCCTCAGAGGCAGTGGAGGAAGGCATGTGCCAAGACGCTTGACACTGAACTAGGTCCACCATAATGAAGTCTCTGCAGGGACTGGAGGCGCAAGGGGTGGACCTGGCTGCGGATGTAGACCGGGCCCTTGTCCACCTGCTCCAGGGGGAGACTTAAAACCCCACAGAGAGACAGTGCAGTCCTGGCCAAAAGAACTCTAGAACCATTTTCTGGAGCCTGGCAAGGAGCTCTAAGTCAGGCTTCAGGGTTGAGCCAAGGCCAGAGCATGGACAGGACTAGCTGGTTCAGCACCATGTCCTCCACTGAAGGAAAAGGCACCACAGCAGTTCCATCCATCTCCATAGCTGCTCACCCACCCTGGCCCCTAAACCATTCCAGTTCTCCAGCAGGGAGTGATGCGTGAAAGAGAGATAGGCATCCAGATAGAGCAGGGGACCTGCACTCCACCAAATAGACTGACCCATGGGTGGGAGGGAGCTCGCCCGCCATCCATCTCTGACACAAGGCCAGAGCTCTTCACTCAGTTGACCCAGGCAGAACAGGCTGCGGATTACTTGGCTTAAGAGGCTTCTGCCCATGCCAGGTCCCCCAGGTCCTGGACCACGAATACTATGTTGTTAGCATACACCGACAACCACAGTTCTGGTTTACAAAGCGCCAAGTGCATCACCCTCCAGCAGAGGAGGCAGACAAATGGCTTGATCCCCAGAGCATACAGCTGTGCCATCAGTGAGCACCCTCGATGTACTCCTCACCCTAAGCTGACCAGCTCAGTACGGGTCCAGTTGAGCCTGACCAGATTCTCCACAGAGGCATTCAGCACCCAAAGAAACCACACAAAAGGGAGCCCACAGACGAAGACCTACAGAGTTCCCAGGAGGTACCCATGGTCCATCCTGTCAAATGTATTCTCCTGCTCCAAGGACAGGAGGGTGAAGGACAACCCATTCCTACACCCAAGCTCCAAGAGATCCTGGATCAGATACAAGTTACCAAAGATGGAACACCCAGGGACAGTGTAAGTGTGGTCGGGATAGAGCATATCCACCAGCAGGGACCACAGCCGGAGGGAGATGGCTTTGGTGATGATTTTGCAGTCCATGCTGAGGAACAAGATAGGATGCCAGTTCCAGAGGTCGCGGGGGTCCCCTTTATTGGCATCAAGGTGAGCACATCCTGCCTGCCAAACAAAGGGAGGATCCCACTTTGCAAAGGATTCGGCCCAGATGCTGGCAAGGTCCAGGCTGAGGAAGTCCCAGAACTCACAGTAGAAATGCATGCTCAGCTCATCCATGCCCAGGGTCTTACTGTTGGACATGAAACAGAGGGTTTCTGAGAACTTGGCCAGAGTAAAAGTTAGCTTCAGCCTGTCCCAGTCATCTGTGCTGAGCTGAGGGAGTTTGTTCCAGAGCACCCTGCAGGTGTCAGTGTCGGTTGGATCTAGAGAGAAAAGGCTGGCAAAGAAGTCCCTGGCCCTCTCACACATCTCTGTATCCATCAGAGGGGACCTGTCTTCTGCCAGGAGGCAGGTGACATGCTTTTTGGCTCCTCTCTCTTTCTCCAGGGCATAGAAGAAGCAAGAGCCATGATCCATCTCCCGAAGGAGATGGATGCAGGATTGAAAAAAGATGCCCCAGGCTCAGTAGTCTTCCAGGGCCCAGAGCTCCTCCTGTTTTTCCTGGTACACCTCACAGAGGGGTGAATCCTCAGAACTGGTGGCCAGATGCCTCTCCAGCTCTAAGACCTCATGGTCCAGCTGCCCTATCACTGCATCCCTCTGACAGCTGGCTCCCTAAGTGTAATCGCAGCAGAAGAGCCTGATGTGTACCTTCCCAGATCCCACCAATGCCGCGCCAAGGGAAAGGCAGGCTGCTGCGCACACCAGGTCAGCCACAACTCCTGGAAGGCAGCCATGAAACCCACGTCCACCAGAAAGCTGTTATTAAAATGCCAGCTGGCCAACCCCTGCCTCGCCACACTGAAAGAGGCAGTCACGACCACCAAGTGGCCGTTGGAAAATGGGGCTGGACAAATGCTGGAGAAGTGGGCCCGTGCCAGATGGAAATGGGAAATATAAATTCAGTCCACTAGGAGCGGTTCGACTGATCATCCCCCACCCAGAGAAAGGTGAAGGTGACAGTGTCGTTAGGGTAGTGGTTGTGCCAGACATCCACCAGGGAGTGATGCTCCACAATCTCCCTGAGGACGCCCGTGGCCACCTGGCTATTCGACCAATCCTGCGTGATCCTGGTCGACAAGGGTGGTGTTAAAGTTGCTGCCCAGGGCCATACACTTGGGAGAATCCAAGGTGTTGAGGAAGAAGGTGCCCTGCTCGAAGAAAACCACCTGCTGCAGGCCCACGTTGGGGGCATAGATGTTGATAAGATTCGTTATCACTCCATTTATGCAGGCCCAGATGTTCAGCAGGCAGCCCAGGATCACACTGGTGAACCCAAGCACCTGGGGCCCAAGGATGGGGGAGAGCAGGGTAGCCAGCCCAGCAGGGCAGGCACCAAGGTAGCTGAGGAACACCCTGACCCCGAACTCCAGCCAACAGTTGGCTTCAACACCTGGGGTTTTGTGGGTCTCCTGCAGAGACCCACTGAGCAGCCTCTAGGGGGCAATAGCTATGGGGTCCCTGACGAGGGCTGGGGTGGATCCTCATAGGTAGGATGGGTGGTGGCCTCCGGTGGATCTCTAACTGCCCTCCCTCAGCCTTAAAAGTTTGCAGCCCCACCCTGAGCTCGGGCTAGGCCCTTACGAGAGCTAATTTTCCCCAGCACCTGCCTGAAGCAAGGACAGGCTGTGAAATGTTGCCTTGTAACAACCTGAGGCCAGGTGGGAAAACCCCCTAACAAGTGACTTGGGGGCAGTTTGGTGCTCGTGGCAGTGGGGCGGGATGGCTACCCACTGACCTGGGAGGGGAGGATCCAGACAAAATAACTACTGACTTGAAGCCCTGCCAGAACTGGTTCTGAGTGTCCTTAAATGGGTTTCAGAATCAAATCAATGTGGATGGTCTATTTAAAAAGAGCTGTGCTGACGTAGTATTTTGAAATAAACTATTCCAGAGTATCTCTTCTGGAATAGCTTATTCTGAAGTAAAGCTACTGTGTAGACATAGCCTCTCAGACCTTAAGTGACAGCAGGTGGCCTACAAGTATGGTGTGAGACATGTGTCAACATCTAAGCTGCCAACCCTTCTCATTTTGGACTACGAATGATTTTTTAAGATCAACAAAAACCTTGCAGGGTCATAAATAATGAAGAGGTGAGGTCACTCATTCAGAAAAAGCTGGATTGGTTGAAGATCTGGGTAGAAGTAGACAATGTTTATGTTACGAGAGCTGTGTAGAGATCTACATCTAGGCACAAAAGAGGTCAGTAAAGATAACATGATGGCAGTGCATCAGGTTAGTAGTTATTTTCAGGAAGTTCAATGATTTGGAAAAAAAATGTAATCCTGAAGCTGTAATTATCTAAACAGGGGCTGTAAAGTAGCCAGAGTGGAGTGATAACGTGCTTCAGAAGGCTCCAGTATATTCTGATAGGGTGCGTTTACACTAGCATTCCTCTTTCAAAAGAAGTATGCAAAATGAGGCAAATTGAAAATGCAAATGAGATATAAATTTGCACATTTAGCCCCTCATTTGCATATTCCAATTTCAAAAGAGCTTCCTTCAAAAGAAGAAAGCTAGTGTAGGCACTGATTTTTTGAAAGTAAACCCTATCTTTGAAAGAAACCTTCTTCCCATTAAACAAAGGGAAGAAGGATTCTTTCGAAGATGGGTTTACTTTCGAAAGAGCAGCATCTACACTGGCTTTCTTCTTTCAAAAGAAGCTCTTTTGAAATTATAATATGCAAACGAGATGCCAAAATATGCAACATGGTACCTCATTTGCATTTTCAATTTACCTCATTTGAATATCTCTTTCAAAAGCGGGGGACAAGTGTAGATGTACCCACTGTGTTAGAGTGAAGGAAAGGCAAAGTCACAGGGTTAGTGAGGCTGGGGGTTAAAGGCTAATCATAAAAAAAAAAAATCAACGGTTCTGAGTTGGGTCAAACTGAGACAGATCACCCTCAATTAAGGAGGAGCTATCTTTTCTCCCTCTGGTCGTAAGTGGTTAATGTCAGTGGCCTCAGACAATCACAATCTGCAGGTGTATTTACCCATTTTGTCACGAAGCTCTTTGGTTTTAACCCCGTAAATGATAGGGTTGAGCATGGGAGGAACAAGGAGGTAGAGGTCAGCCAAGATGACTTGAATTTGAGGTGCGATGCTCTGACCAAATCGATGTATCAGGTTGGAAAAGATGCTGGGGGTATAGTACATCAGCATCACACATACGTGGGCTGTGCAGGTATTGAGGGTTTTTTGGTGAGCTTCCTTGGAGGAGATCTTGAGAACAGACCTGATGATGAGAACATAGGACAAAGCAATGAGTGTTAAATCTAACACAATGACTATGAAAAATAGCACCAAGCCATATGTCCTGTTGGCTGAGACATCACCACAAGACATCTTCACCACAGCTACGTGCTCACATTGTGTGTGGGGGATAAAGCGGTTGGAACAGAATGGCTGCCTGCTCAGGAGCAGAGGGAGGGGCAGAATAAAAAGTACAGCTCTTGTCAAACCTACAAACGCTAACTTAGCTATTCGCCAATTGGTCAGTATGGTGCTGTATCTCAGGGGGTCACATATGGCAACATAGCGATCAAAGGCCATTGTCACAAGAACAGCTGAGTGCATGAGAGAGACCACATGAAGGAAGAACATCTGGGTGAGGCAGCCACCCAGAGTAATGTCTTTCAAACTGAACCAAAATATACACAGCGCCTTCGGCACAACAAAGGTAGGCGTGGCCATGTCTGTGAGCGCCAGCATGCAGAGCAGCAGGTACATCGGCTTGTGCAGGGTCTGCTCCTTGCCCACTGTGAACAAAACTAGGAAATTTACCAACAAGCTGACAATGTAGAACACAGAGAAAGGGATGGAAATCCAGACATAGGCAGCCTCCAGGCCAGGAATGCCCATTAGGATGAATGGTGAAGGGTCAGAATGAGTGAGGTTGAAAGCCGCCATAATGTGTTGGATGTGTGGATTACGTTCGGAAGTGCTCAAGGTGCCTGTGGGGGGAGAGAAACACATTGAGGGTGATTACAGGTGGCATAAACAATAAATATGTTATTTATATCAACAGTCTAGAAAGAGGGTGAGATGGCAACATTTGCAAATGTCACCAGTTTATCTGATTCATAGTAAAGTCCAGAGAAATCCTCAGAGGGAACTAAGGAAGGAAGGTGAATGGGCAGGAGGACGGAAGATTAATTTAGGTGTCAATAAATGCAGTGCATGTGTGCTTTGAAAGGACAAAAAATTAAGTACCCAAACTCCTAACATTACTCTAATTTAATTGTATAAACTCAGGACAGGGACCCTGACATCATGGTACACATCTTTGTGAAACCCTGCTCATAGTGCAAGCATGGAGAGGAACACTGAGACAGAAGTTGCAGCTTTTACCTTGAAAGTGCAACCAGGAACCCGTGTCAACAGCTCTGCCTGAGTAACTATGAAGTTTACAGAGAACTCAAAAAAGAATAAGTATGATTTGACCACATACAATCTCTTCACTGAGAATGAACAATTGTTAATATCGAACAGAGGAAATGGTTCCAGAGTATTCCTCATTTAATTTGTATCTCCCCATGGCTTGTCTGGAAAGCAAGTTGTGAAAGAAAGGGTTCCTGCCCTGCGCTAAAGCTCTGTGATTCAGGAATGACATCACTGGTGATGCTTCACTGCTGAGGCAAGAGGAATCCTAGGAACATCACAGGGAAAAAGACTGAACTGGGAGATGTGTTAGGCACAGGATCATGGGATTACTAGCCCATGTATGGAGGCCTGAGTCAGCTAAGGTGTAATTCGTAAAATTTCATTTTGTTTTAATCTAAACGCAGTATGCATGTAAGAGAAGAGTCTGCAGAGAAAATTGCAGTGCTGTTACACAAGGGTGCACTCTCCCATCCACTTCGTCTGAGGGGAAAAGAGGCTCAGAAATTCATAACGGTCAGTGTTTGGACTAGGGTAGGATGGCACAGCTCAGAGGTCCCAGTCTAGGCAGCTGGGGGTGATTTTAACTGGAGCATCTTTGAGGAGGGTCCATGGAGTCGCTGGTCAAAGCAGCTGCATGGAACTGCAGCTGGGAGTGTCCCTCACCATGTAAATGCTGCTGGAGTGGGTCTGCAGCTGCCCACAGGAGCATGCTGAGGGATGGACCCAGGCGAGTGAGTTGCAGAGCTCAGGGAACCCCAGTTCCAGATCACACCCCTGGAGGAGCCTGAAAAACTTGGTCCCTCATCTGCTTGAATCTCCCAACATCCTCAGACCCCGTGTCAGAACTCTCCTTCACTGCCCCAGGCTACCCCTCATTGTGCTCCATGGTAATCGCTCAGGAATATCTCCAAAGAGAGGTGAAACCCTGTGTCTGCCCATGCTGGGGAAGGAGGGGGAGTCCAGCCTGAACAGCAAATCTGAGGGCAAAGGGAAATCCATAAACAGCACTTCCTATGCAGGGAAGGAGTGTGGGACAGACCTGGAGGGAGGGGGAGGCAGGAAGAGAAGTTGTGGTGATTAAAAGGAGCCGTTGTCATGAACTCTTCCTCAAAACAGCACAAAGTTTTGTGGTAGAAACCCAGACATGCCTTCCAGAAGCGCCTGTTCCCTGTGGGCCATTGCTGACATTGCCACAAAGCGGTAGTGGGCTTGCTCACGCAGGACATGATGGTCCAGATGGGAAGGGGCCCGAGAGAACTTGCTCCAGTATTGTCCACTTTACCCTACAGCCTGAAACACCTCCTGTCCCCGAGGGCCTGGTTATGCCTCTTTCGTGCCAGCATTATGTGGGTTCTCCATTCCCCATTTCACCAAGTGTCGGGGCTCTGTACCACTGTGATCTGGAATCGTGCATGTCCCTGGCAGTGTGGTGTGCCAGCCCATCACCATACTCCAGAGCAGACTGGAGTCCTGCCTCACCAGTGCTGCTCTCCCAGGAGAAGGTAAAATTCCGGCTGTGTGGTGGGAACCTGGTCTGGGTTGGGGGGACCTAAACTTGTGCTTTTCTCACTGTCTGCACATTTCTGTGACACACAGACATGGGGACACACTCACACACACTCTGTGTCTCACACCCACCTGCTCTCTGTCTCGCTCATTCCCTCAGCAAAGACTGTCTCACACCTACAGACTCACTGTCCCCAACACTCACTGTCACACAAACGCCCGATACACAGACATTCTTACACACACATTGCTCTTCCGTCTCTATCCCCCATCTCTCTCT
The DNA here is from genome assembly GCF_033958435.1 of Carettochelys insculpta. Lineage (NCBI taxonomy): Eukaryota > Metazoa > Chordata > Testudines > Carettochelyidae > Carettochelys > Carettochelys insculpta. Next base: position 7,677,892 of record NC_134137.1, read on the forward strand.
GACACACACACACGTGTTCTGTTTCTCACACACAGACTGTCTCTTGCAGCCATATGCTCCATATCTCTCACAGTCCCTCAACACAGATCATCACACACACGCACACGAACTCACAGAAACATATGTTACTTTTCTTGTTATTATTGCTTGGTCACTCTTGCTCTCTTGGTGGTCATGCAATAACGAGTAGGACGTCTACATGTCACCTTCCTATTTGGGAGTCCATTGACAGTTGACCAACCTGATACTGCAGCCACAGGTCTTTTCACAGAAGGGGCAGGTGTTGTTCGCTGTTGGAGGGCTGTGAAGCAGTTTCTGCACTCTTTGCTTCTTCTCCGCTTTCCTTGTTTGCACGGTGGGGGCTCTATTAAACTGCACCTTGCCCTCACAGGGTGTACTGCTTCATATTCCTTGTCAGAATGCTGCTGGGGAGCCAGGAGCAACTAAGGCTTATAGGTGGGCCATGGGCTTTGATAACATAGACCCCCTCTTCCATCTGACAGTTCAAAACCGAACTCGAGCCACTGGCTGAGCTCCACAGCCAGCACAGCAGCACAGAATTAAGTGTGGTGAACCCCCAGCCTAGGAGTTTGCTGGTGGTAGCCCTTATTCGTTATGTCGTTATGTAACTAAAACATGGCCATGAACATCATTATTGCAACCGCTGTTATATATAAGCAACAAATCTCACACAAAATGTGGCATGTGAGTTGTCTTTAAAAAGGTTGCAATCTGCTGCACAAAATTATGCTGTTTGGACACGTACCGTTTTTGTCCTTGAAGTTATGAGTAGAGCTCAGTGGCTAGAGCATTGACTTTGTAAACCCAGGACTGTGAGCTCAGTCCCTGAGGGGTCTTTCAAGGGCCTGGGGCAGGCTAGGTTTAAAAAAAAAAAATCTCTCTTGGTTTGTGATCACTCCTGCTGTGAGGGCAAGGAACTGGATTTGAGGACCTCTTCCAGTCCCTTCCAGCTCTATGAAATAAAGACATGTATTGCAGATGCCTGTTCAGGGATAATGCCAACAAAGCAGTTAAACACCACAGCTTGAAGGACCGAATCAAATTAAGTGGCTCATCAAGAGACATGTAACTCACAGTGGATAAGGAGAGATGCTGGTCTGCATGGAATGGACATTCCTGTGAACATTCCATCGAAATTACGGTTAATGTCCAGGTGCTGAGGGGAGAAAAGAGAGAGGCTGGGATGCCCTAGGAAGCAGGGGTGATGGTGGGAGAAAAAGAAGCTCCCCAAAATACAAGTTTGCCGTGTGCAAGGTTTTCACTAAGCCTGGCCATGCCCAGAACTTCCAGCCCTTCCCTACAGTGATACCCCTCCTTGAGGGCAAAAGCCAGATGTCACAATAACAGCTCTCAGAAGTCTCTCCTCTGACAAGTGCTTTGCAGCATTTTAGAAACAAGGACCCAGACGTCTGAAGCCGATTTTCAGTGGGCAATTGATCATCTTGTCGCAGCATTCAAGTGGGTTGCTGCAGCGTTCTAGTGGGTTGCCGCATGGCAGGGATAGGGGAGGTGGTTAAAAAGGGGAAGTTTTTAGAGGGAATCTGCAACACATTTTTGCCCAAGTTATATCATAGCCTGAGACATCCCCTGCTGCAGGAACCTTGTCAGAACTCTTTGGTCTGTGTATTAGGCAGGCTGTCCATTATCTCTTTCGCACCTTTGCATGATTGTAAAGCACTCTGACCCGGATACTCCAAGTCCCTCTTGAAATGCTGCCCCTACACATCCACATGCAGAGATTTCATTACACCACTGCCCTTTTCATCTAAGCCAGAAATATGATTTTATTGTTACTGCCTTTTTCTGCTTCATGTCCTCTCCATCTGAGTCTCTATTTGTGAATTTATTGTGAACTCCTAGCTGTTTTGGGAGCCATTCTATTCTTCTCTGCTCTCTAAGGCTATGTCTACGTCTGTCTCGAGATAGCAAAGCCATTGCTAAATGCTGGGTTTGAAATAGAATGGCTATTTTTGGCACAGTATTTCATTCCTGTTAAACCTCATCACAATGTTTAATGGGAGGTTTAAAATAGGCCCCTTATTCTGAACGTGGCTGTTGCCTGGAGGGCATCCAGTTGAGAATAAGGGAGTTTGAATAAAGGAGTTTGCACAAACTGAGTACATTATTTTGTTCCCCGGCACCATGGAGACATAGCCTATCGCACCTATGCATCCTCAGTGTTTAACTGTTGGTTCTTGGCTGTGAAAATCACAGCTCTGGGTCTGGTTCCACAGATGATTCTGCATCTGGAGGCAGAAAGAGTCTGAAGAGAACCCTACTTTCATATTATGTCCTGAGACCAGAAATGAAGCATTAGGATTTCAACACTCAGGGGTCCTCATTTTGCCACCAGGAAAGCCAGTGTAAATCTGGAATTACCCACTGAAATCAAAATGGGAGACCAGAATGTGGCCGGTCTGTGATCATTCTTGGAGATAACAGATATACCTAATAGAGGGGCTTGGCTGCAGTTCCTCAAAGGGAAATGAGGTTTCTCTTGAGAGAAGCAAAGGAAAACCACACTGCCCGAGAAAGGCAAGCTGCAGAGACAGATAGGACACAATAAAAGACAAAGAGCTTCTCTTAAAAACAAATATTTGTCTATTCTATTACCAGTACACTTGCTATTCCACATATACCAGATAAGTTCACTGATGGTTCTTGAAATACTAAACATTTAATTTAACTGTGCTGGTAAAAGCCTGATCAAATGTTACTTTTCTTTTAATTGAACCATGGGACTCTTCCTGAGACCTTAACATTAGCATTAATGCAGAAACAGGCAACTTACCGAAATCCCACGCAGCAGAGAGAGGAATTCTTCTTACTGTGGCGGGAAGGCAGATCCCTGGGCCTCAGTTTCTGAAGCTCACGTATCTGCAACTCCTTGCCCTGGGTAGCAACCTTTATAATTGCCCAGGAAAGTCTCTGCAGACTCTGCAGGTGGTCAGGTTTTTCAGACAATTTCCTCACCCCCATGAGGAAGAGCAGAAAACAGAGCATGGAGAAGTTCAGCTTGAGAGCCTCTCCTGGAAGTAAAGAAATGGTTTGCCAATACCAGGCCATAAGAGTCTCAGAGCAATCTGAATCTTGTGGACTGTGAAGCCTAGCAACTAATGATGAATCTCTGCTATGTGTGTAACATATGCTATCTGCACAAAGTCTGGGAACACTGCCACTAAATACAGGGTCATAAGGAAGTATGAACTGCATAAATGGACTGTAGAGGTGGATAGAAAGCTGGCTTCATGGGCAGTCCCCAGGGGTGCTGATCAACAGCTCAATGTCTTGGTGGTGGTTGGTTTCAAATGGAGTGCCCCATGGATCAGTTCTAGGGTCAATATTATTCAACATCTTTATGAATGACCGGGATGAGGGGATGGATTGTACCCTTGGCAAATTTGTGGATAATACTAAGCCAGCAGGAGAGGTAGATACATTGGAGTGTAGGAACTGGGTCCAGAGTAACCTAGATAAACTGGAGGATGGGCCAAAAGAAATCTGATGATGTTCAGTAAGGACAAGGGTGGAATCCTGCACTTGGATGGAAGAGTCCCAAGTATGGTTATAGGCTACAGAGTGACTGGCTACGTAGCAGTGCAACACAAAATGACCTAGGGATCACAGTGGATGAGAATCTGGATAGGAGTCACCAGTATGCTTGTGTAGCCAAGAAGTCTTTGGCACTGGAGATGCCACATCTGGATTATTGTGTTCAGTTCTGCCCCCGCTGCCCAGTATAGAAAGGATGTGGATGTTTTGGAGATGGTCCAGCAGAGGGCAACAAAAATGATTAGGGGGTTGGCATACACGAACTACGAGAAAAGGCTGAGGGATTTGAGCTTGTTTCTCTTTGCAGAAGAAAGCAGTAGTCATGTACCACTTCGAAGACTAACAGACCCACTTGTTCAGATCTGTATAATTTCCAGTCCAGACCCAAATATATAGCACAGAGGTCCAAAAAAAATGCAGAAGAGAAGCTTGAGGGATGATTTGATAGCAGTCTTCAACTTCCTGAAAGGGGGGCTCCGAAAAGATGAAGAGAGGCTGTTCTCAATAGTGATGGATGGCAGAACAAGGAGCAATGGTTTCAAGTTACAGTGGGGCAGATGTAGGTTAGATATTAGGAAAAACTCTTTCAGCAGGAAGGTGGTGAAACACTGGAATGTGATACCTAGATATGTGGTGGAAAGTCCATCCCTAGAGGTTTTAAATCCTGGCTTGACAAAGTCCTAGCTGGGATGATTCAGATGGGGTTGATCCTGTCTTAGGCAGGGAACTGGGCTCCATGATCTCCTGAGGTCCCTTCCAGTCTGAGGATTCCAAAATTCTTTTACCTTTGGGGGTTGCGGGGGGGAGGGAAATTACAGCAGAGAACACTGAGACCCAGGAGTGGTGGCTGTAAACATACTTTATGGGACCACTGGGAACTTGACCACACCAATGATAAGTGCTCATACAGACAACTAAAATAACACTGTGTTATGGATGTTGATGGACAAGAGATAGCTGGATTAGCAAGTTTCAAACTGCACGTAATGGGTATGTCTAGACTGCTGAGATCTTTTGAAAGCAGCTGTTCTGGAAGATCTCTTCCAAAAGAACATCTTTCAAAAGAGAATGCCCACACAGAACTGACTCCTTCAAAAGAATGGGCCAGGGATCAAAAATTCAGGTGCGATGAGAATTGGTCTTTTGAAAAAAAGGACCCACGGAGCATCTACACATGTTTTCTTTCAAAAGAGGATGCTCTTCCTGAAACAGAAATGGAAGAATGCTTTCAAAAGAAGCCCTGCATTATTTTGATTTACTTTTGAAATTACACTTTTGGCTACATCTACACTCGGACACTACGTCAAAGTAGCCTATTTCAAAGTAAGAACATCGAAATAGGGTACTTCGATGATTATCGTTTACACGTCCTCCAGGGCTGGCAACACTGACGTTCAACATCGAAGTAGTGCCGGGGAAGATCGAAAAGAGTTGCCCCAGAAGGAAACGTGGAGTGTCCACACACACAAGCCCCCTCTTTCAAAATAAGGGGCCAGGAAAGCCTGCGGACTGGGTCACAGAACACACTAGCCCTTCTTGGGCAGCTGCAAGTCGCTCCCTTAAAGGGCCCCTCCCAGACACACTCGGCCTGCACCGCATGAGCAGCCCTGCATTGGTGATACAAGCCTTGCAGACCTTGAGCCCACAGACATGGACATCCAGCAGCAGCTGGAAGCCCTACAAGCCAACTCCTGTGGAGCAGGAGCCCTTCTAGATGCTGCCTGGGCAGCTGCCCAGCAGCTTCTGGAATGGCAGCCCTCCCCAGGAGCACCAGGAGACACCCCCTAACATTGGGCCCTCCTGCTTCCCCCCAACTGGGTGCCCCACTGACTCTAGAGCTACCCCTCCAGCACCGAGAGGTGGGAGCACCTGGTTATGGGGGAATAGAATGTTGACCAGTGGCTGTGGAACTTCCGCATGAGCCGGCAGAGCTTCCTGGAGCTCTGCCAGTGGCTCACCCCTTCACTCAGGCACCACGACACCCAGATGCTACATGTCCTCCCCGTTGAGAAGAGGGTCGCAATAGCTGTGTGGAAGCTGGCCACTCCAGACAGCTACCGCTCCATGGGACAGCAGTTTGGAGCGAGAAAGGCCACAGTCGGGGTTGTCCTCATGGAGGTAAGGAGGCCTGGGGATGAACCCCCTGGGGAGGGGTGCTTGGGTGAGGGGGGCCTGGGTGAGGGGGTCACACTCTACAAACCCTCACAGGCACACTCCACAACCTGGTGGAAAGGAGGGAGAGGCCTTCTTGCATGGCTGGGCACAGGAGGCTGCAACAGCTTACCCCCAGCCAGCCACCACTCTGAGCCGCCAGGATGGCATCCGTGTCCGGGAGGCCCTAAGGGAGTACTTTGACCAGGGGGCCTAACGAGCGACCCCCCCCCGGCCACCCCTGCACCCCACCCCAGCACCCACACCCCACCCTCACCAAAAGCACATGGGACACAGGTTTTTGGAAGAATAAAACTCTCATTATTATTTACAGAAACAAAAATGTTGCCTCTTTTTGGCATATAATAATATTAGCAAATAAAACAGATTCAGATAACAATAATAATAACTATACAAGTGGGGACATCTCTAATAAATGATGCACAGGGGGGTCAACTATAAATAACTATATACAGGGTAGGAACAACTATGTACGGGGGGGACGTGCAAAGGCCACACGTCATCCCATCATTCTGGGGCAGGGGTAGAAGGGTGCGAGCCCCGCCGCGTTCGTCTGTCCGGTCCCCCTCTCAGCCGGGGTCCCCGGCAAGGCCAGCTGGGGGCCAGGAGGACGGGGAGGTATGGCCGAGGTGGGTCCTCAGCCCCGGCTGGCTCCTGCCATGAGGAGCTGACGGGTGGGGAAGCAGGCGGGACATCAGGCAGGGCAGCAGGCAGGGCAGCAGGTGGGACATCAGCAGGCGGGGCAGTGGGAAGGGCAGCACGGAGGACATGGGGGTGGGCAAGACAGGCCACCAGATCCTCAAAGGTGTCGGCCACCCGGTTGAAGGTGGCCATAAACTTCCTCCAGGCCTCCCGGCGCCAGATGGCCTCCCGCTCCTCGAATTGGAGCCTCCACTCCATGATCTCCGCCTGGCGCCAGGGGGCTGCAGCCACCTCGGGGTCATGTGTGGTGTGGCAGTGACCCTGGTGGGGGTGGGCCCATCCCAATGCAGGCGACAACCCCGGGTTTTGGTGTTCTGGTGGTCTTGGAGGGCTGTCTTGGACCACGGATGGTGTGGCTGCAGAAATTGGGGGAAAGGAGGAAGGGAGGCCGTGAGCACCCAGCCTTGACCAGTGGCCCACCCCCATCCCCCAAGGGCCTGTGTCCTCCCCCATCCATCCCCCAGTGATGCGTGCAGTGATCCTGTGGGTGGCCACTTCCAGTTGTCCGCCCCCTCCCCTCTCACCGGGGGTGGGGCACGGCACTGTCCATGGGTGGAGGTGCTGCTGGGCACTGGTGGCTGTGGCACCGTCCCTGTGCCATGGTGTGCCCAGGCCATGGCAGGCTGGGGTGTTGTGGGGATGTGTGGGGCCCCTGGTCAAGTGGTGCCCCCACCCCATGCTCAGGGGGTCTGTGCCCTGTGGGGTACGTACCTGATGGTGCATTGCCAGGATCAGGAGTTGCCCATCTAGCTGACACTCGGCTGGAGCTGTGGAATGTGATGTCCAGCACGAACTCCCGCTCCTCACTGGACCACTGGGTGGCTGGGGTGGAGGGTCCCGTCTCTAGCCTGGGAGGGGGCAGGGCTGGCCTCCGGACACGACCCTGTCGCCGAGGTTGGCTAGGGCTCGTCGGCCATGGTGGCAAGGGTGGCTGGGGGGGAGGAGGTGCCCCGGGGGCCCAGGATAGCCCTGAGCTCCCAGTAATAGGGGCAAGCTGCGGGGGCAGCTCTAGACTGGCTGGCCAAGTCCCGGGCCCGGGCATAACCCTGCCGCAACTCCTTGACCTTACTCCTGACGTGGTCAGGAGTGCAGGCAGGGTGATCCCAGGCAGCCAGGCCCTTGGCCAGCCAGGCGAATGCCTCCGTGTTCCGCCGCTTGCTCCCCATGATGTGAAGCACCTCTTCCTCACCCCAGAGCCCCAGCAGGTCACGGAGCTCAGGGTCAGTCCAGGAGGGGCCCCGCTTCCTACCCCAACAGCTGGAGGCCTGGGAGCCCTGGGATGGCCCGGAGGGGGAACTCTGGGGGCGCTCACGTGACTGGCTGGCTGCCATGATGTCCCTCTGGGCTGTGCAGGGACACCTCGTGGCACGGCTGCTGCGTGCACGCTGTCAGCTTCCTGCTACAGGGTTTCCGGGTCCGTGCAGCTTTAAGAACCACTGGGTGCAGAGATCATAGAGCCCCGAAGGGACTGGCCAGCACATCTCAACCCCTCAGCTGATTGCCACCATGGCGGACCCCGCTATTTCGAAGTAGCGGGACTCAGATCTTCTACACACACCCTACTTCAAAGTCCATCATAGAAGTAGGGCACTCTTCCCATCTTCTGATGGGAATAGCGATTTCAACGTCTCACTGCTTAACGTAAATTTGAATGTCGAAATAGCACACGGCGTGTGTAGATGTGTAGACGCGACGTGTGCTATTTCGACGTTGTGCCAGCTACTTCGAAGTAGCCGGCATGTGTAGACATAGCCTTTGTGTGTAGACGCTCCACTGGATATTTTGAAACAGCCCCATTATTTCCAAAAGAACTTGCAGTGTAGATGCAGCCATGAATACACAGTCCTCTGAAAATGTCTCCTGATATACTGTTCACCAGAACCTTCAAAGACACATATGCACAATAAGATCATTTCAATCAAGTTTTGTCAGAAATGCTAATCTTCCCTTTCAATTTGGAATCAAGGTTATATGAACACACAAGAATGATTTGTTCATATCACAAGACCTGAGTTAACATCTGCCATTCCAATGCTCTAACCACTCGGGTTAGTATGTCAAGGTTCTACTCTACTCTAACCTAATAAGCCAACTATCATTAACATATCTTCCCAAGAAGTCTTCAGAGGTCGACCCTGGGTCTTTTGGTCAGTTAACCCTTTGTGGCCATGTTCCCTAACTTAATCAGATGTCTAACATTTGGATAACATCACACCCCACAGTGCCGTTCTTTGGTTCTCCAGATAAAGAGATGCACAGATGATTCTTGCATCATAAACAACAAGAAGTCCTGTGGCACATTATCGACTAAGAGAAATTTTGGAACATAAGCTTTCTATCAGTCTATTGGAGCCACAGCACTTGTTGTTTTTGAAGATACGGACTAACATGGCTACCTCTCTGATACTTATTGCATCATAGTCTCTGTTTACATATGGAGACACGTGGTAAGAATTTGAGAGCTGAGCCCCTGTAGAGCCCACTTCTTCTCACTGGCTGAAGAAGCTGACAGTGTTTGTGTGTGGCAGATTGTGTATTTTCCTGAAACACTTTCCCTCTTGTTTTATACTCTCATTTTGGGAGGATGCAGAGACTCTCAAAATATTGTTTGTGTGTTTCAAGAAAAGCACAAAGCTGCACCTGCCCTCTCACTGTACTCTAAACACATCTGGTGATGTTCTGATTTCATTGTGAAAGACCAAGGCACAGATTGGCTCATTCTAATACCCTTAGTTTACTTTCTCTGCTTCTTTGGACTTTGTCTCACTTACTCACCTGTGGCATTTGCAGGCCTCTCTCTTTAACTGCTGTCTGCTTCCTATACCTGCCCCACATATGGGACCTTTTTTGCTGAGCTGCCTACTGAAGCTGGAGCAGCACAGTTATAGGCGTAGGTGCTGGAAATACAGGTGGTGGGGCTACTGCTTTGAAATGTGCTTCTGTTTGTCAGTGTGAGGGGGTTTGGGGAAGAAAAGTTTGGAGGTAGGAGAGGATTAATGCAATAAGTAATAGACACTGGTAGGAAGGAGGTGAGGATGGGCAGATGTGTCATAGGACCAAAGGGAAGCAAGGCTCCCGGACTGCTGCAGTAGCTGTGGGAAAACATTCAACGTCTTAAAACTCCATTGGAAGTACAGTGAGGAGGTCAGGGGCTTTGGGAAGAAATGCAACTGTTTCCTGTGTGGCCATGTCTTTGGATAGAAGCAGTTTTGAAATAGTTTTGACCATCCCCAGAATCTTTCTTTGGATCACAAGGAGAAAATTGAAACTGAAATATTCCATTAGTTTCTTTATTGCCAAAGGCTCATGTGCTTATGCTGCTTTTTTACTCAGGAGAAATCGTTCTCTGGGTGCCTGTATTCTGGAAGAATACCAATATTTGAGAGCAAGGACTGATTCATGCTGGTTGCAATGATTGAATGGCCAGTTCCTTGTATGACCAAGAGGCCAAATAGTCTAAGGTTCCACAGGACTTCTTGTTATTCTCTAAGCTACAGACTAACACAGCTACCTCTCTGATAATTTCAGGTTTGTAGCTCTAACTCAATTATAACATAGTACAGTTTAGGGGTTTGTGCAATGCCAGTCTCTGGGAACTGAGACCATGAAGCAGAGAGAGAAAATTCTCCAAAGTCTTTCAGCACCAGGGAAGGTCCCAGGGCTGGCTTGGCTCAACAATCACATGCTGCCCTGCGTCCCCACCACACCTACTGCAATTCACTTCTCCTTATACACACTCTGCCTTCCACTGCAGCCCAAAACTCTGCCAGCCCACTCATGCAAATCCCACCCCCTGCCCCACAGCCCGCCAGAGCCAGCCGGTACTCCATGATTGTCCCCAATCCCTGAGCTCCCATGCCTTCCACACAGCCATAGACCTCACACAGCACCATCACCAGGTGCCAAGGTGCCCCAAGATGATCTCTGAGGAACATCTCCTAAGACAGGTGAAACTTAGAGTCCCCCCACACTGATGAAAAAGCGGGAGATCAGCGAGAACAGCTCAACTTGGAGAAAAGGAAACCCTTTAGCAGATCAGCCTGCCCAGGAAAGGAGTGTGGGACAGAACTGAAGGGAGTGAGAAAAGGTTTGAAACCATATTTACCATTTCCAAAAATAAGAAAGTAAGAAAAATAGAAAAAAACAAAACCGAAAATTGCCATTAATTAAAGTAATGCTAAAGTTACACAAAACTGAGTGGTACTTTTCAGCAGTGCTCTTATTCCTGCGGGTGCTTAATTTTTGCTAAACACTGATTTTCAGGGAAGGAATCACTGATGCTGGTTGGAGATCAACTGTGTTGTCAATTCCTTGATCAAGGTTGCATTGTTTTGAAATACACTCAAGAGATCAAGCAATGTCAGGTTTACTGTTATAAACTCGTAATAGAATAGTACAAGAATGATATTTGATATGATTCCAATCTTTGGGAAGCCATATTGTGACCTAATGTTACATTCACCTTATGCAGAAAGTGTGTTTCCCAAAGTCACACATCTAACAATGAAAAACATTTTTGACCCCTATGTTGTGGCAGAGTCCCACACATAGTGCAGAAAGCACTACAATGCACTGCCAAGAAAAACCCACAATCAGCTGCTAGGCTGAACGGTCTGCAAGACTCAGGTTGCTCTGTAAAAATGATCCTCTGGCACCAGTAAATGATTTCTTCACTGCCTGGAAAGACTCTCAAGCTGTAATCTCCAGGGTTTATTTTCTGCTTGTTTCTATGCTGACATAGCTCAGGGAATTGCCGGGGATTGCAGGTCAATTTACGAATCCAAAGAGACTGTGCAGGTGAATTATAAAAGTTGTCGTTTAGTACACCAAGTGTCATATATGTGAGAGTCATACACTGATTCTCAGACCTCTGCCTTCCTGTCAGAGTTAGGAGATTTCTTCTCTCCCCGTGTCAGATTTCGGTGAGTTGCCTCTTTCTGCATTACAGTGAGTTCTAAGGGTTTCAGAAGAGTTCCAGGGTTCAAGAGAAAAACCATCCGGGCATGAATTCACCAGCACGACAACTTGCGCTGTTTAGTAATGTCAGAAACAACAGGGGATGTATCTGGTTAAAACTGGAACTACCGATGTATTGGAAATAGTGCAGACAAATATTTGTTGTTCAGATCAGTTCCTTGTCACTGACTATGTCCTTCTACCTGTCTCAGAACCTCCTTTGGAGTGCAGGGGGCAGGGGATTGTGTGGCATTTTTTCCCTCTGGTTTGTTGAAGTTTTCCAGTTCAGCAATTTCCCTGACTTATTTGGAAGTGCAGCCAAAGCTGTTGCAGTGTGTCTGTCCTCACTGGGTCATTGCAGAGGCACTGGGTCACTGGGCCTCCCTGAGAACAAACTCTGGTTGGCAGTTCTAACTTTCATTTCCAGTCAGAAACACCACAAGCATCGGAGTTTTCCTTTAGATTCATTCAGCATCCAAAGATAATGCTGCTCTCCCGAGCAGAGCATGAAGCCAGGTCTTTCACAGGAAGGTGCCATAAGTTAAATATTGTGGATGATTCTAGCCCCATTGAGACCAATGACAAAACTCCCAACTCGGAAAGGATCCATCCACTTAAATAAAATCTGTGACTTACACGAGCCACGATCCTCCATTGAGGTGAACTGAAATCATCCCATGGCCTCCAAGGGCAGAGGAGCTCATATAGACCAGAGAAGAACTGATACAATGAGCCTCTTCCTTATGTTATTTCATTATTTTTTGCATGGGGAGAGGGTCTGATCTCTCTATGATTGCGAATGTGATTGAGGGTAATATAGAGGCTGTTCTGGTCTGGCTGTGGTCTGAAGAAGTGGGTCTGTCCCACAAAATCTCACCACCTAATAAACTGTTAGTCTTGAAAGTGCTCCTGGACTGCGTTTTTGTTTTGACTCTATGCCCTTGTTTTTCTGCTTCAGGAAAGGACAAGAAACAAGAAAATACACTGAAATAATAGTATGTTTCTGGCTTGGAGGCAGTGTTAGAAATCTCATTGGAGGAAGTCCAGTATTGAACAGAGAGAGAGAGAGAGAGTGTGTGTGTGTGAAGTGTGGTGGTTGTGGTGAGAGAGACAGGGGGACATGTAACCTGGTGAAATAGGGAATCGACACCCTGCTTAATGCTCAGACCAGAGAGGGCTAACATGGACGCTGGCAGTAGGAGTCTCAGACAGCAGCGTAAAACAGACAATGTTGTAGCAAATTACCTCTGACCCCCTTCTCCCATCTGCATCATCATGCCCTGGATGAGCAAGCCCAGTGCTGTTTCCTGGCAATGTCAGCAGCTGCCCGTAGGGATCAGGATCTCCAGGAAGACATCTGGGTTTATAATGGCAAAGTGTTGTGCTATTTGAATTAAGAGTTCATGACACTGGCTCCTTTTAATCTCCACATCCTCTATCCCTCCCTCCAGGTTTTTCCCACACTCCTTTTTTGCACAGGCTGAGCAGGCCTGGATTTCCTGTAACCTCAGGACTTGCTGTTCAGGCTGATCTCCCACTTTTCCCCAATGTGGGCAGACCCAGAGTTTCATCTGTTTTAAGAGATATCCCTGAGTGATCACTCTGGGGAATGGCGCCTGGTGTTGCTGCTTGGTGAGGTCTATCACTGTGTGGTAGGGGACTAAAATGGACTAGAAGCCAGCACTGGAGGGCAGTGGGGCAGGGAGTGGGAGGTGCATGAGTGGGCTGGCAGAGTTCGGGGCTGTAGTGGAGGCATGGTGTGTAGAAGGAGAGGTGAGTAGTACTAGGAGGTGTGGGGACACAGAGCAGCATGTACGTGGGCAGGAAAGAGGAGCTGCTGAATTTTGTTTTGTTTTGTTTTGTTTTATTTCTGATTGTTGTGTCAAGGCCACTGCTGGGACCTTTCCTGGTGCTGAAAACATCTGGGGAGTCTCTGGGTCTCCTGGCCTTGGCCAGCAACAGAACCACAGCCAGGGTGTCACAACCATTCAGTTTGGTTACAATTGTTGTTTATATTCTTGTTATTTCATGTCAGGCATCACACTGGCAGAAACAACCATTGATTTTCATGTGACGCTGCACCCCATATAGGGCAAAGTGCCATTATTATGATATAATTATAGGATAATTATGATACAATTATCCAGAGCCTTTTTTTTTGTTTTTTTAAAAAGGAAGAGGAGACGGTAGTCAGCCGGCTGCCTGCCTCCTACTCCAGCCATTCCAATGGCCAGGGCTGCCAAGGTGCCGGTACTCAGTACTGGCCAGTAGTGTCACAAAAAAGCACCACATTTGTGCAAGGTGGGTTGTATAAGATGCCATTGGGAAAGTTATGATTTTCTGAATGTGATTGTCCTATTTAGATGCACTTTTCATTTGTGTATTGGTAGTTATGAATATCTATGTCTCAAATGTAATAACACGTAGGTAACACCAAGTAGGGAAGAGGCTTGCAGTTTGGATAGCTGGCTGCAAAGAGCCCAACCAGAGCATTGGGGAAAAATAGGTCTCAGGAGAGCCTTGTCTCTCCTTTGGTGAAACTACTGTGAACGCTTCCTATAGTCATGCTGTGTCTGTACAAGCGTATGTGACCCCACATCTCTCTGCACTCTGTCCTGGGGAGTCTGTACTTTTCCCACAAATTGGTCTGCAAACTAAGATTTGTAACAAAGGGTTCCTGCCCTGTGCTTAATATATATTAGACTGGAATGACATCATTGGTGCTCTGCACTCCCCAGGCCAAAAGAATCCCAGAAACATCACAGGGAAAAAGACCGAATATGGGTGAAGTGCTAGACACAAGGTCAGGGGATCACGAGCCCATGTGTGGAAACCTGAGACAGACAAGGATTAAGTAGTAAACACACATTAGGCTAAAATCTAAACACAGTATGTCTGTTAGAAAAAAAGTCTGTAGAGACAATCCCAGCTTGGTTCCCAGAAGTGTGAACTCTGCCGGCCACCTTTTCGTAGGGCTCCACTGGGTGATAAATTCATAATGGTCAGTGCTTGGTCGAGCATATTTATTGCTTACGCATCGTGTAATATCCCTCAATGTGCTTCTCTCCCTCCACAGGCACCTTGAACACTTCTGAACCAAATCAACACATTGAACAACTTATGGAGGCATTCAATTTCACTCACTCTGATGCTTCCCCATTCATCCTAATGGGCATCCCTGGCCTGGAGGCTGCCCATGTCTGGATTTCCATCCCTTTCTCAATGTTCTACATTATTGGCCTGTTGGGAAATTTCTTGGTTCTGTTCACAGTGGGCAAGGAGCAGACCCTGCACAAGCCGATGTACCTCCTGCTCTGCATGCTGGCGCTCACAGACATTGCAACGCCTACCTTCGTTGTGCCGAAGGCACTGTGTATATTTTGGTTCAATTTGAAAGACATTACCATGAGTGGCTGCCTCACCCAGATGTTCTTCCTTCATGCTGTTTCTCTCATGCACTCAGCTGTCCTCGTGACAATGGCCTTTGATCGCTATGTTGCCATATGTGATCCCCTGAGATACAGCACCATCGTCACCAATGTGCGGATAGCTAAGATAGTGCTTGTAGGTTTGATAAGAGCGGTACTTTTTATTCTGCCCCTCCCTCTGCTCCTGAGCAGGCAGCCATTCTGTTCCAACCGCTTTATCCCCCACATGCATTGTGAGCACACAGCTGTGGTGAAGATGTCTTGTGGGGATACCTCAACCAACAGGACGTATGGCTTGGTGCTATTGTTTATAGTTAATGGGGTAGATTTAACACTCATTGCCCTGTCCTATGGCCACATCATCAGGGCTGTCCTCAGGATCTCCTCCAAGGCAGCTCACCAAAAAACTCTGAATACTTGCACAGCCCATGTGTGTGTGATGCTGATGTATTACACCCCCAGCCTCTTCTCCTACCTAACACATCGGTTTGGTCAGGGCATCACACCCCAAGTTCACATCATCTTGGCTGACCTCTATCTCCTCGTCCCTCCCATGCTCAACCCTATCATTTATGGCGTTAAAACAAAAGAGCTTCATGACAAAATTGGTAAATACACCTGCAAATCATGATTGTCTGGTTCCACCAACTTTAGATATTTATGACAAGAGGGGGAAAGGATAGCTCCTCTTTAATCCAGGGTGAGCTGTAACAAAGTGACTAAGCTCAGAACCGTCAAAATTCACAGTTCAAAAAGTTTCTCACTGCTAAAATCTTATTACTCCATCACTAAGCATTGCTCTCTCTGTTGCTGACTGCCCTCTGTTCGACTATCACCTGACTTTTTTTCATTGTTACCCTTGAGCCCACAAACCCACAAACCCTGTCACTTGGCCTTTCCATGACTCTAAGGAGATCAGAATATACTGGAGCGTTCTGAAGCAAGTCAGCTTTTCACTTTGGCTATGTTAGAGACTCTGATTAGGTAATTATCTCTTCACTACTCCAAATCTTTTGCAAAGTCATTGAGCTTTCTCAGCTAGTCCTCCATCAGGCAAGCTTTACCTCCCACCTTTTTCTTAGATGTAGATATTGACACAGCTGTACAAGAATACACGTTGCCTTATTTAACCCAGCTTGACACCCAATCCAGAATTCTCTGAATCAGTGAGCTCTCCTCTTCATTATTTGCTGTACTCCAAATTTACATCATCTGAAAACTTCCTTGTTTTCTTCCAGTCAGGTAGTATAGCGGGCTTGGGATATAATGGGTTAAGTACACTAGCCTGTGTCATTACTTCTGATAAACCACCAGCTCCCTCCTAGGACCCCAAACTTCCACTTCCTTTTGGCACCTTATTTGTAGTAGAGGAAATCCATTCTCCCCCAGCAATCTTTCCCTTTAGCCCAACATTGTTGTTTTCACTGCACTGTGGTTAGCCAGTCCCCTCACTTTGTGTAAGAAGTGGTCCTTTTGAGGGTAGGTCTGCAGCACAGTGGCTGGATGGGGTAGTGAAACCAGTTCCCTCTCACAGTCTGAGGTCACAGCTCCCCACACTGAAGCATTGGGATTGGGCTGTTTTGGGGAAGAACCTCAATCTGTACCTGATCTGCCCTCTGTACAGGTGTCTCTATCACCAGCAGATCTGTGATCATAGCTCACAGATGGTCAGAGTGGTCAGATGATGACAAATGTTTGGCTACATGTGTGTATTTCCTTGGTGAGCTGCAGAGCCCCACACAGACAACTGGCACAACAGACCTTGGTCGAAACACCTAGGCTGCTTCTACACTAGCAAGTTCTTTCAAAAAACTTTCGAAAGAATGGGGTTCTTTTGAAAGATCCTGCAGAGCTTCTGTGCACAAAAGGTGTTCTTTCCAAAATAAATTGAAGGAATGCAGTGCTCCTTCTGAAATCACTCTTCCTTTCCCATTTCAGGAAGAACAACTTCTTCTGGAAGCTTCTTTTGAAAGAAAACATGGAGATGTTCCCCAGGGTCTTTCTTTCGAAAGAGCAGTCCTCATGGCACCAGATTTTTTGATCCCTGGCCCATTCTTTTGAAAGCGCAGGGGTTGTGTGGATGCTCTCTTTCAAAAGAAGTTATTTTAGAAGAGATCTTCCTGAAGGTTTCTTTTGAAAGATCTCTGCATTGTAGATGTAACCCCTATGAGCACAAGCTGAAGGCACCTGGTCTGGTTAATTGTCATAAAAGCATGATAATACCAGCCAACAGACTTAGCAAGGATTCTAAGACATATATGGCCTTGAAAACAGTCATAGTTCAGTGAAGGACAAGACCTTCCATTCTCTCTTTGGTTGGAAAATGGAACTCACTCAGAGATGCATTTTTACACTGTGATACAGGCAAGTTAGTTCTGTCTGCTGACATCACCGTCTACATGCAGATTCACTCAGAACATGTCCTTTGCGTAGTGTCATCCTGCCCTTGTCCGTTGGGAGAGCACAGTGCGTTCCTCCTACCCTTGTCGAATGTTTCAGTATCATCACTGTATCGGGATGTTGTGGTACCACTTGAGGTTGCAAAGTGTTTGCATGAGTACTCTGTGACTGCTGTAACCCATGTAACTCACAGGGGGCTATTTCATTACGAGAGCCCCCATAGGCAGTAGGAGTAGGTTTGCAGGATCATTGCTGATTTGGGTGGGGCAGTTTGGGACCTGCTCCCAGGATTTTGTCGCTGATGCTGGAGTCAGGCTCAATGAGGGCAGTCAGCCCTGGGTTTTAATAATTGGAGATACACATCAGCTAGAACTGGAAGGGACTTTGGGAGATCATGTAGTCTACTCCCTTGCCCTCTTGGCAGGATCAAGCACCATCCCTGACATCTATTTGCCCTAATCCCTAAATGGCCTCTTCAAGGATGGAGCCCCCACCCCTGGGTTTACCAGGCCAATGCTCAAACCACTGAGTTATCCCTCCCCCACAGCGAGCAGGGCATCTTCATCTCACCCTCCTGTTTGTGAGTCTGCTGATGACTGACCAGCTCGATTCTGGAGCAACAGGGCTGACCACAGAAAGGGCAAGTGTTGGTAGCTGTTAGAGGGGTGCAGGGCAGTATTTGCTGCTCTTTACTTCTTTGCCTCTCCTCCTCTGCACTGTGGCAGGAGCTCTCAAATTGCCATGCCACCCCCCATGAGGGCAAGCAGCCCGGGTAGCTGCTTTTTTGAGTGCCATGTGCCCTGTGTTTGCTGGGAGAATGTGAGCAAGGACCATGCAGCAGGCTGATGTCCCTCCTTTACAGGTAATTTGCACGAGGTTAGTGATGGTGTTCACCCTCTAATAGGCAGCATGAACAGTCTCACTTTTTGAAAGTGAAACTGGGAGCGAAAAAAAACTTCTGTTTTAATCATATGTTTTTATTGTTGTTTTGATTTGAGCCAAACAGTTCTAGGTAACTTTGCCTGCTCATCTGAATGACCAACTTTTCTTTAAACGTACCATGGGGAAAAAGTCATTTGTGTTTTGTTATTCTCAGTTTTTGTATTTTCTCATTACAGGTTTTCATTTAAATCTGCATACTTGTCACTTAACTGAGTGACTGGTTAATCTGTTCGCTGGCCTTCCAGCAGTGGTCCACAGTGGAGAAAAATCTGCATGGGTTCCAACTGAGGATTCCTACAACCAAATGGATGTGGTGATCAAAGACTGTAAGAGAGAGAGAGTTAAGTGAACTAAACCTAAGCTTTTGGGATCTCTTTCTTACTGTATTTTTTATGGACTGATCCGTTCATATTTTACCTTTTTTTTTAATTGGTTTGTTTATAGTAAATGTGAAGATAATGACTCTGCATTATAAAATTGTCATATTCTGTTGTCAACTTTGTCTGTTAAATGTTTCTTCATTGAATTTTTTAATAAAGTGAAAATTTTTGGGAAGAAGGGGCCTCCGGAAGAAGGACTTCCTTCTGGAAGACCCCCCGGGGGCCACACTTCTAAACTGCATTTTGGAGTCCGGACACCAAATCATGGACCATATGCTAATGAGGCATGTGGAATTTGCATCTGTGCCTCATTAGCATATTTCGGGCCCTGTATTACCCTGCCACTTTCGAAGAAAGTTGCCTGTGTAGAAACGGCCCGGGTGTCTTATTCCAAAATTGGTAACCCTCAAATTGAGAGAAATACCTCCCATTTCAAAAATTGCCATTTTGGAATAGGCCCTATTAAGACATGGAATAGTGCTGTTTTGAAGTCATCCAGAATGAATTCCAATAGCACTTTTTTGAAATAGCGCTTTGGAACTGGAACTGGTATTTTGAAATAGATGGGTGCTGTTTTGAAACACATTTTGTGTATGGTTGTGTTATTTCAAAGCCATGTATTTTAAAATAGCTGTTTCAAAATATCTTATTTTGAAATACGGCTGCAGTGTAGCTGTAGCCTGAGGGAACTGGGTTATTTCAGGCTCTGGAGAAGGGTAATGAAGTGACTTCTACCCCACTCCAAGCTCCACCAGCACTACTTAGGAAAACATAGTTCGGAAATATTCATCTTTTTTTTGTCAGATTTATAGTAGTAGTAGTAGTAGGCATCCTTCACTCTGCATAGACTATGGATCGCACCCTTTATAGTTTCAATTGAGGGCTTCATTTACAGCGTCTACTCTGACTATGAAGACCCACACGAGAGTGACAGTCCTTGCTGCATCTCTTGCAGATGTAGTGGGTGTCTGGCAAGTCCTTATTGTGCTTTCTGTTCGCTCACTTCTCCTCTGCTAGCTGTCTGATCCTCATCTTGCCCTTCTGAAGGCCCTTGTGTAACCCCTGCCTCCATCTGCTGCGGTCGTCTGCTAGTTCTTCCCAGTTGTCCAGCTCCATGTCTACCTCTCTGAGGTCTCTCTTGCAGACATCTTTGTAGTGCAACTGGGGGCATCCAGGAGGTCTTTTGCCATTGGCTAGCTCACCATAGAGGATGTCTTTTGGAATCTTTCCATCATTCATACTGTGGACGTGGCCAAGCCAGTGGAGCAGACGCTGCCTGAGGAGGGTGTGCATGGTTGGGATTCCAGCTTGCTCGAGGACGACGGTGTTGGTCACTCTCTCCTTCCATGATATTCCAAGGATGTGCCTGAGGCAGCACAAGTGGAAGACGTTCAGCCTCTTTTCCTGGCGAGCATACAGGGTCCAAGTCTCGCTGCCATAAAGGAGGGTGCTGAGGATGCAGGCTCTGTAGACTTGCATTTTGGTGTGAGTGTAGAGCTTGTTGTTATTCCACACTCTCTTGCAGAGTCTGGACAGAGTTGTGGCTGCTTTTCTGATCCTCCTATTTAGCTCAGTGTCCAACGACAGGGTGTCAGTGATGGTGGACCTGAGGTAAACGAATGAGTGGACGACCTCTAACGTATAGTTGTCAATGCTGATTGATGGGGATTCAGCAACATCTTGACCAAGTACTAACAGAGACTAAGCCGTGTTAGTCTATACACTACCAAACAAAAAGCAGTCAAGTAGCACTTTAAAGACTAGCAAAATAGTTTATTAGGTGAGCTTTCGTGGGACAGACCCACTTCTTCAGACCATAGCCAGACCAGAACAGACTCAATATTTAAGACACAGAGAACCAAAAACAATAAGCAAGGAGGACAAATCAGAAAAAGATAATCAAGGTGAGCAAATCAGAGAGTGGAGGGGTGGGGGCGAAGGTCAAGAATTAGATTGAGCCAAGTATGCAGACGAGCCCCTATAGTGACTCAGAAAGTTCCCATCAGCTGACTTTTATATTCAAATTCGGCACTTTAACACATGGTTTAAATCGTGATGGGAACTTTCTGAGTCACTATAGGGGCTCATCTGCATACTTGGCTCAATCTAATTCTTGATCTTCCCCCCCACCCCTCCACTCTCTTATTTGCTCATCTTGATTATCTTTTTCTGATTTGTCCTCCTTGCTTACAGTTTTTGGTTCTCTGTGCCTGAAATATTGAGTCTGTTCTGGTCTGGCTATGGTCTGAAGAAGTGGGTCTGTCCCACGAATGCTCACCTAATAAACCATTTTGCTAGTCTTTAAAGTGCTATTTGACTGCTTTTTGTTTTGATAGTGTATAGACTAGCACGGCTTCGTCTTTGTTATATTTGTAGAAGTGTGTTTCTGACAGCAAAGCCAACACCATGCTCTCTAGGTTCTTCCTGGGCTTTACCCTACCAGAAAAAAGTGTAGTCCTTTTCCTTTAGAGATCCCGAATCTGCAAGTCGCGTCTCTTGCAGTGCAGTGATATCAGCTTGGAGCCTCTTCAGTTCCTCGTTGATGACAGCGGTCTTTCGGGTATCATTGATGGCCTGAAGATCTTCAGTCAAGCCAGTCAGCATGGTCCGCACATTCCAGCAAGCAAGCTTAAATTGTTGTTTCTCATTTCTTGCTAATTTTCTTTTTGGTTTGCCTGGTGCCCAAATTTCAGTCACTTGCCAGGTTCAGGAACCTGAAGCCTCACGCACCCAGTGAGGCAGGTGAACTATAGCGGGACAGTACCCTATTGGCTGGGGGCTGCCCAGCTTGAGGCAGGCGGTGACTGTCCAGTGAGATGCGAGGATCTCTCCCACCATCAAAGGCAACCCCTGGCGTTCGTTCTCTACGCCAGTCGAGGAAGAGCTTATAACCGGTATCTGTTGCCTCCCGTGTTGATGCAACGCTGTTCAGTGATGCAGAAGTACCTCTCTGGGTGCCAGCCTGGGCACTTATTATGGAGATTCTGGGCTGCCCAGACACCAGTGTTCCCCTCTCGGCTTTAGTCATATAGTCCAAAGGAGAGGATAACCTCCACGTCTGGTACCAGCTCAGCTGCAGGAGTTGCCGGGACAGTGCCAGAAGTTGACACCGAACCACCTTCGGACTCCACTCCAGATTTTCTGTCAGGGATCGAAGGTCTTATATCCTAGGCTTTCTTCTCTCTACATTTAGTACTGCAAGTGATTCAATCACCTGGAGAGTTGGTGTCAGTCTCTGTTTCACAACCTCCATCATGACCTCTCAACACCTACTTGTGATGTCCTAAAAACCACCATTTTTGTGCACTTTGAAAGTTCCAGCTGAAAGCAACTCCAAAATCGATTCTGCAAAGCAGTAAGTCACTTGACTCCAAGGAGGTGTTATTGTTTAACACAACAGTCTCTTGCCAGAAAGGATTTTCAATAACCCCTACCAGGGCAAATTAACTGTTTCACTCTAGGAAGTGTCAGGAATAAACTAGTGGAAAAACAACAATAATACATGATGAAGGATGAAATGCAAGTAAGCATGGTGTCATCAAACTGCACTTTATTAAATGTAAGCAGTCAGAGACATAAATCATAGGCTTAGATAATGCCAGCTATTTTCCGAACACCTTGAATGGTATTGAAAAATTAACAGCAGCTTCACAGTGGCTAGTTGCTCACCTGTAGGGAGAAATGGGTATCAGGAAAGATGTTTCTCAAGAAGGCTGCAGAGGATTGCCCCAAAGTACAGTGTATTCCCTAGGGCTGCATCTATACTGGCAAGTTGTTTTGGAAAAGCAGGCCTTCTTTCAAAAGAACACATGGAGTGTCAACACACAAAATGCATTGTTTTGATCTGAAATCGAAAGAGTTCAGCTCTGCTTCTGGAAGAAGGATCAGGAAGTGCAGCTTTTTAAAAAAAAACAAACAAACAAAAAAAAAACTTTTGCAGACGCTCCCAAGGCCCTTTTTTCAAAAGAGGAGTCCGCAAGGTGCTGGATTTTTCTATCCATATCCCATTCTTTTAGAAGAGCAAGGGCTGTGTGGACGCTCTCCTTTCAAAGAGCAGATCACACTTTCAGTCTGCTTTTTTGTGTATGGGCGTGGTTTTTCAAAAGAAGATTTTTGGAAAAGATCTCCTGGAAGAACTTCTTTTGAAAGATTGTTGTAACTTAGACACATAGGCTTTGTCTACACTTGGCCCAAATTTCAAAATGGCTGCTAATGGCCAAATCGGAGAATACTAATGAGGAACTGAGATGAATATTCAGTGCCTCATTAGCATGCTGCTGGCCTCAGCACTACAAAAGTGCCGTGTTTCAATTGCGCACAGATCATCTATACGGCGCCCTTTCTGATAGGAATAAGGGGATTTTGATGTTTGTGGGGTCCTTTTGAAAAGGGCCCTGTGTAGATGAGCGGTGCCAGCAGCATGCTAATGAGGTGCTGAATATTCATGTCAGTGCCTCATTAATATTCTCTGATTTGGCCATTAGCATGGCCCTTTCAAAATTTTGGCCCAGTGTAGACACGGCCATCCTGTTTATAACATCTACAAATCACATTGATCACAGTGACCCTTGCTGGATAATAATTTTCCTAACCTCACATGAACTCTTTTTTTTATCAGAAATCTACACTAAAGTTTTACATCCATTTAACTTCTTTAAATATCTTATTTTTTCTATACACTCCTCCAATTCTCATTAGCAGAAAGTGCCAGTGAGATTTTGACCTTGCATAATAACGCGCACTTTGCAATTACAGTAGCTGTTAGCCATGAAGATTTCTTTTTTAATTCATAGTGGCTATGTGTAAAACATGTTTGCAACTAGCTTGATCATATTTTTGTAATCTGCACATTCAGTGTAACACAATCCACGTCTGAAAAACCACACTTGTCATGAAAGTGTAAAGGCAGTGACAATACTCAAGCATGTTCTGAAGATGTATTTGCCCACTTTTTCACGAAGCTCTTTCGTTTTGACCCCGTAAATTATAGGGTTCATCATTGAGGGGATAAGGAAATGGAGGTTAGCTAGGATGATGTGAACATAGGGAGCAATATCCTGACCAAACCTGTGTGTCAGAGTAGAGAAGAGTCCCACAGGATAAGACATCAGTATCACACAGATGTGGGCTGTACATGTGTTGAGCGCTTTCTGGTGGGCTTTCTTGGAAGAGATTCTGAGGACCGCCTTGATGATCAGACTGTAAGAGAGGGCAATGAGTGACAGGTCGAATCCCATGACTATAAATGCCATCATCAAACCATATATTTTGTTCACTGTGATATCTCCACAAGACATCTTTGCTACAGCCATGTGGTCGCAGTACGTACTGGGAATAATGCGGTTGGCGCAGAAAGGCAGTCTTTTCAGAAGCAGGGGAAGAGGCACAATGAAGACAACAGCCCTCATCAAACACAATAGCCCTAGCTTAACTATCCGTGCATTGGTGAGGATGGTGGTGTATCTCAGAGGGTTACATATGGCAACATACCGATCAAAGGCCATTGACACAAGGACAGCTGAGTCCATAAGAGAAACCACATGAAAAAAGAACATCTGGGTGAGGCAGCCATCCACTGAAATGTCTTTCATATTAAACCAAAAAATACACAGTGCCTTTGGTATGACAGAGGAAGATATGCCAATATCTGTGAGCGCCAGCATGCAGAGCAGCAGGTACATCGGCTTGTGCAGGGTCTGCTCTTTGCATATGACAAACAGAACTGTGAAATTTCCCAAGAGTGTGATAACATAGAACACACACATGGGAATGGAAATCCAAATATGAGCAGTTTCCAGGCCAGGGATTCCTGTCAGGATGAATGTTGAAGGGTCAGAGAAGGTGAGGTTGAATTCTGCCATGAGACAGTTGATGCACTGACTGGGCTTACAAACACTCAAGAGGCCTGTGAAGGGACAGAAGCACAGAAAGAGGGATAACACATTCATAACAAATAGTGCAGGTTTAACGTCTCTAATCTGAAATTCTCTCATCCATCAACATGCATAATCTGGCATGATATTAGTAAATCAGATGATCACTTATGCGGAGGCCTAGTTTCCTGTGGTCCTATAAAATTTGTGTCCAGTCACTACTCCTGGCACTCAAAGTTTTGTGTTGTTATTCAACCGTAATTTACCCCTCAATGTATTCTAAGCGCTCAGTAAACACAGACGTGTTGGTAATGTACTAGACATTATTGACCTTCATGGTCTGGCAAATTCTTTTGTCCTGCACTGGTCAGGTACAGAGGTTGCCAGATTAGAGAGGTTCAACCTGTACAGTAAATATAGTTATTGTGAATCCAGAAAGGGTGTGAGCAGTAAGATGTCCACATTTACAAAGAGCACCAGATTATTTAGGTCGTGGTCACGCTCATAGAAATCCTCAGAAGGAGCTAACCAAGCGAGGAGAATGGGCAGCACAATAGCAGGTGGACGTCAATGCCAAAAACTGCAGCGCGTTTGCCCATTGGAAGGAAAAACTTGAACTCCTCACTTGCCATACAGGGTTCTAATTGAATTATACAAACCAGGGCATGGACCTCGGCATCATGGTACAGCTCTGTGAATTCCTGCTTACTGTACAAGCATGGGCAGAAACTGAACAAAATATTAGGATCCAGGATGAACAGGATGAGGAGTTATAAACAAAATCTAATGCCACAAGATCAGTCGGTTAATGTTTGGCTCTCCTCTTCTCTCCTCTGTGTAGTCCTGGGCACCCTTTTCACACAGGATATAGCAGGAGTAGGGGGATTCAGGAAAGAGAAATGAGAATGGTCCCCAGGGAATCTTCCTTATTGTAACTGATTGAGAAAAAAAACCACACCTTTGATTGATATTTCACAGAGAAGATGAATTTGAAGGAACATGAGATAACTCTAGTCTAGTGGCTGGTACAGACTAGATGAAGAATGTTTTCTCCCACTGTTGTAACAGAAGATCAAGAGGGCATTCAATTAAACTGAAATGTGGCAAGTTCAAAACAGATGAAAAAGAATGGGTTGTTCACCAACTGACTAGTTAGACTGGTTAGACTGAAGAACCCAGTGACACAAGAGGTAACTGAGACCATGAGGTAAGCAAGCATCAGGAAGGGTTTGGACGTGTGCATAGATAGTGACACCCTCCAGTTACAGTAGTTACACTAAATAGATCTTTTGGAAAATATATATGCCAACATATTTTAGGGCACAATCAGTGGGGTGATTCCATTCTGAGAGTGAAGCCAGCTCTCCCATTCTCATACCGCCTTCTTTTACAGCACTTGAGGCAGCCAATTTTTGAGATGTTGCAATAGATTGACCAAGGATCTCATGCACAATGCAAATCCTATACTGAGACTGAGGCATCGAGGCAGGCATGATCATGCAGGGCATTGACTTTGTGCTCAACAGAATGAACACAAATGACTTGGGATTTAGAGCTACTCGCATGTACCTCTGTTATTTCCCTTGTTTATTTTGGAGAGAGATTTTTCTGCAATAAGCATTGTGGCAGACACAAGTTGCAGTGGTAATTGACAAGAGTAAGCAGAGACAGGTGTCAGTAATTGAGATTTTTACCCTACTCATGTCCAAAGATCTCACATATGATACAAAATTTTGGGATAGTGATGAGAACAGGTTACTGATTCAGAGCAATCAGGACTGGCTGGTTCATTGGATTGAAGGAAACAAGATCTGTTCTAACACAGCTATGTAGATATCCACATCTAGGAATAAAGAATGTAGGCAATTCTTACCTGACAGAGGATTCTCATGGGAAGTGCAATGACTCTGAAATGATTTGGTGGTGGGAAGGATTACTGCAGTAAACATGAGTTCCCATTGTATAGTAACAGAGAGGGATCCGTGCTAGTCTATACACTATCAAAACAAAAAGCAGTCAAGTAGCACTTTAAAGCTTAGCAAAATAGTTTGGAAAGAGAAGTGGATAAGCTGACTTTTATATTCAAATTCGGCACATTAACACATGGTTTAAATCGTGATGGGAACTTTCTGAGTCACTATAGGGGCTCGTCTGCATACTTGGCTCAATCTAATTCTTGACCTTCCCCTCCACCCCTCCACTCTCTGATTTGCTCACCTTGATTATCTTTTTCTGATTTTTCCTTCTTGCTTACTGTTTTTGGTTCTCTATGCCTTAAATATTGAGTCTGTTCTGGTCTGGCTATGGTCTGAAGAAGTGGGTCTGTCCCACGAAAGCTCACCTAATAAACTATTTTGCTAGTCTTTAAAGTGATGCTTGACTGCTTTTTGTTTTGATGAGCTCCCATTGTGACAGTGTGGCCAAAAAAGCCAATGTGACCCTTGGATGAAAGCAAGAGGACTCTCAAAGAAAGGTAGAGAGATTATTTTACCTTTCTATTTGGTTCTGATGTGACTGATTCTGGAAAACCATGTCTTTTTCTGGTGCTCACAATTAAAGATGTATGTTCATACATTTAAGAGGCTTTAGTGAAGAGGCACAGGAATTAGCAGAGAACAGTAAACCTGTCATGGTTACACACTCAAAGAGCTCGATGTAGTTAAACAAGGATTGACTTGGTTACGGTCTGTGAGTACCAACATGGGGAACCAATATTTAATCATATGCTTACAGCATAGCATGCAGAGGTGTAACACAATCCAACAGCTGGAAGTGGAAGTTAAAGAAATTCTCTTCAGAAATGAGCCACAAATTCTTATGCTGTGTGACTAATGGACCATGGCAACCATTTCGCAAGGGTCTTGGTGGATTCTTCACCACTGAGAAGATTTAACTCAAGGTTGAATCTATCTGTAAAAGATCTCATCTAGGAATACTTCTGGGGAGATTATTTGTCCAGTTCTCTACACGAAGTCAGCAGGTAAGAACATAAGAACATCAGATTCCATAATCACAATTCCCTTCTGGCCTCGGATTTGATTAATATGTGCCCAGCTGTCAGCTGGAGGCTTTAAACCTGAAAGCTCTGGGTTCCTGCAATGGCTGCTGTATTTATTTAGGCTCTATCGTGTCCCAGCATTATCTGGTGTCATTATTTAAAGTGTATAGTTCTTAGCTTGTGCGTTTTTCCTGAGTAGCCATCCCCAAACAAGTGGTGCATTCATGTGCATCAAAGGCCACGGCACAGGTGAGTTTGCATTTGCCAGTCATTGTGGGAGACTTCTCACCAGTGACGTGCACTCAAGGATTACCCATGAGGCAACAGAACAAGAATGATGGCAGACACCTCATCCCCTGAGGAGGAAGAGCTGTGGAGAGTCTGGGGTAGCTCAGTGTTCGTGGGAGCCAAAGATAATGGAGGATAATGGAGAAGACGCCAGTGATCAGTGTATTGTTGGAATCACAACAGCCTTGGATGGGCGAGAAGAGTACAGATTACGAGGCCTGGAATGGTGGGAGAGTGAGTCAATTGAGGAGATAAGATCAATATTCTTTTCACTGCTGAAATACCAACAGTCACAAATTAAAAATGAATTTCAGGAGCATTGACCTGTTCTAATTTTATCCCCTGTTCACTGTCCTCACAACCCACTTCTCCTTCTACACCCCCTGCTTGCTTCTTGAACCTGCGGTGCTGCTCACCTTTCTGTGTATACCCCCTCCTCACACTACCCCCACTGCTGCCTCACAGTGATACCTCTCACCCAGGTCCAAAACCCATGCCAGATCCCACAGTGACAACTCACAGAAATACCTCCTCAGACTAGGATAAACTCAGTCTCTTCTGGAACCGGGAGCATAAAGGGGGAGATCAGCCTGAACTGCCTTTCTGAGGTTGAAGATAACTCTAGCAGCAGCAGCAGCAGCTCAGACCTTGCAGGGAAGGAGGAAGGAACAGACCCCACAGGAGGGAGAAATGGTCTGGAAACTCAAAGAAGAAAGCGTAAGTGCCTCCTACTCCAAATGACACAAAATGCATGGCAGCCCATTAGAAATTTGGACTTTGGAGGCTGCAGTGGAATCGCCCATGGAAAGAAGGATGGTCCAGATGAAGGACTGCGTCAGAGAAAATTGGGTACAGCGTAACCACAATGTGGTACACACTCATTCACCTCCCACCCATTCTCCCTCCACAGAGAATGCTGTTCTGTTAGGTACTAAAAGAGTCTGATGGAAACCCTGAGCTTATGTGTCATTCTCAGACAGGTCATGAAAAATGAGGACTTCCAAACACAAGGGTCCTGATTTTGCTTTAAGGGAGGGCAGTATCTATCTGGAGTGGCCCAGCCAACGCACGCTAGGAAAGCAGAATCTTTCTAGTCGTGAAGCCTCTGGTAACACAGATACCCACTGCAGAAGTTTTGGATGTGCTACCTACCAAGAGAAGGAAGGAGTGGAATTGAAAAACTTGAGTGGCCCAGAAGAAAAAACACACAGACCAAAGAAAAGAAGTGACTGAGAAAGAGATAAGGACAGAAGAAGTGACAAAGCACCGATCACTAAAACGTGTATGTGTCCAAAGTATTTCTCATCCATTTATAGTTCTAATTTGTGCATGTAAATCCAGTCCTGTTTCTGACAAATATCAAACTGCTCAAGTCACTGTCCTGGCGAAATCCTGCCCAAATGGTTCTTGACTTGAAGCCAAGAACCCTTCCTGAGTCTTGACCACTAACATTAACAAGCAACTTACCGCAATTCCATTGAGCAGAGAGAGAAATATCTCCGTACAGAAACAGAAAGACAGAGCCTATGAGTCGGTGTGTGAATCTCATATGTCTGACACTCACTGTTCTGGGCAACAACATTTATGATTCCCCTTTACAGTCCCTGTGGACACACATTGCCCAGGACCAAGAGAAAATTCCCTCCATGGACTATAAACAGCGACAGCTTGAGAGCCTCCCAAGGGAGTGAAGAAATGATTGGCCAAAGCCAGTGGGTTAAATATTGAGGTCAAACTGGGTGGCTTTCTTTTGCATATGTAATGTATGGCGATCTGCTCTGTGTGACAAAATATTGCCACAAGATACAGGACAAAAAATATTTTTTTTCAATTCATCATAGCAGCAAACTGCTGCATATCACTCAAGTTGTTATAATATCACTGACCATATGAAAAGTCACTGCCACCCTGTCTGAGCCAAATAAGATGGTATTGTATGGATGTAAACAGAAGGGTGTAGAAAAAGACTTTCTTCTCCCAATATTTTGACAGGAAAGGTTTTTGGTACTATCCCATTGTGCAGTCTAAAGTGAATATATAAATGGCAGCTCAAACTGTTCTAGTAGTTGTATCTTCTCTCTGCATTGGGTTAGTATTACATTTCAATAATGGGTTGATTTGTCAGACATCAATGCAGAAAATTGTCTCACGTCGGAACTTGTGCAATGGGACTTCTCCACTCTCTGAGTGGTTCCTTCGCCACTCCCAGGACCAAAATGACTTTGATGTGTGCCTGATATATTGCCTGGGGATCATTTCAGTAAAAAAAAAAAAAGACTGGGTCTGTGTCAAAACTAGCTCCCAACTTCAAAGGGAGCATGGTAAGTGGGGTGTTGGGAGATTATCAATGAAGTGCTGCTGTGAATATGAAGCACTTCATTAAGCTAATTGTCCCCTGTGGCAACTTCAAAGTGTTAAACTTCCAAGTGCTGGCTTGTGAGTAGCCACAGCTAACTCACAGTACCTCGAAGTGCCCGGGTTACTTAGAAGTCCCTTTACTTCTCAACATTTTAGTTGCTCTCCTTTGGACCCTCTCCAATGCATCCCACCCTTTCTAGTATGGAGGGGCCCAGAACTGGACACAGTATTACAGTTGAGGCTTCACAAGTGCTGAATAGAGGGGAATAATTGTTTCTCTAGATCTGTTGAAAATGCTCCTCCTAATGCACACTGCTATGCTGTTAGCCTTCTTGGGGACAAGGACACACTGTTGGGTCATATCCAGCCTCTCATCCATCATAATCTCCAGGTCCTTTTTTGTTGCACTGCTACTTAACCAGTTGTTCCCCAGATTGCTTTAGATTCTTCTGTCTCCAGGGCAGGACTCTGCTTCTCCTTGCTGAACCTCATCAGATTTCTTTTGGCCCAATACTCCAATTTATCTAGGTCACTCTGGACCCTACCTGTACCCTCCAACATATCAATCTATCTCCTAATTTAGCGTCATCAACAAATTTGCCAAGGGTGCAATCTGTCCCCTCATCCAGCTCATTAATAAAGATGTTGCATAGCACTGCCCCGAGAACTGATCCTTGGGGCACCCCACTTGAAACTGGATGAAAGAGGCTTGCAAGGTAGAGGATTAAGTCAGAAACAGGAGGAAAGGAAGGAGTATGTTTGTTCTTGCTGTAGAATAGCAATGTTTGAAGTGCTGTGCCCAGCAGTGTAGCAAAGGCCTGGTGCAAAGATGACAAAAAGAAAGCCTGAGGGTAGGTACAGGCTTTCAGGGATTGAAAGAAAGGGAGATGGGTATCAAGGAGGTCACAGATGGCAGGAAGACACCAGCTACTTGGTGCTTAACCTGCCATGTGGGGGGACCTTTTCGGGACCAGGCCCAGTGGAGCAAGCTTCTCCCATACCTGCCACGGACCCCATTCCTACTGCTGTTCAAACTAGAGGGGAGGTCCATGGAGGTGCTGATACCACACCCGCTTATCTCCTGTACCCCTGATGGCCTGAGACTGGGGAGGCGGCATGTGGAACCAAGCCAGTGAGGCTTCTGAGCCAGGAGAACTGGGAGAACAGTTACTTGCTAATCGTGGGAAGGCACCTTTGAAGGTCTCCCCCAAGAAGTTCAAGTCATGCTCCCCCTTGCCCAACCTGCCTCTTCCCTCATGAGAAAGCAGTTATTATTCCCTGGCTCTCCCAGCAGAGCCAAAGCAGCCGCCCCTCCCTACCGCTCCTAGCTTTGCTTGCAGGTGTGCCTCTCCGGGGCCCCAGCTCCAGCAAGTGCAGTGAGGAGAGGCACAGCAGGCAAACCCTGGCAGAAACCTAGGGGGGATGTGGCCCTTCATGCCCCCCTGCGTCTGACTTCTCCGTGTGGGAAGCAGGAGCAGGTTGCAGGTCAGCTGGGCAGTGTGGTGCTCAACTATGCATAGTCCTGCTGGGAGTGCTGGGGGAAGATCAAGCCCTTTCCTGCACAGTTGTGGGTCTCTCAAGGGACAATAGAGAAGGCTTCACAAATAATAAGCTCTCCTGTAGTGCCTTAAAGACTGACTCATTTATTTATCATTTAATGAGCTTTTGTGAAGGTCCAACACAAGTATGGGGTTCTCCAGGCACAGGGGGCTGCCCCCCCACTTGCTGCTGTCTTTCCTGACAGCACAGCTGGCAACCCATATCCTTGTTAGGGGCCCACAGCTCCCTGCTGTAATTCAACACTGGCTTCCGTTGGTGCAGAGGATTTGGGCTACCCCAGCTCCTGGTCTGCTCCAGCTGCATGTGACCAGCTCTGCTTCAGCACCACTGCTCGGCCTCTAGCCCAGCTCTGATTTCGTCTGCCTCACTGCTGTCGCTCTGCCTCTGGCCCACTTCAGCCTTCTGTGCCACTCATTCAGTCCTCAGGTTCTGGCTGCTGGATTTCTACTGCATGAACAGCCCAAAGTCATTTGAAAACTAACCCCAAAGTAGCCCAATGTACTTACTGAAATGGGTCTATGTATCAAATAAGAAAGGAAAACTTTTATTTGATACTTAGTACAGATTTGATTCTTTTTTAAAAGCAACAAGCCCCAGCAGAAATTCATCCACATTCGCAGCAAAGTGGGATGAAAATCCAAGTCACACTCAAACTACCAATACTGGCACCTGCATTGTAATTGAGCTTTGGTAGACATTTTAAAATATGGTGACTTATCTCATTAAAATAGCTTCAAAGTAGCCCAGATATATTTAGTACAAGAATAATGTAATTATGTTAGATATTTCTATTGGGATTCACTATTAGTCCCCAATATCCGTGTTTTGTGTTGAATTAGTTTCTAGTTGTGAGGCTCTAAAAAGCAATATTTAATCATCACTGTCTTCATCTGAAGTATAACGCTTCTGCTTTTAGTCATCCCTGTGAAAGGTTCAGATGAGATTTTGCGTTCTTTCATCTACAACCTCCACCATAAATGATTTCTTAACAGTTCTTACTGCATCTTGTTTTGTAGCTTTGTCTTTAAGAAGTTAATCTGTGGAGCAATCTCTCAACTTTAGAGTGGCTGAAAGATGGCAACAGTAATTAAACAGTTAATAAGACGAGTTCACTGAAGTTCTTGTAGTCAGATGTCTGACCATTCTCTGTTCTTGGCAGTCACTCGGTAACGGATAGGAGTTCTTTATGTTACCCTCCTATTTGTGAGTCCAGACTTTGCATTAGTTGCAATCTGAGGAACTCTCCCAGATTGAAGTGACATTAGAGGAGGTTTTGGAGTTAATTGATAAGCTGAATAGTAACAAGTCTCCAGGACCAGATGGTATTCACCCAAGGGTTCTGAAAGAACTCAAATGTGAAATTGCGGAGTTATTAACAGTGGTTTGTAACCTATCCTTTAAATCCGCTTCGGTACCCAATGACTGGAAGACAGCCAATGTAACACCAATATTTAAAAAGGGCTCCAGAGGATACCCTGGCAATTACAGACTGAAAAGTCTAACATCAGTACCAGGCAAATTAGTAGAAACAATAGTAAAGAATAAAATTGCAAGGCACGTAGAAGAGCACAAATTGTTGAGCAAAAGTCAGCATGGTTTCTGCAGAGGGAAGTCGTGTCTAACTAATCTATTAGAATTCTTTGAAGGGGTTAATAAACATGCGGACAAGGGGCACCCAGTGGACATAATATACCTAGATTTCCAGAAAGCCTTTGACACGGTCCCACACCAAAGGCTTTTATGTAAATTAGGCGGTCACGGGATAGGAGGAAAGATCCTTTCATGGATCGGGAATTGGTTAAAAGACAGAAAACAAAGGGTTGGAATAAATGATAAATTTTCACAATGGAGGGGGGTAACTAGTGGTGTTCCCCAGGGGTCAGTCCTGGGACCGATCCTGTTCAACTTGTTCATCAATCATCTAGAAAATGAGGTAAGCAGTGAGGTGGCAAAATTTGCAGATGACACCAAGTTGTTCAGGACAGTCAAAACCAAAAGGGATTGTGAAGAACTACAAAAAGATCTCAGCAAACTGAGTGATTGGGCAGCAAAATGCCAAATGAAATTTAATGTGGGTAAGTGTAAGGTAATGCATGTTGGAAAAAATAACCCAAATTACACGTACAACATGATGAGGTCAAATTTAGCTACGACAGATCAGGAAAGGGATCTTGGAGTTATAGTGGATAGTTCTGTGAAGACATCCACGCAGTGTGCAGCGGCAGTTAGTCAAGCAAATAGGATGTTAGGAATTATTAAAAAAGGGATAGATAATAAGACAAAAGATATCATACTTCCCCTATATAAAACTATGGTACGCCTACATCTTGAATACTGCGTGCAGATGTGGTCTCCTCACCTCAAAAAAGATATATTGGCATTAGAAAAGGTTCAGAAAAGGGTGACTAAGATGATTAGGGGTTTGGAACTGGTCCCATATGGGGAGAGGCTAGAGAGACTGGGACTTTTCAGTCTGGAAAAGAGGCGACTGAGGGGCGATATGATAGAGGTATATAAAATCATGAATGGTGTGGAGAAAGTGAATATAGAAAAATTATTTACCTTTTCCCATAATACAAGAACTAGGGGACACCAAATGAAATTGATGGGTAGTAGGTTCAAAACTAATAAAAGGAAATTTTCTTCTTCACACAGCGCACAGTCAACAGCCTTCAACTTACTGAAGGGAGGCTGCAAAGAGGCTGGAGAGAGGCTGTTCACAGTGGTCACGGATGGCAGAACACTGAACAATGGTCTCAAGTTGAGGTTGGAAAGGTCCAGGTTGAACATTAGGAAAAACTTTTTCACTAGGAGGGTGGTGAAGCGTTGGAATGGTCTACCCAGGGAAGTAGTGGAGTCTCCATCCCTGGAGGTGTTTAAGTCTCACCTGGACAAAGCCCTGGTGGGGCTGATCTGATGGGTTTGGTCCTGCTTTGAGCAGGGGGCTGAACTCGGTGGCGTTTTTGGGTCTCTTCCAGCTCTATTGTTCTATGATTCTATGATTCTATTCCGAGGATTCTGGCACCAACAATATTTTCTAGCATTTGGTTGCAAGGTATAGCACAGACTTAGCACATAGAACTGGAAGGGGCCTTTAGAGGTCCCAGAGTCCAGCTCCCTGACCTTACAGTAGGATCTATCACCATCCCTGACAGATTAGGTTTTAAATTAACCTGTCCTAGACAGGTCCCTTCCAGGATTGGACTCACAACCATGGGTCTAGAAAAGCAGTATGCTAACCACTGAATTATTGCATCTCTAAACCAGCCTAATAATTTATTTACTGTCAGCATTGGGAAAGCATCCTAGAATGCTCATGGAGCTGACTGAGGAGATACATGAGTCATTAATAATTAGCCTTGACAACTCATGGAATACAGGTATTTTCCATAAAATATGAGTGTGCCACCTGCTAATGTACAAAGGTGCCTATTGTTGCCTTGAATTGTTGAATTCAATTACTACTGTTAGTTCTTGGGTTATCCTCCAGTCTTCCTGAAGGATTGGACATAGAAAAAATCGGGTAAATTTTGCTGTCTGGATCACTGTACATAGAACAAAGAACTTCAGAATTGTAGTTTGTTTCTTTTTGGCTATTTGAAAGTACAGCTTCTGTTTGTCAAACTGATCAAGGATCCCATTCACACACGGACAAATGGAAACTCAGGTTGAGACAGAATGGTGTCATATATTCTGATAGCCTAAGAGGCCTCTAAACAATAAGTGACAGGGTGTGTGGAATTGTCACCTGATGGGTGACAAGGGAAAACATCAGGTGATGGTCATAGAGACTGAACTCACCATCAGAGGGAGAAGTGCTGAGTGATGGAGGGTAAGACACTGGGTTTGAGGATCTTTTCCCCATTGATCTCCAAAGTCAAACTGGGCCATGTCATCCTTAATTAAAGGAACAACTTGGAAATGAAAGTTACTCATAACTCTAAAATGTTCATCGCTCTGAACAAAAGTTTATGGGTCTTGTTCCAAAAATTCACTTTTCTGGCCACAGCTGCCCTGCTACCAGCTGGGCTTTAGGTGCAGGTTTGACAAATTTGTCCTGCATTAACATCCCCAAAAACTCATCTAAAACAAAGGGTTTTTTTAAATTAATCTATGAGTCTATACATAAAATAACAAATGAAAGCTTTTGTTGGATTGCTAGTACAGATTTCGAAAGAAAAGAAAAGAAAAGAAAACTACAAGCCCCAGGTGGATTTTGTCTCAATTGCAACAAAGTGATGGAATAACAACCAAATTCCAAATATAAAATCCCGTATACTGATACCGGTATCAGAACTGAATGTTGGCAGGTGATTCAAACAAAACTCAGCAAATAAGAGTGATAAAATAGATGCGAAAGAGTCCGAAACATATGTTGTGTAACAAAAATAACATTTTGGTATTGTTTATTTCTGATTGTATTCAATGATGAATTTAATGTCCATATATTGAGTTGAATTAGTTTATTATTCTTAGACTGTAAAAGGCAACATTTAACCCTTGTTGTCTTCATTGGAAGTAAAATGTTTCCTCTGCTGGTTATTATATCTTTGTTTCCTTGGTGCGAGCTCATCACAACATGTTTTGTGGAATGGAACGTATGCACTAGCACAAAGAATTTTTTCTTTTTCT
Organism: Carettochelys insculpta; assembly: GCF_033958435.1. Taxonomy (NCBI): domain Eukaryota; kingdom Metazoa; phylum Chordata; order Testudines; family Carettochelyidae; genus Carettochelys; species Carettochelys insculpta. Next base: position 7,714,154 of record NC_134137.1, read on the forward strand.
AAAAGAGTCTTCTGCCTCTTATTATACATATTTATTTGAAAGAAGTGCATGTAAGAAAATGGCCTTTCAGGTAAGGTAGCAACAGAAATGAAAGCAAAAAAGCCACATTCTCTAAAGTTTCTGTCTGCAGTGGCATCCATATCTTTCAGACTTTCAACCCAAAACTGCTCCTCTTGGCTGTTCTGAGTAAGAGGTCAATGAACTACAGGGAAAACTGTCCACTGCTGCTTCAGCTATCTGGGTCCTAAGCAGAACTATGGGAAAAATGAGATATCAGACAATATAGTTCATGAGGGACTTAATCCTGGAAGAGATGGAATCACTTCAATATTTCGTCACAATCTCTGTCCCATATGTTTCATGAAGTCCCAGATGAAATCTTGATGCCTCCTTCTGATGTCTTGGATAACAGGAATGGTGCGTTTGTATTTTGAAAGCTCCAGTCGGAAGTGACTCCAAAATCAAATATGAAAAGCAATAAGTTATTGGACTTCAGTTGATGTCATAATTTAACACAGTGGTCTGTTCCCCATTGTTTTCAAAGCCTCCAGCTAGAGCGAATGAATTATTTCACTTCAGCGGTTGTTAGGAATAAATCAATGGGAAGACACCAACTCCGTCTGAACAAGTATTCGGTGCCAGTAAGTATGCTCTTGTCTAACACTGCAGTTTCTTCAACTGACGCACTCACAAACATAATGTGGCAGGGTGCTGCTGGACCTCTCTATATCCTGCTGCTTCGGTACCCAAAAGCCAACCATGGACCTCTGCTTTGGTGCTTTTTATTTACGGTACCCGTTCCAAAGAACTTGTAGCTAAAATTTTTCTCCCTCTGGGACCGCAAGCCCCTGCACCCAGCTGGTGAGAGACCTCTAGCTCCCTGGCTCTTCCCTTTCCTCCTCCTTGGCTTCTTTTCTGCCTGCCTTTATGTAGCCCTTGGCTAATAAAGCCAACAGCTGTTTCTGATATGGCATTTAGGTTTGGGCTTATTCAGCCAGCTCCTATTCCTCTGTCATGGTTGGATCTCATATGCCAGGTCTGGCTCAGTATTTCCCAGACAACACTCTGTCGCCCATTAGCAATAGGTTTAAAACATCACAGATATTTCACTCACATCTGGAACAGGATTGAGTAATTATCAGTGGGTTTTTGCAGTTACCAGATGCTCATCTGCTCTAGCCAGAGCATCAGGAAAAGCATCTCTCAGATGGCTTCAGAGGACAACTCCAAAGTTTGCTGTATTACTTCTTTTATAACTTCTACAGAACACATAAAACATGCTACTGAATCATAATACTTCCTGATTGTGAATTTCTATGATCAGGTGTGTATAAAGTCAACATTTTCATACACTTACCTTCCTTAATTCTCCCTTATATACTTGCCTATCCACTCCTCCCATTCTGACTGGCAGAAACTTCCAGCTTAACTATATGTTGGTGTATTTCATTAATTCATAGTGACTGATTGCACAGCAATTGGTTGCTCACATTTTGGGTTATACTCTCCACAAATCCCAATACCACTGTCTAGTTTCCTAAGTCCATGGAATAAGCTGTAGTAGAATGTCTGTAATTCCAGCAGAAGATTTAATGTATTAGCACTTTCCATCTGAAACACTGGCTTATCGTCCATTCTTTCTGAAGGATTGGGCCTAGGAAATATCAGGCAATTTCTGCTCAGGGAGAACAGTACTTAAGATAAAAAAGTTCAGCATTGTAGTTGCTTTCTTTGGGTGCATCTACACTAGCAAACACATTTGAAATCCAGGTCGGAAGATTGAGGTCTTTAGAAAGACACTGGAGAGTGTCTACAGTCACATGAGCTCTTTTGAAAATAACTGTGTAAGAATCCCCCCGTTCTTCTGAAGTCGGTCCTCCGTTCCCGGGATGCGAAGAGCACCCTCCTTCAAAAGATAATTTAGAAAGAGAGCAAGTGTAGATGCTCCACAGCCCGCTTTTTTAAAAGAGGGAGACCCCCATGGCAGAGATCAGCTGGCAGGCGGTGGCACTGCTCACAGCACAGACTGAGCTCTATGGCTCCAGGGTCTGGCCGTGCTTAAGGATGCAGGCTCCCAGAAGCCCTCAGTAAGGAAGCTGAGAGCATGCAGATAGCGGGGAGCCCATGATGCTGCTCAGCCCACTGCCAGCCGTGATGCCCGAGGCAAAGTGTCACCCCCTCCAGCACCATGGCCAGCAGCCAGGGCTCCTGCACACCCCAGGGGACACCCAGGGACCACGGGGAGTCCTCCCAGGAGGGGAGCCAGGCACCCAAGCACTGGGGCCCCTCCTGGACCGAGGAGAGCTGCAGGACTTCCTTGCCCTCTGGGCAGATGAGGAAGTCCTGCACCAGAAGGGGGTCCGGAACTGGAATGTGGTGGCATTTCAGTGCCTGGCTAAGGGACTCACCAGCCATGATCATCCCACCCGGCCCCCAGACCAGGAGCGTTCCAAAGTCAAGGAACTCCAGCAGGGCTACTTCAGGGCGATGGCCACCCTTTTCTGCAAGGGGAGCACCGGCCTTAGGCAGGTGTCACAGTGATGGCGGGCTGTGGCAAGCCAGTGGCACAGCTCCAGGAATGTCCCCTTGGTCATCCTGAAGTTCTGTAGCCACTGGTTCCCCCCAGTCCTCCAGCATCAGCTGGTCCCACCAGTTACTTGTGGGGAAGCTCCACAAGCACGGGTGACCCAGGGGACCGACTGGGGATGTTGCACCCTGGGGATGGCCTCCAGCAGTGTGGCTATTGGGGTGGCCACCCAGAGCTGCTGGAGCACAGTGGCAATGACCATGTCCCACTGGCGACAGCCCGATGGAGGGTGGATGTTGCTCAGGGTCCATGGGGGCCCGGGATGCCTCCTCTACTCCTGCTTAGTGAATGCTGGGGATGGGTTGCTGGCCCTCAGCATGTGCAGACTGATGCATGTGTTGGGGGGGCCCTTTGAAGGGACAGCAGGTGGCGGCCCCGGAAGGGCTCATCTGCCATGCAGCTCTGAGCGTGGTGCTTCCTGCCACTGTTCTTCTCAAAGAGTGCGCTGGGGCGTGTGTACACTCTCTTTCAAAAGTGCCCTGGGGACCTTTTGAAAGAACGGCTCAAACCTCCGGTCCCTGTTTGCGTGTATGGATGCTGCATTTCAAAAGGCCACCTTCTGATGTTCTCTTTCAAAAGCCGTCCTTCGAAACAGAGCTGGAGTGTACACACAGCCTTTCTGTCTGATTACCAGAAGGTATAGCATCATTTTATCAAAAGGCTGATGAGCTGCGTTCACATAGATACTCATGGAAAACCTGGCTTCAGAAGACTGAAGTATCCTCTGGAGATCTGTAAGTCTCTGAAAGGCTGAGGGACGGCTGTGTGGTGATGGGGACTGATAGCTGACACTAAAATAGATCAGGCAATGGTGAAAGCGAGAGGGAACTCAACAACCAAGAGAGCTGTGCTTTGTGATGGAGTGATAAGACGTTAGGTGTGAGGAGGTTCTCAGCCAGAGAGGGACAGAGGTCACTTGATTCATGAGGAGAGGTCCTTCTCTTCTCTTGTCAGACAGGTTTAAAGTCAGTGGCCACAGGATCTCACCTGCAGCAGGTTTATTTGCTCAATTTCTCACGAATTTCTTTGGTTTTGACCCCATAAACAATGGGGTTAAGCACAGGGAGGAGAAGAACATAGAGATTGGACAAGATTACATGAATTTGAGGAGAAATACCCTGACCGAACCTGTATGTCAGCGTGGAGAAAAGGAAGGCAGGATAAGACATCATCATCACACAGATGTGGGCTGTGCAGGTGCTTAGGGCTTTCTTGTGGGCTTTCTTGGAGGAGACTCTGAGGGCAGCTCTGATGATCAGACCGTAGGAGGTGGCAATGAGTGTCAGGTCTGACCCAATAACTACAAATGCTATCACCAAGCCGTACATCCTGTTGACTGTGATGTCCCCGCATGATATCTTTGCCACAGCCATGTGATCACAGTGCGTGTGGTAGATAACACGGTTGGCACAGAATGGCTTTCTGCTCAGGAGCAGGGGTATGGGCAGAATAAAGAGAACAGCTCTTATCAAACTCACTAGCACTAGTTTAGCTATTCGTGCATCAGTGAGGATGGTGGTGTATCTCAGAGGGTTACAAATGGCAACATAGCGATCAAAGGCCATTGTCACGAGGATGGCTGAGTGCATCACCGTACCTGCATGAATGAAGAACATCTGGGTGAGGCAGCCACACAGAGTAATATCTTTTAAATTGAACCAAAATATACACAGTACCTTTGGTATGATGGAGGTACATGTGCTTATTTCAGTGAGTGCCAACATACAGATCAGCAGGTACATGGGCTTATGCAAGGATGGTTCTTTCCCTACAATGAACAGGATAGTGAAATTTTCCAACAGACCAATAATGTAGAAGGTAGAGAAAGGGATGGAAAGCCAGACATGGGCAGCTTCCAGGCCAGGGATGCCCATTAGGGCAAATATTAAGGGATCAGAAGGAGTGTGGTTGAAAACTCCCATTAGGTGTTCCCAGTTCTGCTTGGGCTCAGAGATGTTCAATGTACCTGCAAAGGGAGAGACGCACAGTGAGGGGAGTTACACACCTTATAACAAAGATAAAAGTAAATATTTTAAATTTGACACCATGTATAAAGGGGGTTGAGCAGTGAGGTGGCATTATTTACAGATAGCGTCAGGTTATGTAAGCAATGCCCATGTCCAGCGAAGTCCTCAGGGGCAGCTAACCCTTCCAGGTGAATAAGCAGTAGGATGGAATGTTAACTTTGATGTCAGTATATGGACCCATTAGAGGGAAAAGCTCGATCTCCTCAAATACACAAGTAGGTTCCAAATTTAACTTCATGAATTCAGAACAGGGATAGGGGCATCATGGAATACAGTTCTGTGAAATGCTCACAGAGGAAGTACCAATAGAAATAACGGAGCAGTGGGAAGGGGAGTCTTCTGTTTAGTACTAAGATCTCTTTCCACATGGAATATTGCTGAATTAGAAGTCTTAAGACAAGGGCAATGAGAAGCATTAAGGGCCAGAGGGGAACTCTCCTTGTTAGAGAGCATGAAAAACCTGGGGTGTTACATCCTTTGGTGAGACCCTGAGAAAAGTAAGCATTAAAATGGAATACTTTCTGCACATAACACCTAATAGACTGAGGGACGTATTGTTGAGTCACTGAGATAATTAAGAAACAGTAAGAGATTTACATGGATTAATTAATCAATCAGTCAATCAGGTACTATTTTGGAACACCTGAATGCCCACGTTTCAGTCTCTGTTAAGCAAATTTGGTGACAAACTCAGGATGGTTTGTTCATGCCACCATTCACCTACTGTTGGATTCTTACGCAACCTTCTACATCACCTGCAATCATCATTCTCAGTGAAAAACACTGGACTAGATGGACCATAAGTCTCATTCATGAAGCAGTTCCTATGTCAGAAGGGAGGCAAGTTTTCTTCCTAGAAACAGACATTTTCATGGTGGCCTCTAACGTTTTGACCACCAGAATGAGCGTGAAGGGCAGAAGGGTCTTGCTATTAACAACTACAGCACCTACCTTCTCTCATTTCTTGTGGTGAGACATTTCCTGCCAGCATTCAGCTTTGTCTGAGTCTTAAGTTACAGGTGTTAATTGGTAACAGAGAGATAGCTGTGTTAGTCTATATACTATCAAAACAAAAAAGCAGTCCAGTATCACTTTAAAGACAAACAAAATAATTCATTAGGTGGTGAGCATTTGTGGGATAGACCCACTTCCTCAGACCATAGACATACCAGAACAGACTCACTGTGGCTATGATTGGAAGAAGTGGGTCTATCCCATGAAAGCTCACCACCTAATGAATTATTTTGTTAGTCTTTAAAGAGATACTGGACTGCTTTTTTTTATGGGTGTTAATTGACAACAGCAAGTAAAGACATGTCAGCAACTCACCTATTAACCTTTCTCATGCCCAAATATTGTTTTTTACGTAGGACTCAACAACTGAGGGTTCCTACATAATAAAGAGGAAAAACTCTCATACTCAAGATTTCAGAAGTAGATTGACATGAGGTTGTTGCAATCAACCATGCAAATCCAGTATTGGATGGCTAAGCCATAAAAGAATCTGCCAACTCAAACACTGCCCACAGATCCTCTCCGCGACTGCTAACCGCCATCTCTCACGATGAAAAAGAGCCATAGGCATGTAATTGATTTGAGAAAACTGACCTGCCTGGTAAGCTCTGTCAAAGCAAAAACTATGGCTACAGCTACACTAGTGAATTTTTTCCGAAAAAGCCAGGGCTCTTTCAAAAAATCCCATGGAGCGTCTACATAAAAAATGCTCTCTTTCGATATTAAATTGGAAGAATTGGGCACTTTTTCCGGCAACCCTCTTCCCCTCCCAGATGAGGAAGAGTGCCTTTTTCTGAAAGATTCCTTCAGAAAACAATGTGTGTAGATGTCCCAGGGCCACTTTTTTCAAAAAAGCAGTCCTCCGTGGTGCTGGATTTTGTTATCCCTGGTCTGTTCTTTTGAAAGAACAAAGGCTGTGTGGACACTGTCTATCAAAAGCGCAGTCCAATATTTTCAACCCACTTTTTTGTGTGTGGATGTGCTCCTTCTATGGAGGTTTTTCAGAAGAGATCAACCCTATCTCATATAGCTAGAAGGGACCTTGAGAGGTTATGGAGTCCAGTCACCAGCAGGACATATCACCATCTCTGGCAGTTTTTTTTTTTTTTAATCTAATCTGCCCCAGACCCTTAAGAGCACAACCCCCACCCCCAGATTGAACTAATAGTCCTGGATTTACAAACCCAATGTTCCAACCACTGAACTATTCTCTGCCTTTCCAAATCTCTTGGAAGAGCTTCTTCAGAAGGCATGTGATAGTTATACACTGGGGGGCTATTGTGAGAAGAACAATGTCTGTGAATAAGACTTGGGAGTATGAAGGGATTAGATATACATGACATTCCAGGGGAGCTCGGGGGCCAAACGAACTACTGTCACCTTGGCTGCATCTACACTAGCTCCCAACTTCAAAAGGAGCATGGTAAATAGGGTGTCGGGAGATTGCTAATGAAGTGCTGTGGTGCATATGTAGCACTTCATTAGGCTAAATCTCTCCTGTGGCAAGTTCAAAGTGCCAGCTTGTGTGTCATCGCGGGTCAACCAAGGGCACTTTGAAGTGCTCACGCCCCTTCCAAGTCCTTTTACTCCTCAACATTTTGAGGAATAAAGTGACTTTGGAGTAGTTCAGGAACTTCAAAGTACCCACGGCTGACGCACGGCTACACGCAAGCCAGCCCTTCGAAGTTTCACACTTTGAAGTTGCCGGGGTGGGGATTTAGCCTAATGAAGCAGTGAATATGCACTGCATCACTTCATTAGTAATCTCCCAACACCCTCCTGACCTTGCCCCCTTTGAAGCTGGGGGCTAGTCTAGACACAGCTTTTGATTAGAAAATCAGGGGAATCTCAAAGAGGATTAGAGCAGTTGTTTGAACTCTGCATTTGACACTGGTGCGATGACTGCTTGAATCCTGTGCTCAGTTCTGGTAGCCACAATTAAAGAAGAATATATATGCATTGAAGAGAGTTCAGAGACAAATCTGAATAGTGAAAAATTAGACAACCTTCTGCACAGTATTGAGCTCAGAGAGGTCAATTCGTTCAATTCGGCAAAAATTGTGCAGAGGTGGCTTGATTACAGTTTGGAAATGCCTATTTGGAAGAACCAATACTTAATGTAGGTTGAACACCTCTTGTCTGGCACCCTTGGAGCCTTACGGGTACTAAACCAGAGAATTTGCTGGACCACTGCAGGTCAATATTATCTAGCAGCATTAGCAACACTGTCAAGGCTTACTCATCATCATCATCAATAACTGTGGGCTCAGTGCCCGTTGGTGTCTGATGCCTCTCTCACTATTTCCTTCCATCTTTCCCTATCCAGTGCAGAGTGGCTTAGTTTAGTAGTTACCTCTACTAGTTTTAAGCCAACTTCCCATCTCCCCTCATGTTCTCACCGCTGCCTCTGCATTATCACCGATATCTTTCAACAACCATATTAGTCTGCTATCTACTCCATATGACTCCAACACCACCCAAGTTACTTTCTGAACTATACTGTCAAATGCCTTTTGAAAATCGATGAAGCAAGTGTATACATCTTTGTTCTTTCGTCGAGCTTTCTCCGCTATCAGTCTTAGTGCCAATATCTGCTGTATAGTACTTCTATCTTTTCTGAACTCTGCTTGCTTGTCTGCTATATGTTCTTCCATCTGCGATCTTAATCTCTCAGTCAGTATCATCATCAGCACCTTAGCTAGATGACCCGTTAGGGCAATTGTTCTGTAGTTCTTGCACTCCAATGTACTACCTTTCTTGGGTTTTGTCACTAGCACAGATTTTGTCCATTCCTTAGGTACCTTCCCTTCTTTCCATGATATATTACATTGTTGGTGTATTCTCTGAATCATGCTTTCTCCTCCATATTTGATCATCTCTCCCGTGATCTTATCATTTCCAGGGGTCTTGTTGTTCTTTAGTCATTTCACTGCTTTTTCTACTTCCTCCTTTGAAATATCGGTCGCGCTTTCCGTGCTCGGGGCAGATATCTCTTTCAATTCTTCAATCAGTCTCTCTGAGACACTTGGTTCCAACTGTGCTTTGTATAGATCAGTGCAATATCTCGTCCATCACTGCACAATCTTCTCCCTGTTCAAGAGCACGCTTTGTTCTCATCTTTGACCGCCATCTGCTTCTGTTGCCATTTCCTATTAATATTCCGCATTGTCTTATACACCTCTCTGGTCTTACATTCGCCGTAATACCTCTCAAAATCTTCACATTTCTCCCCTAACCATTTCTCCTTATCCTTTCTGGCTGCTTTCCTTACCTCAATGCATTTCATCCTATATTGCTGTTCTGCCATCTCAGAAACATCTCTTTTGATCTTCAACTCTCTTTTCTCCTGAACCAACTTCAGTGTCTTCTGGGTAATCCACTTCTTATTGAACTTTTCTTCTGGAACAGTCTGCTCAATTGCCTCTTCTATAGCAATGGCTATCCCTGCAACTATCTTATCTAGGTCTTTCTCTGTGGTGATATTCTTAATCTTCTCTTCGAACGCTGTCGTGTATGCATTCCCTGTTTCTTCCTCACATAGCCTCACCATGTCTCTTCTTTTCTTAAACTGTGTCTTACATTTTCTTTTGAGTTTCATCTTGATGTTTCGATCACTAGACTGTGGTCGGAGTCTATATCCGCTCTTTGGAATGTTCAGCACTGCTGTACTGATGTTATCCATCTTCTTCTTATTAAAATCATATCTATCATGTTCTTGGACTTCCCATCATTTGATCGCCATGTCCACTTCCTACAGTTCTTTGTTGGAATCTCGTGTTGCAAATCACCATCTCATGCTCTGTAGCAAACTCTAACAATGTCTCACCTTGTACATTTCTTTCTCCATATCCAAACCCTCCGATGACTCTCTCCCAACCTTCATCATCTCTTCCAACCTTCGCATTCCAATCTCCTCCGATGATCAACACATCTTTCTTCGATATCTCCTCCATCATCTTTGTCAAGTCTTTATAAAATAGCTCAGTCTCTTCCTCCGTACTGTCTGATGTAGGTGTATACACCTGAATGACTGAGATGTTCAATGGTTTTGCTTCGAATTGTGCAACCATCATTCTTGCACTCACCTGTTTGTATCCTAATAACGCTCTTCTAGCTGTTTTGCTCAGAAGAAATCCAACTCCTGCTTCATGCTTCATTTCATTTCCTGACCAAATGACTTCACAACTGCATATCTCTCCTGATCCCGTCCAACGCATCTCTGCCAGTCCAAGTATATCACATTGATATCTCCCCATTTCCTTCTGAAGCAGCTCTAATATTACAGTTGCCCACAGTGTTCGGATGTTCCATGTTCCAATGGATTCCATAGCTGTGTCTACACGTGCACGCTACTTCGAAGTAGCGGCACTAACTTCGAAATAGCGCCCGTCGCGGCTACACGCGTCGGGCGCTATTTCGAAGTTAACTTCGACATTAGGCGGCGAGACATTGAAGTCGCTAACCTCATGAGGGGATCGGAATAGCGCCCTACTTCGACGTTCAATGTCAAAGTAGGGACCGTGTAGACGATCCGTGTCCCGCAACGTCGAAATTGCCGGGTCCTCCATGGCGGCCATCAGCTGTGGGGTTGAGAGATGCTCTCTCTCCAGCCCCTGCGGGGCTCTATGGTCACCGTGGGCAACAGCCCTTAGCCCAGGGCTTCTGGCTACTGCTGCGGCAGCTGGGGATCCATGCTGCATGCACAGGGTCTGCAACCAGTTGTAGGCTCTGTGTATCTTGTGTTGTATAGTGCAACTGTGTCTGGGAGGGGCCCTTTAAGGGAGCAGCTTGCTGTTGAGTCCTCCCTGTGACCCTGTGTGCAGCTGTGCCTGGCACCCTTATTTCGATGTGTGCTACTTTGGTGTGTAGATGTTCCCTCGCAGCGCCTATTTCGATGTGGTGCCGCGCAACGTTGAAGTTGAACATCAACATTGCCAGCCCTGGAGGACATGTAGGCTGCGTCTACACGTGCACGCTACTTCGAAGTAGCGGCAGTAACTTCGAAATAGCGCCCGTCACGTCTACACGTGTTGGGCGCTATTTCGAAGTTGAAATCGACGTTAGGCGGCGAGACGTCGAAGTCGCTAACCCCATGAGCGGATGGGAATAGCGCCCTACTTCGACGTTCAACATCGAAGTAGGGACGTGTAGACGATCCGCGTCCCGCAACATCGAAATAGCGGGGTCCTCCATGGCGGCCATCAGCTGGGGGGTTGAGAGATACTCTCTCTCCAGCCCTTGCGGGGCTCTGTGGTCACCGTGGGCAGCAGCCCTTAGCCCAGGGCTTCTGGCTGCTGCTGCTGCAGCTGGGGGTCCGTGCTGCATATACAGGGTCTGCAACTAGTTGTTGGCTCTGTGTATCTTGCACTGTTTAATGAAAGTGTGTCTGGGAGGGGCCCTTTAAGGGAGCGACTTGCTGTTGAGTCCGCCCCGTGACCCTGTCTGCAGCTGTGCCTGGCTCCCTTATTTCGATGTGTGCTACTTTGCCGTGTAGGGCTGCGTCTACACGTGCATGCTACTTCGAAGTAGTGGCAGTAACTTCGAAATAGCGCCCGTCACGTCTACACGTGTTGGGCGCTATTTCGAAGTTGAAATCGACGTTAGGCGGCAAGACGTCGAAGTCGCTAACCCCATGAGCGGATGGGAATAGCGCCCTACTTCGACGTTCAACATCGAAGTAGGGACGTGTAGACGATCCGCGTCCCGCAACATCGAAATAGCGGGGTCCTCCATGGCAGCCATCAGCTGGGGGGTTGAGAGATACTCTCTCTCCAGCCCTTGCGGGGCTCTGTGGTCACCGTGGGCAGCAGCCCTTAGCCCAGGGCTTCTGGCTGCTGCTGCTGCAGCTGGGGGTCCGTGCTGCATATACAGGGTCTGCAACTAGTTGTTGGCTCTGTGTATCTTGCACTGTTTAAGGAAAGTGTGTCTGGGAGGGGCCCTTTAAGGGAGCGACTTGCTGTTGAGTCCGCCCCGTGACCCTGTCTGCAGCTGTGCCTGGCTCCCTTATTTCGATGTGTGCTACTTTGGCGTGTAGACGTTCCCTCGCTGTGCCTATTTCGATGTTGGGCTGAGCAACGTCGAAGTTGAACATCGACGTTGCCAGCCCTGGAGGACGTGTAGACGTTATTCATCGAAATAGCCTATTTCGATGTCGCAACATCGAAATAAGCTATTTCGAAGTTGGGTGCACGTGTAGACGTAGCCCATATGTGTTAGGTGTAATTTTCTTTTGGTAACCAACTTATCGACCCAAGCCTGATTGCTCAATTGGTATGACGGACTTTGTTTATCCGGGTCAAGTCCAAGGCAGCATCTTTTAACATTTGGTTGTACTGGAATCAGATTTCATTTATATTGTTGTTTGACAGTCAGAGCAGCGACACACATCTGACCAACCCTCCTCCTTCATCCATGCTTGCGACTGGCATGGAGCTCTCAGTGGCTTCATGGCATAGTTACTGCTTACTGGGCTTTTAGAAAACAGTTAGAAGTAAATTAGAGACAAATAGCACAGAAAACTGAGACCCAGGAATAGTGGCTGTAGATAAACTTTCTGAGACCGCAGAGGGGCATTGCTGGCACATGATGGCATAAATTATACTGGTAAATGTGCAACTATACACCTCACCACAGTCACTCTAACTCAGGGAGCCATCCATGCAACAAACCTCGTTGCCAGCTCTGCCCACATATCTACACCAGCAACACCATTACAGGACCTAACCAGATCAGCCACACCATCGTGGGTTCATTCAGCTGCACATCTACCAATATAATATATGCCATCATGTGCCAGCAATGCCCCTCTGCTATATACGTCGCACAACCTGGACAGTCTCTACATAAAAGAATAAATGCACACAAATTAGATATCAGAAATGGCAATATACAAACACCCGTAGGAGAGCACTTCAATCTCCCAGGCCACACAGTAGCAGACTTAGAAATAGCTATCCTACAGCAAAGAAATTTCAGGACCAGACTCCAAAGAGAAATTGCTGAGCTACAATTCTGCAAATTCGACACCCTCAGCTCAGGCTTAAACAAAGACTGTGAATGGCTGGTTAAATACAAAAACAGCTTCCCCTCCCTTGGTGTTCACACCTCCAGATCAGCTGCTGGTAGTAGGCCTCATCCTTCCTGACTGAGCTAACCTTGTTATCCCCACCCTTGCTCTGGCTTATTTACACCTGGCTCTACAGATTTCCATGACCAGCATCTGATGAAGTGAGTCTGTGCTCACGAAAGCTCATGCTCAAAACTTTCTGTTAGTCTATAAGGTGCCACAGGACCCTTCATTGCTAATACACAGATGGTAACTGAGCTGAGATTTCCCAGCTGAGCCCCTGGACATCCTCAGGCAGCCCTGAGGCCCATTTCATTCTCTTTCCCTACACAGACACAAGAGACACAGTCAACCTCCTGGGTTTACTCCAGCCAACAGAAGCAGTGTCCTTCGGATGCCTCCTGCCCGCATCAGCATGATGGTCCTGTCTGGCAGCGCTCACTCCCTTTCAGCAGCTGGTGCAGAGCAGAGCCCCTACAAAATCAGTGCTGGGGCCCCACGCTGCCCTGTATAAACACTTGTTGCTGTGGTCCATGGCAGGAGGGAGCATTCACTTTCAGCAGTACTGCTGGCCATCCCAGGCCACTCCCCACCTGACATCACAAGTTGTTCTCCTAAAGTCCCCAGCATCAGCACGTGCCCCGACCTTCATTGTGGAGTAACATATGTCCCCCAGACCACCACAGAATGCCAAAGATTTAATCTGTCGCATCTAATTGGTCAGGGACAGATCATGGGTCTGGGAATTTTTGTTTATTGTTTGTGACCACTCCATGACTCTTACTTGAAATGTCCATGGCTAAATCTTGGCTTTACTGATCAGGTCTCTGAAGTGTTCTAAAGAAGCCTCACCTGGCGAGAGACCAGTTTCACCCCAGTACTGTTTTCCTAATAGCTCATTGTTCTGAGTTGGCCTTTCCTAACCAGCTGTCTAAAGCAAAAACATCTTGCCTAGTGGGCATTACCCTGGTGTAGCTACATTTGAAGTACAGATGCATAGTTAATATTTATAAATTCAGATTCAAAAATGATACACATGAGAAAATAGGACAATCATATTTAACAAATCATAACTTCTCCAATGACATCGTACGTCACTATCTTGATCATAATGGATCATAATTGTGCTCTAATCATATCATAACGATATCCCTGGGAAGAATATGGGGTAGGTTCACACAACAATCAACAATTCTTTTTCACCAGTGAAATGCCTGAAGTTACATAACAACAATTATAAATAAAACTGAGTGAAGTTTGGGACATCTCAGCCATCTTTCTGTGTCTTTCTCGAGCAAAGAGACTTTGAGACCTACCCAAATGCAACTGGGAGCAGGAAAGATCTCAGTGCTGGTCTTGGACCAACAATCACACTGAAAAAAATAAGGAACACTACGTTTTTGTGCTCTGCTCACCTGTTCAGACCCAAGATTATTTGCACCCCCAAAACTGCAAGTGCTGCCTGCCTTTTCATACACCCCTTGCCTGCCCAGCAATCATTTGTCCTTGTACACCCCTTGGCAGACCCCACATCCCTCATTCGCTGTGTTCAACTCCCTGCTTCTCCCCGCAGCCTCAGTGTTACCCATCCGCCCATGCACATCCTACTGCCTGCCACACAGTCCCCGGCGCTGGCTGGTTGTTCATTTAGGTGCCCCACCCCTAGATATTTGAACCCAGCCACACAAGGGTGCCCCTCACACAGGACCACAGCACGGTGCCAGACCACCCAGTTGCAGCTGACTGAAAAAGCAACTCAGACTAAGTTAAACAGAGTCCACCTGCTCCATGGAAAAGTGGGAGATTCTCCTGAACTGCCTTCCGGGGGACAAATTGAACTGCTGCAGCTGTTTGGACTGTTCAGGGCAGAGAGGGACAGACAGACTGGGTGGGATGGTGAGAAATCATGAAGATTAAAAAGAGCCAGGGAGAGGAAATCTGGAGTTACCCCATGAAGGCACAATCAGAGTACAGAACGTAGCTAACGTGTGAGCTATTCTTACTGGCTAGGGTTACACTGATCCAAACCACCACCAGCAGTATGCCTGTCTCAAAAATGCAAAGAGACACATTTGCATATTCACTCACTAGCAGATACTGCCACTGGCACAAAAACATCTGTGTGAACATGGTTCTGCCGGCGCCCTCCCCGCCCCCCAACCCCACCCGCAGCAGCTTTGTCAGCAGCCTCTTATGCCTGATATTTTCCAGGCATAAGAAGCTGATAACAAAGGGGTGGTTTCGCCAGCAGAGCCACATTCTCACAGCTTTTTTATGCCAGTGGCAGTGTCTGACGGGTGAATATGCAGATGAGCACCATTTGTATTTTCAAGACTGGCCATTTGCATACTGCTGCTGGTGGTTCTGGTCGGTGTAACCATAGCCATGGTGGAAACCTCTGGTAACACAGATACCCACTGCCAGGGCTGTGGCTGCACTTCCTTACAGGGCAGTGAGGATTCTGAGCTTCAAAACTTGAGTGAGTGAGAAGAAAAATCAATCAACCGTAAACAAATAAATAAATACATAAATAACCATCCCGCAAGGTACAGAGGCAGTTAGAAAGAACAATGAGACAAGGGACTGATCTTAAAAACAAGTATTTTTCTAAACTATTTCCCATATAGATCCTATTTTACCAGATAAATTCTCTGGTGTTTCCGAAAACAGTAAAGCAGCTCAAGTTTCTGTGCTGCTTGAATGGTTCTTGATTTCATCCCTGGAACCCTTCCTGAGCCCTTAGGACTAACTGTCATGCAGTAACATGCAACTCACTGAAATCCACCCAGAAGGTACAGCTTACAGCCAAAGGAAGGCACAAACCTGAGATTCAACATATACATTTAATGAAAGACACTTACCGATCTGGGAAAAAGCCTTTATTATTCACCTGGGCAGCCCCTGTGGACTGGCAGTTTGGCCAGAATTCACTGTGGAAGAAGCAGAAAGTAGACCCTGGAGACCTTCATCATGAGAGATTCCCCAAGGACTAAATAAATGATTTGCCAGGACCAGGTCTGAGATTGTCAGCATAAACTGAGCAATCAGCCTAGCAAACAGAAGATACAGAACCAAAAATCTTCTGCAACAGATAGTACCAGCATATTGAGAAATTCTTCCTAGAAACCACTCTTTTACACGAGTGGCCACCTCCAAAATACAGTGTGTAACTGTCATTAAAAAATGGGATCACGTCTAGTTAAGTTGCTGTTTTGCTCATCACCAACACTTCTAGTTTGGAGGTGGGGATGGTAGCATCTTACTTTCGGTTTGTGATTTAGCAGCTTTGGCAATACACAGGGCCGCATGTTATGAGACCTCAGTATCCTTCATGTGGACAGTGCTAGGCACTTCAAGAACTTTTTTTTGTCCCAACTAATTGACTTTCTTGTGTGGGGAAAAATAGATTTATGGATTTGAAATAAAGTTCATTATATCTCATGTGTTTTCCTGGAACCTCTGTTGCTGTCCTCACTGAAATTTGTGTTGAACACTTTGGTCTCTTTGTCACTAAAGCCGTGTCTACACGTGCACGCTACTTCGAAGTAGCGGCACTAACTTCGAAATAGCGCCCGTCACGGCTACACGTGTTGGGCGCTATTTCGATGTCAACATCGACGTTAGGCGGCGAGACGTCGAAGCCGCTATCCTCATCAGGAGATAGGAGTAGCGCCCTACTTCGACGTTCAACGTCGAAGTAGGGACCGTGTAGTCGTTGCGTGTCCTGCAACGTCGAAATTGCGGGGTCTTCCATGGCAGCCATCAGCTAAGGGGTTGAGAGACGCTCTCTCCAGCCCCTCAGCTCAATGGTGGCCGCGTGGAGCGGCCCCTTAAAGGTCCCCTCCCGCTCCCTTCCTGTGCAGGAAGCTGAGGGAATGTGCAGGCAGCAGCTCAGATACACGGCCAGCCTGCACGTCCCTCAGCAGCCACAGGACCCTCAATGGCCGCCCGGCAGCCCCCGCAGTGCCCCCAGGGCACCCCCCGCAAGGGGAGCCAGGGCAGCCAGCCCAGCCAGGCGGGAAGCCAGGCTGGCAAGCAGCAGCGGGGCCCCTCCTGGACGGAGGCTGAGCTGCGGGACCTGCTGGGGTTCTGGAGCGAGGAGGAGGTGCTCCAGGTAATGGGAAGCAAGAGGCGGAACGCGGATGCGTTCGCTCGGCTGGCCAACGGCCTGGCTGCCCGGGGTCACCCTGCCCACACTCCTGATCACGTCAGGAGTAAGGTGAAGGAGCTGCGACAGGGTTATGCCCGGGCCCGGGATGCGGCCGGCCGATCTGGGGCCGCCCCCATCACTTGCCCCTTTTACAGGGAGCTCAGGGACATCCTGGGCCCCCGGCACACCTCCTCCCCTCCGGCCACCCTTGATACTTCGGCCAACGAGCCCCAGTAGGCCCTTCAGCCGGAGTCCGCCCGGGAGGTAAGCCCCGCACCCCGGGGGCCCCCCCCCCGGAGCCCACCCCTGGGCGATCGCGGCAGGAGGAGGAGGAGGTGGACTCCTCCTCCACAGAATCTGGGCTGCAGATCCTCCTCCTGCCATCCCGGAGCAGCAGCCGGGCCTCCGCCCCCCGGGGATCTCCGGACCGTGGGAGTGGACCGACAGGTATGTACCCCCCTCTGGTGTACACCCCTGGGCTTGAGGGGTGGGGGTAATAGATATGAGCAACAAGAGCCGAATAGCTCCCAGGGGCAAAGGAGGATCGTGAGGCTACAGCTGGCAGGTGACACCTCTGCCCTGAACAAAGAGGAGGGAGAAGCCAAGCTGGCTTTGAGTCGGGGGGTGGGGCGGGGGCCTCAGGTAGAGGCTAGGGAAAGGGAGAGCTGGAAGGCAGCCAGCCTGAGGAGGGGGAAAGCTGCATCCCAGAGGGGCACCCCTTGGGGTCTTCTCCCCAGGACGGGTTGGAAGGACTGTATCTTCTGACAGCTGATGCTGTCACTCCTGGGAGAAACTGGGCATCTGTGGCCTAAGAAACCTTTCCTGTCAGACACTGGGGGGTGAAGTGAGAGTCGCTCCCACCAGGGGACGGGGTGCAGTGCAGGGGGACCCCTGAACCCCATCCATCACAGCAGCATCTCCCGGGGACGGGGATGGGGAACCTGCAGCACAGGGCTGGGGGGACAAAGGCCATGGCTCGGGGCCCACACTAACGCTTGTCTCCATTCTTCTTCCCCCCCTCCTCTCCTGTGTCCCGCAGCTGCACCATCGGAAGGGCCGGAAGAGAGCGCCGGCGAGGCATCAGTGGTCCCGGAGAGCCCTCCGGGGCCATCGCTCCAGGCAAGCCCCTCGGCCGAGGACCGACCGGCCCCACGGCGGGCTAGACAGCAGACCCCGTGACACCACCAGCCGATGGCAACGGACCCCCAGCTGCTGGCCATCCACCGTCGGCAGCTGGAGGTCGCGGAGCAGCGCCTGCGGGTGGAGCAACGCCGCCTCGAACTGCAGGAGCGGGCGCTGGCCTGGCGCCAAGAGGCATGGGGGGCCTTCATGGACACTTTCAACCGCCTGGTGGACTACCTGGCCCCCCATGCCACGCTGGCCGCCGCAGCGCCCGCCCTGCCTGCTCCACCCACCGCACCACCAGCTGCTCCGCATGTCGCCGTCCCATCCGCCGTCTCCCCGCCACCCACCACCGAGGGCCAGAGCGCTGAGGGACCCCTGGAGCCAGCTGAGACTCGCCGGGCATATCTTCTGGTCTGCCCCGCCCCCAGCCAGCCCCGGACAGGGCTGCGGCCGCGGCGGGGCTCCCAGCCGCCCACGCCCAGTGCTGGACTTTAGGGGCGAGGGGCCCGGGACGTGCCCCCCCTTGTATATAGTTGTGACTTATTAATTTGTGCCCCCCGTTTGCCCCGTCCCCCCCATGTAAATAGTTCTCCCCTTTATCATCCCTGGTTTTCTTTTTATTAGTGAACAAACTTTTTTGTTACTGTTGTTTTATTTGTACATATTACTTTGGTTCCACACATGTTGCATATAGTTTGTTCTTGTTTCATATTTATAGTAAAAAAAAAAAGTTCTGAAAGAAAAAGCAGTTTAAGTTCAGCCACAAGTGTGTGCTGTCATTTGTCCAGGAAAAGTGGGGTGGGGGGTGCGGTTGGGTGCTCCATGGTGTGGGCGTTGGGGCAGGGAGTGTGGTGGAGGAAGGGGTGGGAAGTGGGAGGCCTGGCAGAGTTCACCCCGCGGCCTCATCATCGAAGTGGGCCCGCAGGGCCTCCCGGACCCGAGTCCCCTCGGGGTCCACCTGCCGACTGGAGGCAGCGGGTGGCTGCATGTCGGCCCTGCTGGCCTCCACAGCCCAGCCCTGGAAAAAGGCCTGCCCCTTGCTCTCCACCAAACTGTGCAGGGCGCAGCAGGCACCCACAATCAGGGGGATGTTGTTGGGGCCCGCATCCAGGTGGGTCAGGAGACATCTCCAGTGTCCTTTCAGGCAGCCAAATGAGCACTCCACCACCTGGCGCGCATGGTTCAGGTTCTGGTTGAAGCGCTCCTGGCTAGCGGAGAGCTGGCCCGTGTACGGGTGCATGAGCCAGGGCCGGAGGGGGTATGCAGCATCTGCGATGACGCAGAGGGGCATGGTGGTGTCCCCCACAGGGATCTCCCGCTGGGGGATGTAGGTCCCCACCTCCAGCCAGCGGCACAGGCCCGAGTTCCGGAAAACCCGGGCGTCATGGGTGCTGCCAGGCCAGCCCACATAAATGTCCTGGAAACGGCCCCGGCTGTCCACCAAGGCCTGGAGGACCACAGAATGGTAGCCCTTGAGATTGAAGTAGCGTCCTCCACTGTGATGCGGGGCGCGGATGGGGTTGTGAGTCCCATCCAGAGCCCCGAAGCAACTGGGGAAGCCCAGGGTGGCAAAGCCCACGATGGTGGCATCTGGGTCCCCCAGCCTCACGAGCCTGTGCAGGAGCATGGTGTTGATGGCATGCACAACCTGCAGGGAAAGCACATGGGAGAGCACCAATGAGGGGTGAGCATGGCCCTGCCCTGCCCTGCCCTCCCCTGCCCTGCCCTGCCCTCCTCTGCCCGGTCCCCCCTCCCCTCCCCTGCCCTCCCCCCGTGGGTCCTCTTACGTCCATGAGGACAGCCCCGATGGTGGCCTTGCCGACACCAAACTGCTGTCCCACGGACTGGTAGCTGTCTGGAGTGGCCAGCTTCCAGACAGCGATGCCGACCCGTTTCTCCACAGGGAGGACACGCCGCATGGCGGTGTCCTGGTGCCTGAGTGCGGGGGTGAGCCACTGGCACAGCTCCATAAATGTCTGCCGTCTCATCCTGAAGTTCCTGAGCCAGCGGTCGTCGTCCCACTCCTCAAGCACCAGCCTCTCCCACCAGTCGGTGCTGGTGGGGTAGCTCCACAGCCGCCGGCGATTGAGGCGGGGGGGCGGGGTGCTGCAGGGTTGGGGGTTGAGCCCTGCTGCCCTGGGGGCAGCTCCTCCTCCGGTGTAGCAAGGAGGTGCTCAGCTGCCTCCCGCATGGCATGGATCAGGGCGAGCCCTGCTCCTGCCGGGAGGGCTGGGTGGACCTGTGGCTGCTGCTGCTGCTGCTGCTGCTGGGGGTCCATGCCTGCGTCGCCCAGGGTCTGTGTGCCTATGGCTCCTCAGACCGCGTGCTGTGCAGGCTGAGTGTGTCTGGGAGGGGCCCTTTAAGGGAGCGGCTAGCTGTTGCCCCGGAAGCGCTAGTCCGCCCTGTGACCCTGTCTGCAGCTGTGCCTGGCATCCCTATTTCGATGTGTGCAACTATGGCATGTAGACGTTCCCTCGCAGCGCCTATTTTGATGCGGTGCTGCCCAACGTCGAAGTTGAACATTGACGTTGCCAGCCCTGGAGGACGTGTAGACGTTATTCATCGAAATAGCCTATTTCGATGTTGCTACATCAAAATAAGCTATTTCGATGTAGGCTTCACGTGTAGACGTAGCCTAAAAGGGTCTGTTTCTTAGGGACAATTTTTCTCACTGTTAACTTGCTGCTGCCAAAGATGTTATAGAACAAGAAGCCTTATGGCACCTTATAGACTAACAGATATTTTGGAGCATAAGTTTTCGTGGGCAAAGGTCCGCTTCATCAGATGCATGAGTGTGGGGGCGGGGTTTCAGAGGGGTATTTAAAGAGTGGGGTCCCAGTAAGAGGGAAGGCCAGAGCCGACAAGGTCTATTCAGCAAGGTGGAAATGGCCCATTATCAATAGGATGTATCAAAAGAGGAAAAAGCAAGTCAGATCAGACAGGGGGATGTGAGCCTTTGTCAGAGTCTAATGGGGCGATATTAATACCCACAGCAGAGAAACTGCCTTTGTAAGCTGCGAGCCACTCCCAGTCTCTGTTTAATCCATGGTTAATGGAGTCAAATTTGCAAATAAGTTGCAGCTCAGAGATTTCTTTCTCCATTTGATTTTTGATTTTTTTTTTGTTTCAGGTTGTCACCCTTAAATCTGCCACTGAGTGTGTGGGGAGATTGAAATGTTCCCCCCCAAGGCTTCTGTACATTACCATTCCTGATGCCTAATTTATGTCCATTTATTCTTTTATGGAGAGACTGTCCAGTTTGGCCAATGTAAATTGCAGTGGGGCATTGCTGGCACATGATGGCATTTATTATATTAGTAGACGTGCAGGTAAAGGAGCCCCTGATGGCATAGTTGGTGTTAGGTCCTGTGATGATGTCACTGGTGTTGACCTGTGAGCAGAGTTGGCAGGACTTTATGTTTGTTTTCGAATACCTGGGGATAGCCATACAGGAGCCATCTGATATGGCATAGCTGCTAAGAGAGCCCTGCACGGGACTAAAGTAGAGCCCTATGGTGACCCTTGTGGCTAGGCTCTTCCTGTCAGCCTGGGCTCCTCTGGTTATCCCATTCATGTGTGTGTATCATTTTTGTAACAGGGAGGCAGATGTGTTAGGTTGTGTCCTAAGAAAACAAACCAGCCGTCCAGTAGCCCTTTAAAGACTAACAAAATCATTTATAAGGTGATGAGCTTTCGTGGGGTAGACCCACTTCTTCAGATCTGGAGATGATGTTTGTGTTTGAAGTTAGGGGATTGTCTGTTTGCTTCAGGAAGACCTCCTCAGGAGGCTTGGCTAACCTACTGTGAAAGGGTTACCAGCCAAGTGAATCAGAGTACTTGACTCATGACTGGCCTCAGGTGATGACCATCCACATGTGAAGAACCTCACTGTGAACTTTCAGAGCAGCAGATAGGAACTGGGTGCGGTGGAATTAGGCACGGATGGGCGACTTGCTCATGTGGAAAGCTCCGTCGTGGTCATACTGTCACACCAGGAAAACAAAGGGATTCCCTCCACGTGGGTGAAGTTATAAAAAGGGCCTTGCTGTTTGGCTGATGTCTGGCTCCTCCACCCGGCCGAACTCTGCAACTCCTCCTGCTGCTGTGCGTGATGATGCTGAAGCAATTCATCTCAGGGCACAGGTGCTGATAGTAGAGGTGGGGGCGGGGAAGGGTGTCACTGCCGCTCTCACGGTCATATACAGATTTTACCTTTTTTTTCCACAGGTCTCAGCACTATTGTTTTCCCAGAAAATGTAGGACGGGGGCTGGAACACTTGGGACCAGCAGGCTAGGTCCTACTTTTAAATGTGCCACTCTTTTTCACTGGCAAGAAGCAGCCAGTAGGGGGTAACAAAGGGTTGGTGGGGTGGGGGCATGGGAGAGGTGGGTGGAGTAAAAGAACGTGTCCTTGAGCGGCAGGCGGCAGGGCACGTAAGGTGGGGTGAAGGCAAGGAGGGAGTGAGGGGTCAGTGAATGTCACGTCAACCACAGAGGCAACGGAGACAGAGGAGAGAGAAGATTTGCAAGGGGTAGGCTTCTTAGGGAAGGAAAGGGAGGATTCGGTGACAAGCAGCCAGAGTCTCAGTGGAGGGTTGGAGTAGGAATTGGAAGAGCTGGAGCACAGGTGGGGCAATGGGGGAGAAGCTTGAAGGGGCAACAGGGGCAAAGATCTGGTGGGGCCACCATAAGCCATTGGACCATAGGGAAAATTAAGCCTTCCTGAGCCTATGATAACCTCTGCCTATGTAAGGCGGTTTTCCCTCAGCCGATTGCTATCACGTCCTACAGATGTCCCAAGGACTCTGTCAGGGAAAGTCATTTTGTCTCTCTTCCCCAGTTTAAATGCTGTAAGATTCCCTCTCTCTGACCTTCTTCTGAGGAATTTACTTGATAAAGGGTCTGAGTTCCCATCTCCTCTTCCTTTACACAGAGGCCTTCCTGATCTCAAGGACTCCCTTTCCACACTCCCATGGGGCTATGTCATTGTAATGGCAACATCATCGGGAGTCATAGGAAATCCCATTCACATAATGGCAATGCAGGACAGGGATAGGGTGTCCCCACTCTATGTTCCTCGCACCTGCTGCATCTTTCACCCAGTAATCACTACATTAAATTCAAACCAAATATAATTTATTAAACAGCAATTATACAAGTAAGGGAAATGAGGAACATTTAATGAAACAAGGAAACCGGCTCAGAGGGCAGGGGGACATCACACACTTGGATATAATGAGAGTTAACAGTTTGAATCTCATAGGTCTCAGGACCTCTTATCAGACCTTGGCTGTACTGTGGTCTTACTGCAGGTAAGTCACCTGCTCTGGCAGTGACCACATGGCCTCAGGATCTAAGTAGCAGGACCTCTATCCCCAGGATATCCCCTCTCAATGCAGTCACATCTTCCTGTTCTGAGCCTGGGGTTCTGAGCCTTTTGTCTGGTGATTTCTCTCTGTGTTGCACATTGTATCTGGCTGTTACTTGACTCTTGGCACAGCCGGCATCCACAACCCTGGCTCTGGCCCCACAACTCCCCACTGCAGCTCATCCCTGGCTCCCCATTGGCATGGCTGGCTCATGCTGATCTAGGTCTGGTTCTTGTCTGGGCCAGACCCAGCTCCTCAGCTCTGCCTCAGCACCACTCTTCTGCCTGCGGTCCAGCCCTCTCTCCTGCAGTGTGTGCCATTGCTCTGCGTGCACCAGAGCTCTGCCTTCGGGGCTCCTTCTCAGGCCCTCCTGTTTCTGGTTCCTTCTGCTGCTCTGCCTTCAGCTCATCTTGCCATTTCTGCTGCACTGATAGCTCAGAGAGCCCCAAATCATTTAACACTAGGGGTGCCAATTAACGCACATTAAAGGTTGCAATGAACTCAGGACATAATTAACACATTAAAAAAATGAATGTGCATTCATTGTGGGGTCGCAGAGGGTGGGAACCTGCATTAGCTGCCCCAGAGATGGTCTCTGGCAAGGTGCAGTAAGCAAAGGGCCACGAGAGGGCGCACAAGAAAATGAAGCAGCATTGTTCCAGCTCCTGCACAGAAGTAAACAGGAAGTAAAGAACCTGATGCACATCCCTTTCCCCTTCCAGGGGACCACATTTTTAAAATAATGCAGCCTGGACAGCTGCCCAAGCCATCCACCCTTTGCAGGGATCACCCAGAGCCACTCTCTTTGCCTCCTGGGGTTGGGACTGACCTTCCCACCACCTCTGAGTCTGGCACTGAGTCCTCTTCCTGATCTCTGCACTACCAATGGTGGGGTCTACCCCTCCATCCCAGGGCTGAGTCCCACAGAACTCTGCTCTGCCCACCTCTGAGTCCATCCCACCCTGGTCTTGTGCCACCCACAGCTGGGGCTGAGATACAAAAGGACTTGTTTGAATAGGACACAAATATATTGAGTACACAGACGAATGTATTCAATTATTCCAGAAATACTTAAATGGATAGCATTCTTCTTATTGTTTAACCGTGCGATTATTGTTCAACAGCCCTACTTAAAACGTAAGTGAAGAGCCCTTTTGCTTTAAATAAAGTGTTTTTTAATTATTTCTTTGTTTTTTTAACAGCACATTGATCTTTATGTGAAGTAACACATGGAGTCTTTTTGTGAGATGCCTACTATATGTTTTTGAGTTTGTTTGTGAATATAAGTCAAAGGCCACATCAGGAGTTTGTCCACTTTAACAGCAAAGCTATGAGATTACAAACAAATTCAAAATCCAAATCCCAGTACTGGTGCTTTTATCCTGACTGAGAGTACAAAGATGTTTAACACACACACGCACATGCACACGCACACGCACACGCACACGCACACGCACTGGCAAATGACAATGTTAAAAATAGCACACAGTAATCCAGGACACATTCAATGGAAAAACAACAAAAGAGTATTATATGATAATTGCATTCAGTCATGATAGTCTATCTCTATATTTTGTGTTGAATTAGTTTGTTATTGTAAGGCTCTAAAAGTAGAGAATAATGGTAACCGCCATTTCCGCCTTACACTCTTAATTAGAAATAGAACACTTCTGCTGCTCAAGGTACATATCTACAGTGAGCAGTGGAATAATTTCTTTAATTGGTGCAAGCCCTTCACAACAGATTTTGTGTCCTGGCATGTGGGACCTAGCAAGAAAAATATATTTTAGAAGTTCCTCTTGCACCTTTTTGCACAGGGTTTTTTAAAATAAATGCATATGAAAAAAAAGAGTCTTTAAACTGCAACATTCACAAAAGGTACCATCAGCAATGAAAGAGCAAACAGGCTAAGCTCATTAAAGTCTTTGTTCCTAGCATCATCCTTGTGTTTGAAACCTGAAACCTGAAACTGTTAAACATGGATTTTTCCAGAATGAAACCATTGAACTATAGAGGTAACTCTCGACTGTTTCTCCAGCTGTCCATGATCTTCAAAAAATATAGCAAAAATGATTTTTCAGCCAATCTAGCTTGTGATGAACATATCACTGTAACCAATTCAATCACCTGGACATTTGGTGCAAATTGCCAGTTCATCTTTTTCACAAAACCCAAGAAGAACTTTGACAATGGGAATGATTAGCGTGCATTTTGAAAACTCATTTTGAAAGCTACTTGAAAATTCACTGTTCTAAGTCAGAAAGGATTGGATTCCAAGTTAATGTAATAGTTTCACAGAAAAATCTGTTATCCTGTTCTTTCGGACCCCATAGCAGGGAAAGTTTCAGTTCATAGAAGTCTTTGAAATTAAAAACAATACGTCTGATCCAATGTTAGAGGCAGGTAATTTGTTGTTGTCTAACTGCAGTTTACTAGATTTGAGCACACCGGCACATGAGCAACAGATTTAGAACATCCTAGATATGAACTGAATATTAGGAATGGTACTGAGCAATTGAAAGCAGAATCACACAGACCAACTGTTCACCCATTGAGGAGAAAGATCACCAAAAGAGAACATCTCTCCAGATGGCTTTAAGAAACAGCTGCAAAGGACTCTGGTTTAGCTAATTTTTTTATAACTTCTTCAAACATATAAGTCAAAATGGTCCCTACTTGGTCATCACTTTTCTTACCTTTCAATAAATTTCTCTTATCAGAAGCATTTAGACTCAAGATTTTCATCCATTTTTTTTCTTGTTGCCTTCTCACATATATGTTTGTATATCTATTCCCCTCATTCTGATTAGCACAAAATGCCAACTAGAGGTTGAGGTTTCCTTTAAAAGCCTCTTTGCCAATCAACCATCAAACAATATGGTTTTGACTATCTTTTTAAAAGCCTCCTATAATCTCTTGAGTATGTGGTATTGTATTTAATTAAAATCATAGTGGCTCAGTGCATATCATATGGTTTTAATGGGTTTGATCACTATTGGACATCCACGGTAACATGGTGCAGTTGTCACAATCCTCTCTTGTGATGTAGGTTTAAAGTCAGTGGCCCCAAGGGAGCAACTTCTGCATATATATTTCCCAGCTTTGTCACGAAGCTCTTTGCTTTTGACCCCATAAATGATAGGGTTGAGCATCGGAGGAAGAAGGAAATACAGATTGGCCAAGATGATGTGAATGTGGGGAGCAATGTCATGTCCAAACCGATGTGTCAGTGTGGAGAACAGCCCAACAGGGTAAGCCATCATCATCACGCAGATGTGGGCTGTGCAGGTGTCAAAGACCTTCTGGTTGGCTTTCTTGGAAGCAATTCTGAGGACAGCCCTGACAATCACAGAATAAGACAAGACAATAACTGTGAGGTCAAACCCCATGACTACAAATGCCATGCCCAAGCCATACAATCTGTTTGCAGTGATGTCCCCACACGACATCTTTGCCACAGCCATGTGGTCACAATATGTATGGGGGATAAAGCGGTTGGCACAAAATGGCTGTCTGCTCAGGAGCAGGGGTAGGGGCAGAACTAAGAGAATAGCTCTTATCAAACCCAATAGCCCTAGCTTAGCTATTCGTGTATTGGTGAGGATGGTGCTGTATCTCAGGGGGTCACATATGGCAACATAACGGTCAAAGGCCATTGTCACAAGGATGGCTGAATGCATAATAGAAACTGCATGAAGGAAGAACATCTGGGTGAGACAGCCAACAAGAGTAATGTCTTTCAAATTAAACCAGAATATACACAGTGCTTTTGGAATAACGAAGGTAGTCGTGGTGATGTCTGTGAGTGCCAGCATGCAGAGCAGCAGGTACATAGGCTTGTGCAAGGTCTGCTCTTTCCCTACAATAAACAGAACCATGACATTTCCCAACAGGCTAATAATGTAGACAGAAGAGAAAGGGATGGAAATCCAGACATGGGCAGCTTCCATGCCAGGGATACCCATTAGGATAAATGTTGAAAGGTCTGAGGGGGTGAGGTTGAAATCTGCCATGAGATGGTCAATGAGTTGATAAGGTTCAGATATACTCAAGGTTCCTGGTAAGGAAGAAAAGCAGAATGAGGGAAGTTACATACTTTAAAACATATGGTACTGTCAATATTTTTATATTTACTACCAGTCTAGAAGGGTGGGTGGAACAGGCAGTAGGCAACACTGGCAGAAGATTATTTAGATTATAGTGAAGACACAAGAAGCCTGCAGAGAGAACTAATCAGCACAGCTGAATGACCTGTATGATAGCAAATTAAGTTCAGTCAATAAAAGCAGTTTGCACATCCCTAAGCAGGAAAAGGTTGAACTCAAACACCTAATGAGGTTATAATTTAAATGTACGAACACATGAAAGGAACCAGGGAATATTGATACATACCTTTATGGGGAAAAAAAAACTGTTTATGCAGGAAGCATGGATGGACACTAAGCAAAACATTTCAATCAAAGTTTGGTGGAACAACAGAGTCTTAGAAGATTATGTTAGGAAGAGACCTGAGGCAGTCATCTAGTCCAATACACTGCTTAAAGCCATATACCCCCAACAAGTCATCTTATCCCCTGCTTTTTCAAGTCTATGAGGATGAAGATTCCACCTTCTCCCTAGCGAACCTTTTCCACTGCTTCACCATCCTCCTAGTAAATTGTTTTTTGTAATATCCATCCATGCTAATAATCCATGACTATATCCAATCCCACACTGAAGTTTGAGACTATTTCCCCTTCTTCTGCCTGCAACCACTGAGAAGAGATCATTCCATCCTGTTTGGAACCCCTCTTCAGTTCTTTGAAGGTTGATACCAAATCCCTCCTCAATCTTCCTTCCTTCTGAATAAATAAGCATACTTTCCTCAACAACTCCCCATAAGTGACATTCCCCCCACTACCTTATCGTTTCCCTTGACCTTCACTGAATTATCCCCAGTGTGTTCACACTCATTCTCTAGATTCAGTACTCCTGATGTGGTCTCACTGATGCCTAATAGAAGGAAATAATCACTTGCCATGACATGCTGCCAATGCTAGAGCTACTGCAGCCCCATATTCCATGAACCTTCTTGGCAACAAAGGCCCATTCTTAACTCATAGCAATCTTTTTGTCCACTGTAACCTCAAGTTCCTTTTCTGCAGAACTGCTGCTTAGACTGTCATTCCCCTGTCTTTAGTAGTGCATGGGATTCTTCTAACCTAAGTGCAAGATTGTGCATTTTTCATTGTTGAATCTCATCCAATGTATTTTGACAGAATTTTCCAAACTGTTCAGATCCCACCGTGCGATATCCATAATTCTTCAGTGTATCTGCCTCTCCTTCAGCTTAGTGTTGTCTGTGAACTTAAAGAGGGAGCACTCCATCCCATCATCCAATTTATTAATGATGATTTGAAAAAAAAAAACTCAAAAAAACAGCCCCAGGACACACCCATGTGGCAATCCACTTGATACAGGTTGCCAACTACTTATTGAATCATTGATTACGGCCCATCGAGTACAACCATTTAGCCACCTTTCTATCCCCCTTTAGTCCATTTATCTAATTACTACATCTTTGACTTCCTGACAAAAACATGGTGGAAGACTGTATCAAAATCACTTTTCTAAAGTCATAGGTTTATGCAATCCAACATGATTTGGGTTGGAAGAGACATCAGGAGGTCAGCTAGTTCAATCCCCTATGCAAGGCAAGGCCAGCTTAACAAAACCATTCCAGCCAGGTCTCTGTCAATCCTCAACATTTAAAGTTCTTACCATGGAGATTGCACCGCCACCCTAGGCAACCCATTCCAGTGCTTCACCGCCTTCTTAGTGAAATAGCTTTACCTAATAACAAACTTCAACTAGAACTTCTCAGGTTTCCATAAACAAGCTAGAAATACTTTAGTCTTGGTCCATCGCATCCCCCAGTTCAGTCTTTAATTCCTCAAAGGTTTCCAAGAGTCTTCTTCTGTGTGGAGTGAAGAACCATAAGAGATATTACTCCTGCCTTGAATATTTTTAGTTTATGGTGGCAAACATTTGTTTCCAAATTTGATTCTCAAAACAGCTTATGGTAATGTAAAGGCACATCGAGATGAAATACAGAGATATGTGGCTTGGTTCTGTGCCAATTTAGGGTAGGTCTAGATAGCACAATCGTTCTAAATAACAACTGTGATTTTGAAATAACTATCCTAGCGTCTACACAGTGCAGCTGTTATATTTCAAAATAAATTCAAAACAGCAACCTTCTTATTCTGAAGTTGGCAAACCTCATTTCATGAGGATTAAAACCTATTTCAGAATAACTATTTCAAAACAGGTGCTGTTAAAACAAGGAATAGTGCCTACATCAAAATAAGCCATAGTGCATCCAAAGGTTCTATTTCAAAATAGGCCTTATTTTGTGTAGATGCTCTATGTCAAAGTAGCTAAGTGCTATTTTGAAATGCATTTTTGGTGTAGCAGCCTTATTTTGAAATAAACTATTCCAGAATAGTTCTTCTGGAATCGCTCATTTCTGAATAAGGCTGCTGTGTAGACTTACCCTTAGGCTGTGCCTACACTAGTATTGTGCTTTCAAAAGACTCACACAAAGGAGGGAAATCAAAAATGCAAATGTGGTGCAGCTTTACATATCTGGTCCCTCATTTTCATATTCTTCTTTCAAAAGAAATAAAAGCAGCACAGACAAGGCTCTTTGGAAAGTAAATCCCATTTCCAAAAGAACCTTATTCCTAAATTTTTTGGGAATAAGGTTCTTTCAAAAACAGGGTTTATTTCCCAGAAACCCTTGTCTACACTGTTTTTTTTTTCTTTCGAAAGAAGCTCTTTTGAAAGGGTAATATACAAATGACGGACCAGATATGTAAACCTGTGCCTCATTTACATTTTTGATTTCCCCCATTTGTATGCCTTTTTCAAAAGCTTGATGTTAGTGTAGACACAGCCTTAGCGTTATAGCATCCATTATTCATGGGCTGCCTGAAGAGTTCTTACGATAGCTCACCAGGTGGGAGATAAGGTTCTCCTAAGGCCCGTTGTTTTTCTTAATGGTTCATAACCCTGAATAGGCCCTTCCCAACCAGCTGTATAGACTGACAACATCTTTCCTAGTTGATGTTACCCAGTTGTATTTACATTTGACGTACAGATACATAATTAATATTCATAACTTCAGATACAAAACTAATAACATGCATACAAACAGAATAATCCTAGTCAGTAAATTGGGTCTTATATAACCTGTTGTGCATAGTAGAAAGCAAGCAGTCCTACAGCACCTTAAAAACTAATGACTTTATTTATTAGGTTATGAGGTTTGTGGGTAAGTCCTTCTTGATCATATTCTGCAGTGGAAATAAGAAATCAGGGAAACATAAAACAGTGCGTGCAGGGATGGGGAGAAAGAAAGAAAGAAAGGACCTCTGGGAAGAGTAAATGAAGTTAAGAGGGATGTCTGCCATTCCTGTGAATATCAAAGGTGGGAAAATTGTCCTTTTAATTTGTAAGATAATGGAGATCTTTGTTGGGCCTGGGGTTGAATGTATCAAACCTGCAAATTAATTCTAATTCATATGTCTCCCTTTGTATTATGCTGTTAAAATCTCTTTGTAATAACACATCTACGCTATGATCCATTACAAGATGTCCCGAAAGATTAAAGTGCTCTCCTGCAGGTTTTTGTGTATTCAGCATCCTGGTGTCTGACTTGTGTCCATTCATCCTTTGGTGTAGGGACAGTTCAATTTGTCCAATGTACATAGCAGAAGGGCATTGCTAGCCCATGATGGCACATATCACATTAGTGGACGTGCAGGTGTAGAGCCCCTGATGCTGTGGTTGAAGAAGTGGTTCTTACCACCGAAAGCTCATTACCTAACAAATGAAACAGTGCTTTAAGGTGCTACATGAGCGCTTCCTTTCTTTTGTGAAGCTACAGACTAACACGGCTACTGTATTATTATATGTGTCACAATTGTGTTATAATCATTTCACAACATCACTTTAGAAAGAACATGGGATG
The DNA here is from genome assembly GCF_033958435.1 of Carettochelys insculpta. Lineage (NCBI taxonomy): Eukaryota > Metazoa > Chordata > Testudines > Carettochelyidae > Carettochelys > Carettochelys insculpta. The sequence goes on from NC_134137.1 coordinate 7,745,506, forward strand.
CGCTGACCCACAAAAATCAATGAAGTTATATAGAATCACAGAATCTTAGAATCATAGAACAATAGAGCTGGAAGAGACCTAAAAAAGCCATCAAGTCCAGCCCCCTACCCTAGGCAGGACCAAACCCATCATATCAGCCCAGCCAGAGCTTTGTCGAGGCAAGACTTAAATACCTGCCAGGATGGAGACTCCATTATTTCCCTGGGTAGATCATATAATAACTATAAAAAAAACAAACAAACAGCAATTAGAAACAAAAGTGAGTATATATTGTCATGCCCACGCATGAATTCCATGGCTTGCCAGGGCAAAGAGATGCTGATACTCTCTCAAAGGCACCAAGTGCAGGGAACGTTGCCTGTACTGGCCTGGGACCAACAATCAAAAAGAAAAACTGAGTATCAGCAGTGCTGCCCACCTGCTTGTGAATATGCTGATCTGAGCCTATAACCGCCAACATTGTTTTCCTATTGAATTACTTACTTATTTACATATAGCCTGGTACTTCCCAGCTGAGAAAAGAGGAGACACAGGAGTATGATGGAGGTCTATAAAATCATGTCTGGTGTGGAAAATGTGAATAAGAAAAAGTATTTATTTTTTCCCATAACATAAGGACAAGGGGTCACCAGATGAAATTAATGGGTAAAAGGTTTAAAACCAACAAAAGGAAGTTTTTCTCATTATAAGATGGGTTCATAACGGGCTAGATAATCATTCACTGAGAGTAGTTATTCATGGTTCATGGTCATGTTGGAAAGGCATAACAAGTGGGGTCCCACAAGGGTCTGTTTTGGGACAATTTCTATTCAATATCTTCATCAACAATTTAGATATTGGCATAGAGAGTACGCTGATTAAGTTTGCAAATGATTACAAGCTGGGAGGGGTTGCAACTTCTTTGGAGGATAGGGTCATAATTCAAAATGATCTGGAGAAACTGGAGAAATTGTCTGAGATAAACTGAATTAAGTTTAATAAGGACTAATGCAAAGTACTCCACTTGGGAAGGAACAATCAGCCTCCTACGTACAGAATGGGAAGCAACTGTTTAGTGAGGAGTACCATGGAAAGGGATTTAAGAGTCAGAGTGGACCACAAGCTAAATATGAGTCAACAATGTGATGCTGTTGCAACAAAAAGTAAACACGAATCTGGAATGTATTAACAGGAGTGTTGAGAACAAGACATGGGAAATCATTCCACTCTACTCAGCACTCATTAAGCCTCAACTGGAGTATTGTGTCCAGTTGTGGGCACTACATTTCAAGAAAGATGTGGAGAAATTGGAGAAGGTCCAGAGAAGAGCAAGAAGAATGCTTAAAGGTCTATAGAACGTGAGCTATGAGGGAAGACTGAAAAAACTGGCCTTGTTTAGTTTAGAAAAGAGAAGATTGAGAGGGGACATGACAGCAGTTTTCCAGTACCTAAAGGAGGGTTACAAGGAGGATGAAGAAAAATTGTTCTCCCTCGCCTGTGAGGATAGGACAAGGAGCAATGGGCTTTAACTGCAGCAAAGATTTAGGTTGGACATGAGGAAAAACCTTCTGTCAGGGTGATTAAGAACTGGAATAAATTGCTTAGGGAGGTTGTGGAATCTCTGTCACTGGACATATGAAAGAGCAGTTTAGATAGACACCAATCAGGGATTGTCTAGATGGTGCTTGGTCTGTCTGTGAGGGCAGGGGACTGGACTCAATGACCTCTCGAGGTCCCTTCCAGTTCGAAGGTGCTGTGATTTTTCATGCAGCGCATAGTAGGCCTGTGGAACTCTTTGCCAGAGAATGTTGTGGAGACCAGGACTTTAGCCATGTTGGAAAAAAGATCTAGATAAATTTATGGAGGTTGGGTCCATCAATGACTATTAGCCAGGATTGGTAGGATGGTATCTCTGGCCTCTGTTTGTCAGAGGATGGAAATGGGTGATAGGAGAGGGATCACTTTGGTGATTACCTGTTCTGTCCACTCCCGCTGGGGCATCTAGCATTGGTCACAGGTGGAAGACAGGATACAGGGCTGGGTGGACCTTTGTTCTGACCCAATATGGCCATTTTTATGTGGTTACATTCTTAAACCCACCCTCTCCCACATAGCCTCCAGACCTCACTATATGAGGTCAAACTCCTTTTTTCTCCAGCCCCTCCCCCATGCTGGATGGCTGGACTTTTCTGTGACCCTGACCCTGCCCTTCTGGTCCCTCCCTCACTCGCTCTGAAGCCTGCCAGCTATGGGCTGCGGCTCAGCCCAGCCCCAAGGAAGTCAAAGTGGTGTGGCCTGTCCCTGGCAGTGCGGTGTTCCAGTCCATCACCACCCAGAGCAGATTGGAGTCCCTCCCCTCAGGTGCTGCTCAGAGATCAGCAGGGGCCTGGCTGGGCCAGGAGGAGACAAACTTCCTCATGTGTTGTGGGAATCCTGGTCTGAGCTGGGCGGGAACTAAAATGATGGTTTTCTCACTGTCTCCACAGTTCCCTAACACAGAGACACATACACACATGCACTGCCTGTCTCACTCCGCATGCCCTCTGTCTCTCTCAGTCCCTCAACAAATGTTGTCTTACAGCTGCAGACTCTGACTCTCCTCAGCACTCACTGAGTCATTCCCCAAGAGCGCACACACACACACACACACACACACACACACACACACACACACACACACACACACACACAGAGTTTCAGCTGCCACAACATACATTTTGTCGCAATACCCGAACTCACAGACACATCCACATGAACACTCACATACACAAACATGCACTTCTCTCTCTGATACACACACACACGAGGACACACACACACACACACACACACACCAAAAAGGACACATACACACTTATTGTGCAGGGAGAGCAATTTTTCTTCCTCCTCCTTGTAACCCGCCTTTAGGTACTTGAAAACCTCTATCATGTCCCTTCCCAGCCATCTCTTTTCTAAGCTAAACAAGGCCAGTTCTTTCAGTCTTCCCTCATAGCTCATGCTCTCTAGACCTTTAAGCATTCTTGTTGCTCTTCTTGTTATTACTGCTTGGTAATGCTTATCAGTATGATGAGCCAAGAGTGGCCAGGAGCCATAGGTGGCCTGTGGGATCTGTCCACATGGACCCCCCGACACATCTGACATCTCGAAGCCTACATTGATCCACTGACCATCCCCAATCCCTAAAAGCCACCACAGCATCACAGAATTAAATGTAGTAATCCACCATTTTCCAGGCCATCCTTACTTCTGCTCTTCTGCTGACAGGGACCTAGGCATTTGCTGGTTGTAGTATTTATTCTCTATGTTATAATCAGACTAAAACATGGCCATGTAGATCATTGTTGCAACTGCCGTTATATATTTGCAGCAAATCTTATACCAAATGTGTCTATGAATAGGCTGTGACTTGCTGAACATGATTGTTCTATTTGGATGCATGTACCATTTTTGCATTTGAAGTTAATGCCCACAGAGCAGTTAGCCAGAACATCCTGAAGGGCCTTTTCAAATTAAGTGACTCTTCAAGGGACATGTAACTCACACTGAGCAAGGGGAGATGCCCCTGTACATGGAATGGACTTCCCTGGGAGCATTCCATCTGAAGTGTAATCAATGGCCTGGTGCTGATGTGGGAGAACGGGGTCTGGATCCCCTCTGAAGCAGGGGTGATGGTGGGAGGAAAAAAAGTAACACCAATGTACGCATTTGCCCACGCAACATTTTCATTAAGCCTGGTCCTGCTCCAAACCAAGAACTTCCAGCCCTGTCCCACAGTGATACCTTCACCCAGGACAAAAATCAGGTGCCAGATGTCACAGTAACAGCTCACAGAAATATTTCTTGTAACTAGTGTTTTGCAGCACGTTAGAAACAAGGACCTAGATTTTCCAAGCTGATTTTCAGTGGTCAATTGCTCATGTTGCCACACTCAGCGGGAGGGGGTAAGAATGGGAACATGTTAGAAAGAACCTGCATCACTCTGTGGGCCATGTTATCTTAGACAGCCCCTGCTCCAGGAACCTCATTACACCTCTTTGGTCTGTGCGTGAGGCAGGTTGTTCAGGACTCTCTTTCCCACACTTTCAGGGTTCTGCATGTGTGATAGTAACAGAGAGGGATCCGTGCTAGTCTATACACTATCAAAACAAAAAGCAGTCAAGTAGCACTTTAAAGACTAGCAAAATAGTTATTAGGTGAGCTTTTGTGGGACAGACCCACTTCTTCAGACCATAGCCAGACCAGAACGGACTCAATATTTAAGGCACAGAGAACCAAAAACAGTAAGCAAGGAGGACAAATCAGAAAAAGATAATCAAGGTGAGCAAATCAGAGAGTGGAGGGGTGGAGGGGAAGGTCAAGAATTAGATTGAGCCAAGTATGCAGACGAGCCCCTATAGTGACTCAGAAAATTCCCATCCCGGTTCAAACCACGTGTTAATGTGCATCATAAACAGCCACACTCTATACCCTCAGGTTCATAAACCTGAATTACCCACCAGGAGAAGTAAAAAAACAAATTGACAGGGCCAGACGCATACCCAGAGACCAGCTACTCCCAGATTGGCCCAAAACAGCCAAGAACAGTACACTACTGGTCGTCACCTACAGCCCCCAACTCAAACCACTGCAACGAATTATTAAAGACCTACAACCTATCCTTAATCAGGATGCTACACTCCAGAAGGCCCTGGGTGACATGCCTGTTCTCTCCTACAGACAACCTCCCAACCTTATGAGGATCCTCACTAACAGCCACAGTCTATACCCCAGGAATACCAGTCCTGGAACCTTTCGTTGCAGCAAAGCCCACTGCCAGCTTTGTCCACATATCTTCTCTGGAAATACCATCACTGGACCTAACCAGGTTATTCACAGAATCACGGGCACTTTCTCACACTCCTCTACTAACATCATAAATGACATCATGTGCCAACAATGCCCAGATGCTTTGTATATTGGACAGACTTCTAACTCCCTTAGACAAAGGGTTAATGAGCACAAAACAGACATCAAAACACTCTAGATCCACAAACCAGTTAGTCAACATTTTAATGGAATGGGGCATTCTGTTAATGACTTAAGACTATGAGTGTTACTGAAAAAAAAAATTCACACCATTATTCAAAGGGAAACAGACGAGATGTCTTTTACATTCAAATGCAGCACGTTAACACATGGTTTGAACCGGGATGGGAATTTTCTGAGTCACTATAGGGGCTCGTCTGCATACTTGGCTTAATCTAATTCTTGACCTTCCACCCCACCCCTCCACTCTCTGATTTGCTCATCTTGATCTTTTTTTTTTCTGATTTGTCCTCCTTGATTATTGTTTTTGGTTCTCTGTGCCTTAAATATTGAGTCTGTTCTGGTCTGGCTATGGTCTGAAGAAGTGGGTCTGTCCCACAAAAGCTCACCTAATAAATTATTTTGCTAGTCTTTAAAGTGCTATTTGACTGCTTTTTGTTTTCAGGGTTGTGTGGCACTGTGATCTCAATAGTTCATGTCCCTCTCATTCCCCGCTTCTGCCCCAAACACAGAGGGAGAGAAATTTACACCAGTGCTTTTTTTCCTCTCAGCCGGAAATTACTGCTGTCATTTTGTGTTTCTTGTCCTCTCCATTTATTTAAGTCCCTCTGTGTGTATTTATTGTGAACTCCTAGCTGCTTTGCAAGTTTTTCTACTGTTCTCTAATGGATCTATTCTTTCCCAGTGTTTATGTGGTAGTTCTTGGCTGAGAAAATCACACCTCTGGATCCAGCTACAGAGATCATTATCCCATCTTGATGCAGAAAGACTCTGAATGAAACCCCCATTTCTTGATGTATTCTGAGACCAGGAATGGAAGATTAAAATTTCAATGCTCCAGGGTCCTCACTTTGCTCTCAGGGAAGCCGGTGTAAATCTGGAGTGATTCACTGAAGACAAAATGGGAGATCAGAATCTGGCCAGTTTGTGACCCATTTTCTAAGTGAGCCCTCTGATAACAGAGATCCCCATTACAGGGGATTTCACTGCAGTTCCTAAAAGGGAAAGGAAGTTTCTCTTGAGAGAAGGAGAGGAAAAAACACACAGCCCAAGAAAAGAAAACTGCAGAGATAGACGGAATGACACAGTAAAAGACAATGAACTGATATTAAAAACAAACACTGTTTCCAATACATTTGTTGCAGCAATGAAGGGTCCTGTGGCACCTTATAGACTAACAGAAAAGTTTAGAGCATGAGCTTTCATGAGTTAACTCACTTCTTCAGATGCTGGTCCAGCATCTGAAGAAGTGAGTTAACTCACTAAAGCTCATGCTGTAAACTTTTCTGTTAGTCTATAAGGTGCCACAGGACCCTTCGTTGCTGCTACAGATCCAGACTAACACGGGTACCCCTCTGACACTTGAATACATTTGTTGTTCCACATTTACTGGATAAACCCCCTTGATGTTTCTTGAAATACTAAACATTTAAAATCACTGTGCTGGTGTAAAATCTGACTAAATTTTTTTAATTGAACCATGGCTGTCCTCCTGAGCTCTTAACTTTAGCATTAATGCAGAAACAGGCAACTCACCAAAACCCCAAGTAGGAGAGAGAGGAATTCACCTCACTGTGGCAGGGAGGCAGAGCCCTGGGCCTCAGCGTATGAATCTCAAATATCTGACACACGTCATCCTGGATAACCACCCTTTATAATTCCCCTGTAAAGTCCCTGAAGAGTCTCTAGTTGGTCAGGATTCTCAGACAATTTCCTCAACCCCATTAGCACTAGGAAAAGCAGAAAATAGACCCTGGAGAACTTCAGCTTGAAAGCATCTCCTGGGAGTGAAGAAATGATTTGCTGATACCAGGACATAAGAGTCTCACCCAGCAACAGATGATGGCACCTTATAGACTAACAGCTTATGCCCACGAAAGCTTATGCTCCAAAATATCTGTGAGTCTATAAGGGGCCACAGGACTTCTTGTTGTTCTCGAAGATACAAACTAACACGGCCACCTCTCTGATACTTAAACTGGATATGGATCTGGCAGTTCCCACTCTTCTAATAGTTCATCTACGGGGGAACAGCCACAAAGTTTCCCTAATTTGTTGCCCTGGGGTCATTTCAGTCTGGGGGTCGAAGCAGGGGAGCGTTCTAGGTAGGTGTGCCCTGCCCAGGTGACAATACAGTGGGAAATGAATCAAAGAGCTGCCATATCTGAGTCTGTACTTGGAGTAGAAGCCCTGCCCCATGCTTTGGACACATGGACCAGGGTGTTTAATTTGGACTCTGCAGGGTATGAGTGAGGTGCATTTTCACCCTCAGTGCACCCCTCTAACCAAGCAGCTGGTCTGTCCCTTTGTCACATCACTTGGGTGGTGGTGCAGCTTCTCCAGGTCGTATTATCACCCAGCACAGTAGATGGAGCCACACAGCCAAATTGAATTATAAAAGGGTTTACCTAAGCAAGGGGTGAGCACCTTTACGTGTAGCGTGACCATATTTCCCTAAGCTAAATACAGGACATCTGGTAGAATTACTTGCACTCCAGTGAGTTCAATGGCAATCGTAACTATGTAGTTCAAATGTTCAGATGAACACCAAGTTGACTCAGCCCCTGCTAGAAGAAATACCCCATGGGTGGGGTGTTTTATTTACCTTCTTAACTTCAAGGTTTGCACAGGGAGAGGTGACTCCCACGCTCCCACATCCCTCTCTCACATGGGGATGGGTGTGACTGACGGACAAGACCCGAAACACACCTATCCAGTGTTCTCCATCATTAGAGACATGAGCAGAGGAGTAGGGCAGGCAGGTGACACAACATGAGTGAGACTGGGATTGGATACTGCAGCCTGTTTTAGGGGCCACAATTTAAAGAGATGCTAAAGAAAAATTATTTCTTGTGAGCTGCTGAAAGGAGCTGAGTCTGTTTAACTCCTACAAAAGAAGGCTGAGAGATGACTTCACTGAAGTAGCTAAGTGTCTTCCTGGAGAGAACATGTCAGGCATTAAAAGGGCTGTTTAATGTCGCAGAGAGAGGTAGAACAAGCCCAGTGACGGGAAGGTGAAAATGGACAAATAGAAATAAGGCACAAATGTTTCACACTGAGGGTGAGTCACCATTGGAATAAACTGTCACAGCAAGTGACAGATTCTCCATTTCTTGATGCTTTCTGATAAAGACCAGATGCCTTTCTGGTGCATGCTTGGATCAAAATTTAGTTATAGTGATATATCAGAGTGATGGGATATGTAGGGGTCAGATTGAAATTTCTGATGATCCCTTCTGGCCTTAAAGTCTACTTCTTAATGACACACTGAGCGTGGGCATCCTCTGGGGCTTTACTGTGCAGCCAGTGTGATCCCCTCACTCAGCTGTCACTAAGAGAGATGATCCAGGGAAAGCCACTCAAGCCTCCAAAGAGGTTGGCCAGGGTGAGCCTTACAAGGGAAGGGTGGGTGTGTCAGTGACATCACAAAGGACTTTTCCAGGACCTCCGTCTATTGGAGGACAGTGTTGGGGAGGTGGTGACCTCACAGAAAGACCCTGACATCAGCCAGGCAGGACAGAGAGGCAAGATAGGGCAACCTCAGAGACTCCTATGGCTTTGCAGCAGCAAGGCTTCTTTCTCTAGGTCTCTCCTTGGGGACTGAGAGGGAATTAGAACTGAGCAAGAGGAAGAACCTAGCTGGAGTTTTCTCCTCTCTTAACTACTGATTTTGTAGTTTCTTATTAGAAGATAAGATTCTCACAGACGTTTGGAATCTGTTCAGTCTGATCCACTTGGTACCAGCTGAATCTAGACATAGACATCACTAGGTTAAGTGGTTTGATTTCCTACCAAGGACTTTATCCCATAGAATCAGTGGGGGCATTGGGAGTTTGTCCTTTTAGGTTTCTCTTTTTCTTTTTGACTCCCTCTTTATCTTCTTCTTATCTTGCTTCTTTCCCCCCTTTTCCATTCCTCCCTGCCTCCACTAAGGAGGGGTTCATTTAAAAGTGGTGAGGGAGAGGCTGCTGTCGCTATGAGGGCCCTCACATAGATATGGGGTTGGAAAAGTATTCAGATATTGTTCCTTTCCTGTGGTGACCTGAGCCGTCCTTTTAGACTTCTGCGGAGACACCTCCACTTTCCAGCTCTCAGGGGTGATTGGCCAAGGAGGTGGCTATTGACTGGGAAGACTTGGGTCTGACAGAGCTGGAAGGGCTCTGCAGAGGTCATTGAGTCCAGTGGCTTCCCTTTTCCATGGACCAATCTACTTGCCCCAGACTCCTAAACAGCCTCCTCAAGGACTGAGCTCACAACTCTGGGTTACAAAGCCAACGTTCAAGTGACTAAACTATCCCTCTCTATGCTGTGCCTGCTCCTTGACCATGCATTCGACTGAGTGTGCTGTTTCTCTGCAATTATCGTGTCTGTGCACTTCCAGTTCATCTTTAACATTTGTTCAATAATGAGTATGAACAATTGTCGGTCTGAAACTCATTTGAGGGAACTTTATTGTGATAGTCAGTGTATCCCACGAGGCTGGCTGGGGTCAGGACATCAGTCTTGCAGGGGAGGGGTGGGTATGGCAGTGATATCACAAAGGCATGCCCCAGGATCTCAGCCTATTGGGGGAAGGTGGTGGAGTGGTGGTGACCTCACAGAGAGACCCCAACATCACCAGGCAGGACTTAGATGCAAGTCAGGGGCAACCTCAGAGACTCCAATTATGGCTTTGTGGGAGGTCGTCCCAAACAGATGTGGCTGGAATTGCTTTGAGTTTGATCTCCTTTGGTGGTGACCTGGGCCATCCTTTGGGACACCAGCTGAGATGTTTCAGCCTCCCACTTCTCAAACCCTAGGTGCTGATTGGCTCAGCAGGGGGCCATTATCAGGGAGGAGAAGTTTTCCCAATTTCTCACTTGTGACTCTTGACTGTCCCTTCCTTTGCAGGCTCTGCACAAGGATTGTCTGAAAACAGCATGTCATGTTGGGGAACCTGCAGAAGAGTCACCAGACACAAACAGGCTCTCGATCATCTTGGAGGTGTGTATGGTCAGGAGGGGCAGGAGGCAGTTTTATCTTATCACTGGGGAGAATTGGGAAGGAGAAACTGGACATCTGTTTTCCTGTCCATCATCCTAGCCTGGAACCAAGGGGGATCATCCTTAGTCAGGGCAGTGCTATTGGAACCCACACACCTACCAGATGGGGTTCTCTGACCCATATAGCAGCACTTAGACAACTTGAACAGAGAAAGGGTTGATGCCTTCCAGGGCCTTAGCTGACCACAAGCTGGCTTTTAGCTCAGCTGGTAAATGCTCCTGTAAATGCTTTAAGCTCCAGAGGTCCCAGATTTGAGTCCACATGTGGGTGGTTACAATATGTTGGGCCCTGGCTCCTTCAGGGGTAGGAGACAGAACTTCATGTCAGGCTCCTGGGTGGCTGTGAGAGCCCCCAAGCTCCCCTGCTCCAGCCAAGAGAGCCAGGAGAGATTCTCACTGGAGATTCACAGGCTTTCACCTGGAGAACCAGATGGGCCTGAAGGGAATCAGCTCTTCTCTCCTACCAGCACTGAGACTCGCATGGTGAGTGTGTGGAAATTGTCCTCACAGTAACTCCCTTCCTCTCACCAAGGGCTCTTGAGCCAGTGAGGGAACTGGGGGGCAAGGTGTCTGTCTCCATTCTGATAATCTGTTCATGACTCAGGTGCTCAGAAAAGATGGAACCAGCCCGGACTCCAAACATTATCCCACTCTAGAGAGACAAAGACACATTGTGACAATCCCTTTCTTAACTGCTATAAACAATTAATCAGATATTCCACCCTGAGCACATGAGAACTGGGATATTGATCCTGACCTGCCTCCTTCCCTCCACAGTGTGTCAAATTCTGCTTCAGATCCAGGGAGTCCTAGGAGCGAGCCAAGTCTACAAGGAGCAGCGAAGCCCCATTCTTATCCACTATCATCCTCCCTGAACTTGATAAAAGTGATCTCTGATGCTGGCTTTCTAATGCCAGGTGGGCTCTGATAGGCTGTAGGACCTGCAGCTACAGGGGCTGTGCATTGGGAGTGTTTCCCTTTGCATAGGACAAAGTTGATATGTTAATATGCTTTTCTTTCAACTATTTGTGTTTTGATATTGAATGTAACAATGCAAGAAACCATATTTGACTTCTAATCAAACAACTATGCTTCCCTTATAGGCCAAACAAGATATAAATTTGAAACAATTACTCATTTCAACCCTTAGATTCCTTGTTTACATGTGCTTTTTATATCCTTTCTTAAATGGTTTGTCCTTTTACCATCCCAATACCTTCATCCTTCTTGTACAGACTTCTTGACTTCTCTGTTGGCTTCTGAAAATTAGCTTCCACCTTGGCTATTCTTGTTTTGCTGTTGTTGATTGTTGCTTTTCTGTCCTTTCATTCCTTTATTTTTCTTAGAGTTTTTGTTGTGATCCATTTTCTGTGATGCCTTGTCATCTTTTCCAACATTACATTGCATATTTCTTTCCAGGCTCTTTTGGTATGTTCCCAATTATTTCGCACAGGTAGCATCTTTTGGTATGAGGTTTGTCAAAAGTGCATATCTGTGGCATAGATTCACTTTGGAACTGGCTCTTGTCCTATATCCTTCAGGTTTCCTGTGCTGAATCTCAGTCCCAGCTTGGTCACTTTTGTGGTGCACCTCTTGAGCTTGAACTTGAGTTTTGTTGTGATCAAATGGTGTTCTAAACCTTCATCTGCTCCTGTTCTACCACGGATGTCTTGCATCAATCTCCTGAAAGAACTACTGATACAGATGCGATCAATCTGGTTGACTCATGGTCCAGTGAAACCCAAATGACCTTGTGGATCCTTTTGTGTGGAAAAACACTACCACCTATTACCAATCCACTGAAGGAACAAAAGTCACTGAAGTGCTCTGCATTTTCATTAATGTTGCCTAGGACGTCTTTTCCCATTGTCTGTTCTCTGCCTGTATTTATGCTTCCAATTTTTGCATTAGAGTCACTCATCAAAATCAAGATACCCGTCTTTGCTTTCTGGTTCACAACATTTTGTAGTTTCTCACAGAAATCTGTTTTACTCTCCTCAGCTGTTTCATTGGTTGGTGAATAATATTGCACAGTCAGTGCCTTCTGCATTTTTGTGTAGAATCTGGCTGTAATGATGCCTGATAATACTGCTGTCCCCTCCATTAAAGCACCAGAGGCTTCTCTTGATAACATCAAGCCCACAGCTTCTGTGTGTGGTGCAGCCTCTTCTTCATATCCTGAGTGGATGAGGGTTTCACCAGTTGCCATGCGTAGACACCCAGATTGTGTTCGTCTTCTCTCACACAAGCCCAAAACTGCAAGACTGTACTGTGTCATCTCCCCTGCAATCTGCACTTGTCTTCCCCACTTGATTCATGCTCCGAGAATTTCACATACCAGACTGAATGGTTGTCCTGTGTGAGAGAAGAGTCATCTACAGGCGAGCTCCTCGTCGGCTTTCCCTACCTGACTTCATACTTAATCTGTGCATGTTGCCAACTCTTCCCAAGACTTGTGTAGATGTAGGTCTCTTTGTAGATGTCTTTGTAACTTTTGTTTTTTACAGATAGCGTTGTTAACCCTAAGTCAACCCCTTTTACCTCAGAGAGGTGTAATCCCAATGTGTTGGGTCTCTACTATTTGACCTGTAGGCAATAAAACTGGCTTGGTTCCTTATAAGGAAACATGCTTGCAGTCTTTCTTTATGAGTATCATTGAAGTTCAGTGAGTGAGCAGGTTGCTTTATTTGTGAATTTTGATTTTAAAAAAAAGAAAACAGAGCCGCAAGTGAACATCTCTGCTGATTGTTGTATATCCTGCCCAAACGTGGCTACTTCTGGTGTTATGGATTCCATGACTTTCAGATTCTCTGATAGTTTCCTTGTCATCCTTGATAATGTGGAGACAGAGCTGACAGTCAGTGAGGATTAGAACTTCTGAGTTGTTAGGGGTGGTAAAGGACTCAGTACCACACAGCCACTGAAGGCCGTAGGGGGATGCAGGGCTCTTAGATCACATGGGTAGCATGGGGCTTCACACCACTGGGCTGCTGTGGGTGTAGGAGCCCCCAGAGCTCTATTTGTGGGGCTGCAACAGGGATTGCAGGGCTATCGGGGCTGCAGTGGGATCCACAGAGCATTTCTCCACAGTGACAGAAAGGTGCTGGATCCTCACTACTCCCAGATTGGAGCTTGGGTTATCAGCCTCCCAGCTAGGCTGAACAAGTCCCCTTGTTTGCTCTTCTTCCCATTATTTCCAGGAAAAGTCACAGACAGCTCATGGGATGTCCTCCATTTTGTTTATTGCCACTTACGTGTCTGTGGCTTTTACTGGCATTGACTGTGACAAAATGTAAACCTTCCGCGTGACTGATTGTAGCCAACCAGTCTCGGATTCCCCAGAAACGAGGCTGCACCTAGAAGGCGAGTGCTATATTTGGTTTATTGAAAGAGTGTGACACCTGCGACGGGAGCCCCGGAGATGCCGCAGTCACCAGTGGGGGAAAACCCGACGTGTCGGAGCTTTGCTCGGGGAGAGGCTCAGTAACAGGCCTTCTAACACTAGCTGATAAAGCTGAACTCATTAACATGAGATTGCCTAAAATTGCCTATGCATTTCTTATCACTATCTCTTGTGGCCTATGCCAGCGTAGCCTTGAAGTCTTGGCAAGCGCGCCTTGTTCTGCAGTAGTTCCCATGGCAGTTATTTTGCAGCTTTTCACCTTGCACAGACTGGTCTGGTTAGATTCTCCTGCGGATTCACAGAGGGGTCGGACTGCACTCTCGACCATTATAATGTCTTCTCGCACCCTACACTGATTATCGGGTCTGCTCCTCGTTCTAGAAGAAACTTTTGACATGGGCCTGGACATACACTCCCGATGTGAACACAGTCTGGGTGTCCTTGGGGGCTGTGTTACCTGAAGTTCCAACTCAGATGGCTGGAAGCGTCCATGTATTTTTTCTACCTATTTCTACCAACTTCAGTGGGGCCAATCGCCACTGCAGGCCAGGAGAAATGTGGAAGTGGGGGATCGGCTCCATGCCCTGTGAAGGGGCAGGGCCAAGGGAGGAAGCGGCATGGCCTAGGGCAGTCAGACCTTTGAGCTGCCCAGACCACAGTGCAGGGGACAACCCCCACTCCCTCACTGTCCTGCAGAGCAGCAGAGCAACATTGCCACAGCATTTCAAAGAGACCCAGAGCTCTAATCAACTGCTCCCTTTGCTGCCCTGTTGGCAGGTGTGATCAACTCTTGTCAAGTCTATGACCGCTCTCAAGAGGCTGTCAGCCTTCATTTTCTCTGCCAGCAATTCTCCCCATTACTGCAAAACTTCAACACCATGTTTCCAGCACCTCCGCAATATAACCAAAAAGCCAGAAATTGGGAATAATTTCCCTAATTTCTTTCAGTTTAGCTCATATAAGTTTCTACACTGGGCAGACATTACATACATACGAAAAATAAAGTCACAGTCAACTGATGAGCTGAACAGATTGCAACATTCAGTTTTCTCTAACTATCTGAGCCCTCGCTATTGAGGGATAATTTATTTCTTCCCAGGAGAGACTCTTGTAGTGAATTTCTCCATAATCCCTTTCTTGCTGCTCCTGGAGACAAGGGAATTCTCTGGGATTCTCGCCAACCCAAGCGTCCGTAGGGACTGTACAGGGAAATCATAAAGGTGGTTAACCCTCATGCTGAGTCTCAGACTTGTGAGATTCTCCTGGCTCTGCCTTCATGCTTCTGGAGGGAGATTTCCTCACTCTGCTGAGCAGGATTTCAGTAATCATCTTCCTGCATTAAATTTAGTGCTAAGGGCTCAGGAGGGGCTCCAGGGTTCAAGTAAAAAACCACCTGGGCAGGAATTAACCAGACTGGCAACTTGAATTCTTTAGTATCGACAGAAATACAACCAGCTTTGCCAGGTAACATTAGTACTACAGCTGTATTGGAAATAGTTTAGACCGATACTTGTTATTAAATATGTTTCGTTTCTCTTACTCTGTTCCATTGTCTTCTCAGTGGCGTCCTTTGTTGGGAGCTGGGTGGATTTTCCTCCAGTTCACTCAAGGTTTTCAAATGAGCAACTTCCCTGCCCTGGTAGGAAGTGCGGCCACAGCCTCTGACATGTGTATCTCTGTTACTAAGGGACTCAGAACAAGAATCACAGAATCACAGGGCTGGAAGGGACCTCAGGAGGTCATCTAGTCCAGCCCCTGCTTCAAGCAGGATCAACTCCCACCAAGTCATCCGAGCCAGGACCTTGTCCAGCTGGGACTTAAAAACCTCAAGGGATGGAGAATCCACCACCTCTCTAGGCAACACATTCCAATGCTTCACCACCCGCCTGGTGAAGTAGTTTTTCCTAATATCTAACCTACTCCTCTACCTCTTCAGCTTCTGACCATTACTCCTTGTGCTGCCATCTGACTCCACTGAGAATAGTTTCTCACCCTCCGCTTTAGAGCTCCCCTTCAGAAAGTTGAAGGCTGCTATTAAATCATCCCTAAGTTTTCTCTCCTGTAAACTAAACAAGCCCAAACCCCTCAGCCTCTCCTCATAGGTCTTGTGCTCCAGACACTTAATCATTTTTGTTGCCCTCTAATGAACCTGCTCCAGCAAATCCACATCCTTTTTATTCCGGGGAGCCCAAAACTGGACACAACATTCCAGATGTGGCCTCACCAGTGTCAAATAGAGGGGAATAGCTACTTCTCTAGATCTGTTTGAAATGTTCCTCCTAATGCACCCTCATATGCTGTTTGCCTTCTTGGCTACAAGGGCGCACACTGTTTTCTCATATCCAGCCTTTCATCCACCATAACCCCTAGGTCCCTTTTCATCGTACTGCTGCTGAGCCAGTCGGTTCCCAGCCTATAACAATGCTTAGAATTCTTCCTCCCCAGGTGCAGGACTCTATACTTCTCCTTGTTGAATCTCATCAGTTTTATTTTGGTCCAGTCCTCCAATTTATTGAGGTCTCTCTGGATTGTCTCTCTACCCACTAGTTTTGTGTCATCTGAAAACTTGCGGAGGGTGCAATCCAGTCCCTCATCGAGGTCATTAATGGCTCATACACTGGGCAGATTCTGTTCTCAAATTCTACCTTCAGTGGGTCACTTCAGATAGACACTGGTCTTGCTGAGAACAAAATCAGGGCCCAAGTGTTCCCAAATCCCCATCCTTCAGACCTAGTGGCAGAAAGCCCCATGGACAGAGTGTTTCCTTCAGCCTCTTTCTCTACCCTTACAAAACTTCTCCCTGTAGCAGCATCCACTAGCAGGCTTTCCATGTTTTGGATCCAAAAGTTAAACACTATGTTACACCTAAATCTATGGCAAAACTCCCAGACAGCAGGAAGTTCACCCTGAACCTACAAGTAAGGACTTAAATGTATGGACTGATTAACAGTGAGCAGGAGCATTCAGTTACTACAACTGTAGAGGTCACCTTGGCTTTCAAGGAGAAGTGAGCTTTTCTGAACCAAAGCAGAACTGCTAGGAGAATTGCTGGAATCTCCTACTTGTGACCTGAGAAGTTCAGAATAATTAATATAACTATTTTTTTCAGAGTGAGAGGTCAACTGTCTCTGTTTCCCTTCAACTCTGGCTCAGGAGGGACTAAGAGAAAGAAAAGGAAAACAAAATAAAAGTAAGTTTCTGACCCTGGGGAAACCTGGCAGTTTTGGGAATCTCTGCAGGGTACGTATAGGAGTGTACAGCATGTAGGCATACTTTGGGTGTAGTGGACAACTTGCAGTATTCAGATGACAGTGGGATCAAGTTCTGAGGCTGGATGAAGTGGGTAATGGACATCCAGCAAGCAGCAGAAGGAGGCTTTCTGGGTTGGAAGGTGCCTTGGACTGTAATATAACATGGACCACAACGCAGCAGATTGACTCACAAGGTTGTTGTGTGGTTGCTCCGGGGAGAAGGAATGGTCCGGATAGGGAACAGTGTGACAGACAGTCAGCTATTGCAAGCACAGAGATGCAGCCTGAGGAATGTAGATACAGGTTTCCCATGGGCTGCAATTCTTTGTCATGTTGAGGAAGATCTACTCACACTGGCTCTGTTTGGTCTGTACTTCCCATCTCCATTCCCTCCTGCCTCCTTCCCTGAACAGGCTGGGACACTCACAAAGTTCCCTTCTCCACAGAAAGGCAGTTCAGGCTGATCTCCCCCTTTTCTCCAGTACCAGCAGATACTGAGCTGAAATCAGCGTGAGGAAAAAATACAGGAGTCATGTAGCACTTTAAAGATTAACAAAGTTTAACAGATTTTGTGATGAAGTTTTGTGGCACAGATCCGCTTCAGATCCACTTCTTCTTCTGGTAGAATACAGACTAGCAGGGCTGCCTCTCTATTACTAGTCAGTGTGAGGAGATATTGCCATGAGCTGTAGCCATGGGTCCTGGCACCTGGTTTTCATCCTGCACGAGGGGTAGCACTGTGCGGCAGGGCTGGAAGTTCTAAGGGTTGTCCATGTACAAGTGGGCAGCACTGGGGGTTGTGGGACAGTGATTGAGATGTAAGTAAGCAGCTGGTTAGCAGAGACCTGTACCCGGTGGGAAATGGGCTACGCATGGGCTGGAGGGCAGTGCTGTGTCTTGTGGGGAATGGAAGGAAGTGTACACATTGAAGAAGGCAGTGCTGATGTGTCTGGGTAGAGGCACAGTGGGCAGAGGGTCAGATGAGTAGCTCAGTGGTTGTACAAGGGAGAACAAGGATACCTATGGAAACACAGGGAGCACTGCTGAAATTATTTTATCCTTTGCAATTGTGGCTTCAAAGCCCAGGCCTGCACTGTGTCCTGCACCGAATATGTTTGGTAGATCTCAGGTTCCCTGTGCCTTGGCAAGATACAAAACTGAGGACTGAGCATGACAACCTTGACTCAGTCTGGTTTCCTTCAGTTACAACAAGAAGTCCTGTGCCATCCTATAGCCTAACAGACATTTTGAAGCGTAAGCTTTTGTCCCACTTCATCAAAGCAGGTCTTAGCCCATGAAAGCTTATGCTCCAAAATATCTATTACTCTATAAGGTGCCACAGGAGTTCTTGTTGTTTTTGAAGATACAGACTAACACGACTCCCTCTCTGATACTTGCCTTCAGTTGTTTCCATTATTTTGTACCTTCTGACACTTTACTGTTTGATCTTTATGTGATACTGACCACCATACTCTTCATAAGGATATAATTATGGTGGGATTACAACATAAATATGACACATATTATGCAAGATTATCCTCTTTGTGTGCATCTGTATCTGAAGTTAAGACCATTGTCTGTATCTGTATTTCAGATGTAGTCACAGCTGGGTAATGCTCCAGACAGCCTATTAATAATGGGCGCTGTGCCTACACAGGTGCATTTGACAAGGTCACATAACTCTGGACCCTTTTCTCACAAACTGGTCTCAGAACCAAAATTTGAAACAAAGAGCATCTGCCGTATGGTAAAGCTACAAAAGTCAAGAGGGAAACCATCAGTGGTTCTTCACTCCCCAGGCAAGAGGATGCCTAGAACCATGTCATGAAAAACGACTGAACTGGGAGAAGTGCTGCACCCAGGCTACAGGGGTTTCTAGGTTCTCTATAAAAACAACAAGAGGTGTTGTGGAACCTTATAGACTAACACAAATTTTTGGCACATAAGCTTTCGTGGGCAAAGACCCGCTTTGACGGATGCATGTAGTAGAAATTCCAGAGGCAACTCTTTAAATATACAGGCTCATGAAAAAAAGGGAGTACCAATCCAGAGGAAGACTAGAGTTGATGAGGTCTATTCAGTCAGGGAGGATGTGGCCCACTTCCAGCAGCAGATGTGGAGATGTGAACATCAAGAGAGAAGAAAATGGTTTTGTAATTAGCCAGCCACTCCTAGTCTTTATCCAACCCTTGATTGATGGTGTCAGATTTGCAAATGAATTGTAGCTCTGAAGTTTCTCTTTGGAGTCTATTTTTGAACTCTTTTTTGTTTCAGGATGGCTCATTTGCTAGGCAATCTACTCTGATGTATTTGATGTCCTTTAGAATTTCTTACAAATGAACCCTTTGGCATTAATAAACTACAATACAGTTACTGTTTTATTAATGAAGTATAATAAAACTTATTTTATGTTTTAATCTCCGTCCAGGAGACCATTAAGTGAAGTGTTTGGGTGGAAAAGCTTAGGTTGGTTCCATAAGTGAGCATTGTCCTTGCATTTTATCATCAAACTGAATAGTTTGAGCTCTTTGACTGTAAAGCAGCTTTTCTGTTTATTTAATCATTTTTCTGACTTTGCTCTGAATAACAGACACCAGAACTGGACACAGGATTCCAGCAGCAATTGCACAATTGACAATAAGAGGTAAAATAACTTATTTCGCTCTCATTGAGACTGTCTTGTTGCCATCCGTGGATCACATCAGTTGGCCACAGAGTCACACTGAGAGCTCAGATATATCTAATTTTCCCTTCACACCTCCAAATCTTGTTCAGTGTCACACTTCAAATGAGAACCCTTCATAGTATAATCATCACCTACATTCTTTGTTCCTACATGCAAATATCCACATGGCTACTTTGGAAGACGCACAAGATTGATTGGTAAACTGAGCTGAAGCAAACTAACTGCATTCAAAGTTAAAGACTGTTATGATTGTAGTCCTAAACACCAAGACTCTTGTGTCTTTAATGACCGTTCTGTTAAGCATAAAGTTTTAGTCTTATATGATAATTACTATTTCAACAGCAGAAACTTAGACCCTTTCCAATTACGGGTCAGAACTATGGTCCATATCCCCTCTCAGGGACAGTGACAGCCCCAGGTTCTGCAGCACAGGTGTGAGAAACTCACAAGATGGAAGTGGGAGGGGCCTACTTGAGCATGATAAGGGTGTCACTCGAAGACTTAAAAGCTAGAAATTGCATTGTACTCTAAAATGTATTGCAGTATAGGCTTTCAAAATACATAGCTGTACATATTGTCACTGGATTGTGTTGCTATAGAAAAGAAGGTCCAAATCCATCCTGATTCTTGCTTAAGTTCTGGTCCAAAGCATTTGTAGCACGGAAATACTCATTGTAATTAGGTCTGCTGTGAAGAAAGCATTCTTTATTTTATCTTCTTGTGGTTTGCTTAGTTTCTATCCAGACTTGTACTGTTAAAAGGATTTCACGGAGCTGTGTACTGTGACAACCAAGTCCCTCTCTTGAGTTGGTACAGTTAAATTTGAATTTTGTTCTGTGTTTGAGTTTAATTATTTATTTCCAAGCGATTTTTATGTTACAGCTATTGACATATTGATTCACCTAAGATCATGACACCCATTAATTTGCCTTTGTAAACTGCCATTAAGGACTTTTCTGGACCACTCTGTGACCTCAAAAATCAGATTCAATCTCTAGATGTTGCCAGATCACTGCTCAAAACCCTTTCTAGATTGTTAAGAACAATAAAATATTCACAGCAATATATTATAAGATGTTTAAAGCTCCTCATTGTGCTTCTCTCCCTTCGCAGGCACACTCTACTTTCCTGAGCTCTTTTAATGTATGTACGTTATGACAGCCTTCAATCTCACTCCCTCTGGCCCTTCAACATTCACCCTTATGGGTGTTCCTGGACTGGAAGCTGCCCATGTCTGGATATCCATCCCTATCTCTGTACTCTATGTTACTGGTCTGTTGGGAAATTTCATGGTTCTGTTTGTTGTAGGCAAAGAACAGACCCTGCACAAGCCAATGTACCTGCTGATCTGCATGCTGGCGCTCACAGATATTGCCACGTCTACCTCAGTCACGCCGAAAGCACTGTGTATCTTCTGGTTCAATTTGAAAGACATTACTGTGGCTGGCTGTTTCACACAGACGTTCTTCCTTCACATGGTTTCTGTTATGCAGTCAGCTATTCTTGTAACAATGGCCTTTGATCGCTATGTTGCCATATGTAACCCTCTGAGATACACCACCATTGTCACCAATGCACGAATAGCTATGCTTGGTGTTTTGGGTTTGACAAGAGCTCTTCTATACATCCTGCCCCTGCCCATAATCCTGAGCAGGCTACCCTTCTGTACCAATCACATAATACCCCATATGTACTGTGAGCACATGGCTGTAGCAAAAATGTCATGTGGGGACATCACAGTCAGCAGGACATATGGTCTGGTGTTAGCATTTGTAGTCCTAGGATTTGACACGATGCTCGTTGCCTTGTCGTATAGTCTGATAACCAGGGCCGTCCTCAGAATTTCCTCCAAAAAAGCCCATCAGAAAGCTCTCAATACATGCACTGCCCACATCTGTGTGATGTTGATATCTTGTAGCCTTTTCCTCTTCTCCACTCTGACACATCGTTTTGGACAGGGCATCGCTCCCTATGTTCACATCATCATGGCCAACCTCCACTTCCTTGTCCCTCCCATGCTCAATCCAATCATCTATGGGGTCAAAACCAAAGAGCTTCGTGATGAACTGAGCAAATTCAGCTGCACAATGTGCTTTGTTGTGGACCACTGACTTAAAGCCTGAATGACAAGATGGAGAAGGCATATTTGCTTGTTCATCCATGGTGCTCTGTCCCATTTTGGCTAAGATAACCTTTGTGGAATTTCACTACCGGAGAATTTCCTGCTGTCTAATGTCTTATGTCTCCTTTGAAATGTGCTTATAAATAAATGTGCTGTAGGGACCAAGGACATTCTCATAATGCTGATTCAAGAGAATTGGAAAACAGTGTGCTTTTGAGAACTGGACTGTGCTATCCTATGTTATCCTCTATTTTATTCTGTGTTATGCTATGGGTACATCTACACTAGGGAGTTTTGAAGACAAACTTGGTCTTTGTAGACAAAACTCATGGAATGTCTACACATAAAATATGTTTTGTGGACAGAAACTGTTGATAAAAAGGCTGTGCGGATGGTTGGGGGGAGTGCTGGCTTTTTGTTGACAGAGCAGCTCAAAAGATTGATCTGCTTTTATGTATAGATGTAATCTGTCAACATAAGTTTTATCGGAACATCTCTTCCAACAATAACTACTGTAGACAGATGCTTCTAGTATAGACATTCCCTACTTCAGGGGTGTGTATCTCATAATGCGATCCAGCCAATTACAGCCATATGAAGTCATTATGAATCAATAATATAGAACACCACATAGTTAAGGGATCATTGGAAAGCCAGCTTCTCAGTTCAGGGTCAAAAAGTAGCTGGCAGTTTCAGCTAATCAGTAATGGGAAGAGGAGATAGACAATATGCATGTGAAAGTGAAAGAGAAAGTGGTTGAAAACTACATGTCTGAATGCCTATGATATTAGAGATTTATTAAAACATGGGAAAAGTGGTGACTGAATACAGGTCACTATGACCTAAGCTGTGTCTACACGTGCACGCTACTTTGAAGTAGCGGCACTAACTTCGAAATAGCGCCTGTCACGGCTACACGCGTCGGGCGCTATTTCGAAGTTAACTTCGACGTTAGGCGGCGAGACGTCGAAGTCGCTAACCTCATGAGGGGATGGGAATAGCACCCTACTTCGACGTTCAACATTGAAGTAGGGACCGTGTAGACGATCCGCGTCCCGCAACGTCGAAATTGCCGGGTCCTCCATGGCGGCCATCAGCTGGGGGGTTGAGAGATGCTCTCTCTCCAGCCCCTGCGGAGCTCTATGGTCACCGTGGGCAGCAGCCCTTAGCCCAGGGCTTCTGGCTGCTGCTGCCGCAGCTGGGGATCCATGCTGCAGGCACAGGGTCTGCAACCAGTTGTCAGCTCTGTGTATCTTTTGTTGTTTAGTGCAACTGTGTCTGGGAGGGGCCCTTTAAGGGAGCGGCTTGCTGTTGAGTCCGCCCTGTGACCCTGTCTGCAGCTGTGCCTGGAACCCTTATTTCGATGTGTGCTACTTTGGCGTGTAGACGTACCCTCGCAGCGCCTATTTCGATGTGGTGCCGCGCAACGTCGAAGTTGAACATCGACGTTGCCAGCCCTGGAGGACATGTAGGCTACGTCTACACGTGCAGCCAACATCGAAATAGTCTATTTCGATGAATAACGTCTACACGTCCTCCAGGGCCGGCAACGTCGATGTTCAACTTTGACGTTGCTCAGCCCAACATCGAAATAGGCGCAGCGAGGGAACGTCTACACGTCAAAGTAGCACACATCGAAATAGGGATGCCAGGCACAGCTGCAGACAGGGTCACAGGGCGGACTCAACAGCAAGCTGCTCCCTTAAAGGGCCCCTCCCAGACACAGTTGCACTAAACAACACAAGATACACAGAGCCGACAACTGGTTGCAGACCCTGTGCCTGCAGCATAGATCCCCAGCTGCCGCAGAAGCAGCCAGAAGCCCTGGGCTAAGGGCTGCTGCACACGGTGACCATAGAGCCCCGCAGGGGCTGGAGAGAGAGCATCTCTCAACCCCCCAGCTGATGGCCGCCATGGAGGACCCGGCAATTTCGACGTTGCGGGACGCGGAACGTCTACACGGTCCCTACTTCGACGTTGAACGTCGAAGTAGGGCGCTATTCCTATCTCCTCATGAGGTTAGCGACTTCGACGTCTCGCCGCCTAACGTCGAAGTTAACTTCGAAATAGCGCCTGACGCGTGCAGACGCGACGGGCGCTATTTTGAAGTTGGTGCCGCTACTTCGAAGTAGCGTGCACGTGTAGACGCAGCTGTAGACGTTATTCATCGAAATAGTCTATTTCGATGTTGGGTGCACGTGTAGACATAGCCCTACTTGTTTTGAAGAAGATGAAGGTTACCTAATACAGTGCACTTTGGAGAAGTTCTCTAACGCCATTTTGAGGGATGCATTTTCCTGCCACCCTTTCTCTGGAGTGGCTGATCAACCAGACACTATACTCAAATATGCATATAAAAGGATGGGGTCTCAATTAGCTTTTACCACTCACAAAAGAGATTTGGAGTGCTAGTAGACAACTCCCTGCAGTCACTCACTAAGTGACTTAGTAGAAGCACTAACAGCGGTTTATGGGAAGTGATTATTTACCTCTATTTGACACTGGTGAGGCCACATCTGGAGCACTGCATCCAGTTTTTGCTCCTTCACTGCAGAAAGGATGTGGACACATTGAAGAGAGTCCAGAGGAGGACAACGGATATTACTAGGGGCCTTGTATGAAGGACTTATAGAATCATAGAACACTATAACAGGAAGAGACCAAGAGGTCGTGAAGTTCACTCCCCTACTCTCACTGAAGGACCAAGCACAATCTAGAATCTCAACACCACACCTGGTAGGTGTTCATCTAATTTCATCTTAAATATCTCCAGTGATGGAGATTCCACAATCTCCCTACTCATTTTATTCCCATGTTCAACAACCTGGAGAGTTAGGAAGTTTTTCCTAATATCCAACCTATACATCCTTAGAGCTCTTGCTCGACATGTGATATACCTTGCCTGTAACAAAGCTTTTGGTACAGTCCCTAACAACATTCTTGCCTATAAGCTAAGGAAGTATGGATTGGATACATGGACTGCAAGGTGGATAGAAAACTGGCTAGATGGTTGAGCCAAATGGGTAGAGATCAATGGCTCAGTGTGTGGTGGATGGTCAGTCTCAAGTGCAGTGCCCCAAGGATCAGCTCTAAAGCCTGTATTGTTCAATATCTTTTTAATGACCTGGATGCAGGGATGGAATGCACTCTCAGGAAATCTGCGGAAGATGCTAAGTTGGGGGAGAGGCAGGTGTGATGGAGGGTAGGGATAGGGTCCAAAGTATCTGAGATAAATTGGAGGACTGGGCCAGAAGAAATCTGATGAGGCTGAACAAAATGGCGTGCAGAGTCCTGCACTTAGTATGGAAGTCTCCCAAGCATTCTTACGGGCTGGGTACCAACTGGCTAAGGAGCAGTGCAGCAGAAAAGGACCGGGAGCTTACAATGAATGAGAGGATGGATATGAGTCAACTGTGTGCCCTTTTAGCCAAGAAGGCTAACAGTATATTGGGGTGCATTAGGAGAAGCACTTTCAGCAGATCTAGGGAAGTTACTATTCACCTCTATATGACACTGGTGAGGCTGTATCTGGTGTATTGCATACAGTTCTGGGACCTCCAGTATAGAAAGGAGGTGGATGCATTGGAGCAGGCCCAGAGGAAGGCAACCAAAATGATTATGGGACTGAAACACATAACCTATGAGAAGAGACTGAGGGAGTTGTGCTTATTTAGTTTGCAGAAGAGAAGAGCAAGGGGCAATTTGATAGCAGACTTCAGCTTACTGAAGGGGGGATGTAAAGAGAAGGGAGAGAAGCTGTTCCCAGTAGTGACAGATGGCAGAACAAGCAGCAATTGTCTGAAGTTACAGAGGAAGAGTTGTAGGTTGGATATTAAGAAAATCTTTCACCAGGAGGGTGGTGAAGCACTGGAATGCATTACTGAGAGGGGTGGTGGAATCTCCATCCCAAGAGGTTTTTAAGCCCCAGCTTGACAAAGTCCTGCCTGTGAACAATCTGCAAGACCCACTTTGTCCTGAAAAATCTGAGCCCCTGGAATTGGTCAACCATTACTTCATGTCTGTGGGAGGTTCTCAAGCTGTAGTTCTCCATAGTCTATTTTCTGCTCTTTTTATTGCTCAGGGACCTCAAGGAATTGTCTGGGAGTTTTGCCAACCTAAGTGCCTACAGGGACTGTATGGGGTAACAATAAGTATCATGGTCCAGCTTGCTGAATGTCAGACGGGAGATTCATGCACTGATTGTTAGAGCTCTGCCTTCCGGGCTCACTAAGCAGATTTCCTCTCTCTGCTGAGTGGGATTCCATTGTTTTCCCAGTCTCTGTGTTAAAGTTAGTCCTGAGGGCGCAGGAAGAGTTCCAGGGTTCAACTCCAGGACAATCTAGGTAAGAATTCACCAGTATGATATCTTGAACTGCTTAGTATTTTGAACAATGCAAAGGGATTTACCGAGTAAACTTGTGATTACAGATGTTTTGGAAACAGTTTGAACAATGAGTGACAGAGAGATAGCTGTATTAATCTGTATTCTATCAAAACAAAAAAGCAGCTAGGTAGCACTTTCAAGACTAACAAAATAATTTATTAGGTAGGTGATGAGCTTTTGTGGGACAGACCCACTTCTTCATCTCATAGCTATACCAGAGCAGACTCAATATATAAAGAACAGAGGTCCAAAATTTGTTATCAAGTTTGACAAAGAGAAATTGCTATCAAGGCTGGCAAATCAGAAGAGCAGAGGGGTGGCAGGAGGAGGGTGTGGGGTGGGGGAGTCAAGAGTGAGATAAAACAAAGTATGTAAGAGAGCCATTTTCTTGCATTTGGAGAGAAAGATGAAGTCTGTCTGGATCTGGGCAAGTTTTTTTCATGTAGTTTATGGATCTCCATTCCAAATGGCTGACTGTAGTGCTTTACATGTTGAACAGTGACAGAGAGGTAGCCGTGTTTGTCTGTATTCTATCAAAACAAAAATGCAGTCAAGTAGCACTTTAAGGACTAAGACAACAATTTTTTTAGATGATGAGTTTTCATGGGACAAACCTACTCCTTCAGATCAGTTTGAACGAAGATTTGTATTTAAGATCTGTTCCTTGTCTCTTACTCTGTCCTGTCTGTCCGAGTAGTTTCATGTTGGGAGCGGAGGAGGTTTTACTCTGGGTTTTTTCACTTTTTCCAGTTCAACACTTCACTGCCCTTGTAATAAGTGCAGCCAAAGCCCCTGCAGTGGCTATCTATAGTACTGGAGTGTTCAGAACAAGAATGGGTCACACACTGGCCAGATTCTTCTCTCACAAACTGCCTTCAGTGTATCACTCCATATGGACACTGCTCTCCCTAAGAGCAAAATCAGGTCCTACAGGTTTTCCAAATCCTCGTCGTTCCTACCCTGTCTCAGAACACCACATATATTGAGGCTTTGCTTCAGATTCTTTCAGCGCCTTAACAGAATAGCATTCCTTGAGGTAGGCTGGAAAGCAGTGATGTTTGTGAAGCTCAAAGCCAAACGTTTAAGAGCAATTGTGAAATCCTGGTTCCATTGAGACCAATGGGAAAACTCCCAACATGGCTGGAAGTTCACCCTAAATCCACACGGAGGAATATAATTTACGCTGACCATGAGCCTCCAGTGACTTCACCCCGAGTTCTCCTGTGGCCCCTAAGCATGGATGAGCTTGTTTGGACCAGAGGGGTGAGATCCTGAAATCTCATATTCAAGGGGGGTGGAAGTTCAGAAAAATGAGAATTACACTTTTTAGGGAGGGAAAGGGACCTGCTGCTTTTCTGCCTGTCATATCTGGTTCTGGAGAGGAGGACAGGCTCCAAATGGAAGTGAAAATTAATGCATGTTTCTGGCTTAGAGGAAAGCAGGTAATCCAGGTGCATCTAGGGGCAGAGGGAGGGGAAGGATGGCAGGACATCTAGTGTCCAGGCTTCAGTGACGTGAAGTCTGGACACTGGGTGAAATGGAGACTGGACAGCTGGTCTAATGCACAGACCACAGAGGTTTAACAAGACCTTCTGTGGCAGGTGCTGTGTCAGAGTGTAATATAATATGTAACATCCAGTAACAGATT
This sequence comes from Carettochelys insculpta, assembly GCF_033958435.1. Lineage (NCBI taxonomy): Eukaryota > Metazoa > Chordata > Testudines > Carettochelyidae > Carettochelys > Carettochelys insculpta. The sequence continues at coordinate 7,773,046 of NC_134137.1, forward strand.
GTCTTTGACAACATCCCCCATCCGGACCATCCTTCCTCTTGTGAGAAATTCCACCATTGCACTGGGCCACATCAGTAATTGGCAAAATGGAAAAGCAGCCTCAGGAAGGCACACTGGGTTTCTAATGGGCTGCAACACATTGGCTTTGTAGCCTTTTCAGGAAGGGTTAATGACTGTCCCCACTGGAAAGCGGTAATCTGTAAGGGATGGTGCAATTTGAGAGGTCCCACTGCAGTGCAGATGAGGAGAGGTGAAGAAGTAAAGAGCAGTAAAAGCTGCCACCTCCCCTTCCACAGTGCCCAACACCTGCCCATTCTGAGAAAAGACCTGAAGATCCAGAATTGGGCTGATCAGCCACCAACAGACTCACAGATAGGCTGTGACATGAAGACGTCCTACTCGTATGGAGTGACCTGCTCCAAGAAGACCAAGAAAAGAAATTACTGTGGGTCATTTTAATCTCTTCTTCCTTTCTCCCTCCTACTGAACGTGTCCCCCTCTTCTTCCCTGCTCAGTCTGAGCTGTGGCTGGGGTTCTCTTCACCCAAGACAGGTGGCTGAGGCTGATCTCCCCATTTTCCCTGCAACAGTCAGACACTGAGTTTAACCTCACCGGATGAATTTTGGTGAGCTCTTGCTGTGGGTTCTGGCACCTGGCTTATGTCCCCGGGTGACGGTTACCACTGTGTGTCAGGGATGGACGTTGCAGAGGGCTAAATGGAGAAGTGGCCAACACTGCAGGTCTCAGGGCAGGGAGTGGGTTATGCAGTGGCAGACAGGCAGGACTGAGGGCCACGGGCAGGGAATGGGGTGTGCAGTGGCAGAAGGGGAGAGCTCGTGGTTATAGGTACAGACAGAAGCAAGTACATGGACTAGTTATAAATTTGGGGACATTTTCTTTCTGAGTATTGGTCTATGGCCAGTGCTAAGAGATTTCCTAGCCTGGAATGATGCAGGGCAAACCCAGTAAGAATTCATATGGGTTAAAGTTTGGACCAGGGCAGGACAGTGCCGCTCTAGGATGCAAAACTAAGGATCTGGTGGTGATTTTGATTACAGCCACTTCAACGTTGGTTCATGCAGTGGCTGATCGAAGATCCTGCATGTCACTGCCTGTGTGAGCGCTGGTGGAGGTGGAGCACTGGGAGTGTGTCTGCAGATTGTCACAACAGTCCATGGAGAGAAGAATCCTTGTCTGGTGAGTCAGAGCGCTCAATGGAACCTCAGTTTCAGATGTTTCACCAGGGAATTGGAGCAAACTTTGCTCCTCAGCTGCTTCCATCTCCCATCCTATCTTACCCCTGCACATCCCACACTCTCCATCTCAGGATTCCCTGATTCCAACAGCATGGTCACCAGTGTTTTCTCCATGCTTCACCATCATCTCTGGTTCCCACAACTTGTGAGCCACCCTAAACGCCCAACTGTGTCTCCACTGAAGGGAGTGAGGCACCTTCTTTCCATCACACCTGCTTCCCTGGTTGGTGGGAAGGGGCAAGGGTGTCATCAGGGACTGAGTCTCACTGGTGAGAAACCTCAAGGGTGGCAAATGCCAAGGCAGACACCTGTCTGGCTTCATTTGTTACATCCTTGCATGTAGGATTGCTACAGATGAATAACTGGCATGTTAAGAAGTACACACATTATAGAATGACATTGAGCAACTTTGGGACATGTGAGAACCTAGGTGAAGGCAGCTGGCTTAGTCAGGAACATTTGGTAGCTGCCGAAAAGCTGGGCTACCAGTGCACAGTTGTTATACCCAGGATGTTCTGTTACCAGGCAGCTCTGTTAGTTATTGATAAAGTGGGTTATGCATTTGTCCTCGGTGACTCAAACCTTGAAAAGTGTTTGAGGAGTTCAAGTTTTGTCCTCCTTTGGGCAGACAAGTTGCAGTTACTGATATGGAAGGTCACCTGCCTTAGTGCTGCCCGTTTATCTGGCTTGGTCAGCTCCCTCTGAAGACTCCTCTGAACTTGACTGTGACCTAAATAATCTGGTGCCACCCGTTAAAACTCACACCTTGACACTACCTGTCTTTCCTGGATAGGTAATAATTATAAAATGTTTACAGTACTGAATGTGATATAATTGCAACTTCTCTTGCTGTGCTTCTCTTCCTTCACAGGCACCTTGAGCATTTCTGAGCCCAAGCAACACGTCAATCTCCTCATGGCCATTTTCAATCTCACCCCCGCAGGCCCTTCCACATTCATTCTAATGGGTATCCCTGGCCTGGAAGCTGCTCACATCTGGATTTCCATCCCTTTCACTACATTCTACATTATTGTCCTGTTGGGAAACTTTACACTTCTCTTTGTTGTAGGCAAAGAGGAAACCCTACAAAAGCCGATGTACCTGCTGATCTGCATGCTGGCAGTCACGGACATTGTCAAGCCCACCTCTGTCGTGCCGAAGGCTCTGTGTATATTCTGGTTCAATTTGAAAAGTATTACAGTGGATGGTTGCCTCACCCAGGTGTTCATCCTTCACATGTTTTCTGTGATGCAGTCAGCCATCCTGATGACAATGGCCTTTGATCGCTACGTTGCCATATGTAACCCTCTGAGATACAGCACCATCCTCACCAATGCCCGGATAGCTAAGCTTGGGTTAGTGGCATTGATAAGGGCCATTCTCTTCATTCTGCCCATGCCCTTGCTCTTGAGCAGACTGCCCTTCTGTGAGAACTATGTTATCCCCCACTCATACTGTGAACATATGTCTGTGGCAAAGATTTCATGTGGGGACATCACAATCAACAGGATGTATGGCTTGGTTGTAGCATTTGTAGTCATCGGGTTTGACCTGACACTCATAGCCCTCTCCTATGGTCTGATCATCACAGCTGTGCTCAGAATCTCCTCCAAGAAAGACCTCCAGAAAGCCCTCAACACTTGCACATCCCATATCTGTGTGATGCTCATATCTTACGCTTCCAGCCTTTTCTCCTTCCTGACACATCGGTTTGGACAGGGCATTGCTCCTTCTGTTCACATCTTCTTAGCCAACCTCTATGTCCTTGTTCCCCCGATGCTCAACCCTATCATTTACGGGGTCAAAACCAAAGAGCTTCGTCATAAAGTGGGCAAATACACTCACAGAATGTGCTCATCTCAGGTCACTGACTTTAACCCTGTATGAGAAGAAGAAGAAAGGATACTTTCTCATTAAGTGAGGCGGAGCTTGTTCTAGTTTGTCTGAGCCAAAACTGTGGAAGGTCACAGTCTGAAAAGTTCCTCACACCTGACATCATTCCATCCCCAAAGCACAGCTCTTTCCATTGCTGAAATCCCTTCTCTATCACCTGACCTCTTTCCTTGTCACCCATTAGCCCCCAAATGAATACCCTGTGACACAGTCTTTTCATGACTTCCAGACCACCGGAAGATACTGCAGCTTTCTGACACATGGTGGCGTCTCATTGTTCTTCAACCATTTGATGAACAGACGCCACACCTTCAGCTGTACAAAATAACAAAGGAATAAACTTAAATAACAAAGGAATAAACTTATTTATATAGTATGTGCAGTGACCTTTTGACCAGGTAATACGCCTTTCTACTGGGCTCAGCCCTTCATTAGGTAAATTGGCTATTCCATTTTTGCCATTCTTTGGTGGAGACCTTGGACAATTGAAGATGGAGGTGAGCGTTTTGCCTATAGTTCACCAGACTGATGCTCAGAATAAAAACATTGAGCTGTTTTAGGTTGAAATTCCTTAACGCAGAGATGAAGCTGAGGACAAAGACTTTAGTGAACTTGGCTCATTTGCCCTTTCATTTCAGTGGCTACATTTTTAACAATGCTGCAGATGTAAGATTGAGGGTTTTGTTTTTGTTCTGTTTTGGTTTTTTTTTTTTTTTTACGTGCAGTTGATAAAAACAACACTGAGCTACAAAATGCCAGAAAAAAATGTTTAGAAAATGTTCTTTGTGCTAGGGCATACATGAAACAACACAAAATCTGGTGCAAACATTTCATCACTGCTGATATGTAGGACCAGAGGATGGGGCATTGGGAAACAAGGCTCTACAGTGTGAAGGCCACGAAGGAGGATGGGGTAACAGCAGTATGGCATTGTAACTGGGAATTAATGCTTCATGGAAACTAGCCCCAATAAAATCTGCAGCGCTGGAACTTTGGACTTCTGGTTTTTTCCTTTCTGTTTCTCTGACAAGAACAAAAGGAGAAGGAGAAAGGAGAGCCCTTAACAGGTGGTTCCTAGTATTTGTATAGGGTGACTCTCAGTAATCTGCTTATACTTGTATAATGTTACTTAAAAATGATTTCTTTTGACCATTTTTATTATATTTATATATTGATTTATTTATTAATGGGGCTTTATCTAATGATTGAAGTATCTGGGGAAGATCTCAGCTTGGTTATCATGGGCTTATCGCATATCCTTCCCCACTCAGGAGTGGACAAACTTTTTAATATTCGTACCTTTTACAGATCCCTGTGAAGAGCAGGAAAGTTTAACATGAAGTTTATACTACAGTGGGGGTATGAACTGGAGGAGCTGGAAATTGGCTGGTGTCTACTCTTTGAACTTGATATCTTAAGTAAACCCTCAGGAAACACAATTAAATGGTGTGTTGCGCCATCTTCTGTAGTGTTAGGAGGTAACAGGTCCTGGAGAAGCTGAATCAAGTTGGGTAGTTACCAAGGTGCAGTAATTTGTGTGCCTCCCAGACTGCACACTGGACACGAAAGAGTAACCCAGGTACCTGTGCTGACAGCATGGGACAGGTCTCTCTTGCCAAGAAAAGAGCCAGATCAGCAGCTGTTTGACTCCTTTCCCACTGTGCCCTGAGGTCTCTTCCAACCCTCATGTTCTGCAATTCCCCTAAAAGTCCAAGGGTAACAAGCAAGATTTACAGAATGTCCTGAAATCATAGTACTGTAAAGTTGGAAAAGATCTCAGGAGGACATCAAGTCCAACACCCTGCGAAAAGCAGGACCAAACCCAGGGCAAAAAATTAGGGAAACTTCACAACTATTCCCATGTAGAACAGATGAACTATTAGAACAGTTGGGACCTTCCAGATAAATATCCAGTTTAGCTCTCCCAAGGGTAAGCTGACAAATACATTTGAGGCCAAAATCCTGAGAGATGGAGGACATTCCCATACCCTTTGGATTGGATCAGTACAGGACCATGCAAATGAAATCCAGTAAATGGAAGGGAATTTGAAAGGCTAATGAAGTGAATGTTACAGCCACATGGGTGGTGTGCAGTGATAAAGGGCCATGGTGGTAAAATGAAAATTATTTTTGGTCCAGATGACTGTGGCAGCATTCCCAGACATAGTGTGGATGGCTGTACTTTACACACACAACACAAAGCCATCATCAGTTGCCAGGCTGAACAATCTGAAACACTCAGATTGCCTTCAGAATCTTGTCACTCCTAAGGGAGGTTCTCAGGTTGAAGTTCTCCAGGGCCTGGTTTCTGCTCTTCCTGATGCTCATGGGGCTGAGAAAATTGTCTGAGAAACTTGACCAGCTGGAGACTCTGAAGGTACTTTACAGGATGATTATAAAAGTTGCTGTGCAGAGGGGTGAGTGTCAGACTGTGAGATTCACATGCTGATTCCCAGGGTTCTGCCTTCTGGTCACTGTGAGGAGAATTCCTCTCTCTGCTGCATGGGGTTTCCTGTTTCTGCGTTAATGTTGGTGTTAAGGGCTCGGGAAGTCTCCCAGGACTCAATTCAAGATCCGTTTGGTCAGGCTTTCACCAGCACAGCAAAATGCAGTGTTTACTATTTCAAGAAATACTAAGGGATTTTCCTAGTAAAAGTGGACCTATACCTGTTTTGGAAATCGCCCATTGTTTTTAAGATCAATTCCTTGCCTCTTACATTGGTGTTAGTAGTTTCATTTCCCTGGAGGGCAGAAGGAGAGTCTGTGTGATTTTTCATCTAGTTTGCTTAAGTATTCCAGATTAGCACCTACATTTCCCCGTTAGGAAGTGACTGGGGAACCAGTGTCATCAGAGGGTTCACTAGGAGAATGGGTCAGACACTTGCCAGATTCTGGTCTCACATTCTGCCTTCAGTGTGCTCACTCTAGATTTATACAGGTTTCCCTGAGAGCAAAATGAGGATCCTGGGGTTTTGAAATCCTAGTATTTTATTCCCTGTCTCAGAACATCACAGAAACTCAGGGTTCCATTCAGACTCTTTCAGCATCCAAACAGAACAGTGATCTCTGTACCAGGACCTAAAGCCATGATTTTCACATCCAAGGGGAAAAAAAAAGGAAAACATTGAAGATTCAGGGTGACCTTGTCCCTTAGAGAACAGTTGGAAATCTCCCAATGTGGCTAAGAGTTCTTCCTAATTCCACATGTAGGAACTTAAATAAAAAGTCTGGTTTACAGCAACCAGGAGCCTCTGGTGACTTCATCTTGAGTCACCCTGTGACCTCTAGGGAAGGGTGAGCTTGTTTGGTGCAAAGAACTGACAGGAGGGTTGCTGAAATCTTAAATTCACAGGCTTATAGGTTCAAACAATTAAGAAAACGCTTGTTTTCAAGAGCGGGGTGGGGAGGAGGCTGCTTCCTCTGAGTTTCTGCATTTCTGGTTCTGGAGAGGATGAAGCTCACCAAAAGGCAATAATAACAAATGCATGTTTATGGCTGAGAGTAAACCAGGAAGCTTTGGAAATTTCATTAGACTGGAAAGGGAGTGGGGAAAAATCTCACAGTTCATTTCCAGGATGTACTACTCATGCTGTCCCTTTTTAGCCTCCATTCCACCACACTGCCCATCTTTCCTCTCCTGCGCAGGATGAGGCCCTGCAGATGGGGTTTCATTCACCCCCGTCACAATGATCTCCCCCTTTTCCCTGGTGCAGGAAGACCCTGAGCTGTAACCTGTCAGAGGTATTCTTTCTGTGCATGGCTGCTGTGGGGTCAGGCGTCTGGTTTTGTCCTGGGTGAGGGGTATCGGTGCATGGCCGGGCTGGCGGTGGGGCACACTTACCTCTGTGAAAATTTTGCCCTGTCTGAATTTGTAGTTTCAGGCAGCTTCTTCTCCTCCTACCATCTCCTCTGGCTCCTACAGGGCTCCACAAACTCTGCGCCCCTCATCAGCACTGGTCCATGACCTCTATTCTGTATTCAGGAACTGTTCTCAGGAAGCCTATTCCAAGTATAAGAGATGGGGGTGGCCCTCGTATTGTCCATGTCATGGAGGAATCGCTCAGATTGTCCACTGTGAGTTACATGCCCTTTGATGAGCCAATTAATTTGACTAATCTCATCAAAATATGTTGGTTAAATACTTTGTGGGCTTTAGCTCAGAGCAAACATTTGAAATATAGGTATACAGACACTACTCATCGTTTCAAATCCAACATGTATACTCTGATACAAATAAAATAATCAGATTCAGCAAATTGTTGCCTTTGCATGATCTTAAATACAGCATTTTGTTTAAGATGTGTTGTAAACATATAACAGTAGTTGCAACTATGAGCTACACAGCTATGGTTTCGTCTTACTCCCAACCTAAGGAAAATACTCACCAGCAGCCACACACCATACCACAGAAACCCTAACTCAGGGACCTGTCTGTGCGATCAAACCCACTGCCAGCTCAGTCCACATATACAAGTGACACCATCACAGGACCTAACCATGCCAGCCACACCATCACGGGCATCATATACGTGCACATCCACTAATGGGATATATGACATCATGTACCACCAATGCCCCTGAGCCACGTACATTGGACAAACCAGACGGTCTCTGTGTCAAAGGATGAATGGACATAAACCTAACTTCAGGAACTGGAATACACATAAATCTAGACTGTAACCTCCCTGGACATTCAGTAACAGATTTAAAAGTTGCCATTCTTCGATAGAAAGGACTTTATGGCACGATTACAGAGGGAGACATCTGAACTGGAATTCATTTGCAAATGTAACATGTTTAAATTCGGCCATAATGTGGATCTCAATTATCTTATTTATTACAAGGGCAATTTCCTCACCTATGGCACCTGTAGGAATGGCACACCTCCTACTTCATCTGCTGGTCTAATACTGACAGAGAACCCCTTTTTTTCTCACCTTCCTCCCGCACCCCTCACTATAGAAGCTCTGGATTCAAATTGTCTACTCCCAGTCTGAGGAAGGGTCTTACCCACAGAAGCTCATAACCCAGTAAATAAATGTGTTAGTCTTTAAGGTTCCACAGGACTGGTTCCTTTTAAGCAAAGCTACAGACTAATAGTACCATCCCTCCCAGCACAATGAGTAGCTGCTACAACTAGCAAGTTCCTAGGACACTGCCACGAGTAGTGCGGATGTAAGGGTGGCCTGGTATACGGTGTATCCTTTTGCCCTGCAGCTTTGGCTTGTGGTGCCTTCTCCAGGGCCTGGGGCTCAAAACAGGATTTGTGCTTTCACTTTGAGGATCCATGTTACCAGAGCCCACTGGTATCCTGCAGCCCCCAGCCACACCTGGCTCATCAGTAGCATTTTCACAAGAAGTACCAAGTGGTAATAGCAATATGATGATACAAGTGTGTGTGTGTGTGTGAGAGAGAGAGCGAGCCAGAGAGCGATGGGAAACTGTGTGATAGAGATTGTGTTGGGGAGCATCGTACTTCTCGTCTGTTAGTGTGTATGTGTGTATGTGAGTGTGCCAAGCTGTGGTGAGGGACTGTGAGAGACAGGGACCTTGTGCTAGGAAAAGTCAATCTGTGTGAGAGAGATTGTGTGTGCACGCGAGAGTCAGAGAGTGAGGGAGGAGGGGTTGTATGTGCATAACTGTGTATTGGGGGATTGTGTGACAGTGTGTAAAACTGTATGGCCAGGGCTATGCTTACTAAAAACTTCGAAATGGCCATGGTAATGGCCAAATCAAAGATTACTAATGAGGCGCTGACATGAATATTCAGTGCCTCATTAGCATGCTGCTGGATACAGCACTTCGAGAGTGCCACGGTTCCCTCGCCTGAGGCTCGTCTACACGGGGGTCCTTTCCGAAAGGCCCCTGCCAACATCAAAATCCCCTTATTCCTATCAGCTAATATTCCCCCTCTGATAGGAATAAGGGGATTTTGATTTTGGCAGGGGCCTTTCGAACAAGACCCCTGTGTAGACGAGCCCTGGGCTCGTGAACTGAAGCACTTTCAAAGTTGTGCGGCCGGCGGCATGCTAATGAGGTACTGAATATTCATTTCAGTGCTTCATTAATATTCTTCAAGCCATTACCATGGCCATTGCGAAGTGTTTAGTAAGCGTAGATGTAGCCTGTGTGTGCTTGTGGGTCTATGACAATCTTCTTCGGGGACTTTGTGAGGAAGAGTGCAAGTGGGAAGGAGAGATTGGGAGGGTGAAAAAAATCCAATTTCAGCCTGGACATCAGATGCATTTGCTAGTAGCCAGAGGTGAGGCCCTTAGTGGAGAGGTAGCTAGCTCCCTCCAGCTTGCCTAGAAGGTCATTAGGTTTAGGCTTTGGATAGCCATATGACACAGTGATGGCATTGAGAAGCACACAAAAACAAATCACCCTATCATTTTTAGGGAGTAGTGCCTCAAAAGAGGCCCAAGAACCTCAGGATAGTTGTATCAACCATAGAGACAGCTCATCCTGGACATCTTTTTCTTTGTTGTACATTTGAGAGGCCCACCAGAGCTTTATAGAAAATTGGTTATTAATATAGTAGTAGTAGTAGTAGCATCCTTCAGTCTACGTAGACTATGGATCGCACCCTTCGTAGTTCCGTTTCGCATCCTCGTTTGCAGCGTTGGCTGTGACTGTGAAGACCCACACAAGAGTGACAGTCCTTGCTGCATCTGTTGCATATATAATGGGTGTCTGGCAGGTCCTTGCTGTGCTTTTTGTGGGCTCGCTTCTCCTTTGCTAGCTGTCTGATCCTCAACTCACCCTTCTGAAGGCCTTTGTGTAGTTCCTGCCTCCATCTGCTGCGATCGTCTGCCAGCTCCTCCCAGCTGTCTGGCTTGATGTCTACTTCTCTGAGGTCTCTCTTGCAAACATCTTTGTAGCGCAGCTGGGGGCGTCCGGGAGGCCTTTTGCCAGACGCTAGCTCACCATACAAGATGTCTTTTGGGATCGTTCCATCATATTTATTAATATAAATATAAATAAAATGCAGACATGCTTTCAACAAAATGTGGCTCATGGCCTATCCTTTGGAATGGTATAATCTTCTGGATCTGTAAACCCCACTTTTGTGCATGTGTCATTTTTGTAGCTGAGGATAGAAATATGGTCTACATATTTGTGTTTCAAATGCTTGTCTCAGTGAAGATCTCAATTGGAGGCATGGGCTGTGTCTACACGTGCCCCAAACTTCGAAATGGCCATGCAAATGGCCATTTCGAAGTTTACTAATGAAGCGCTGAAATGCATATTCAGTGCTTCATTAGCATGCGGGCGGCAGCCGCGCTTCGAAATTGACGCTCCTTGCCGCCGCGCGGCGCGTCCAGACGGTGCTCCTTTTCGAAAGGATGCTGCCTACTTCGAAGTCCCCTTATTCCCATGAGCTCATGGGAATAAGGGGACTTCGAAGTAGGCGGGGCCCTTTCAAAAAGGAGCCCCGTCTGGATGCGCCGCGCGGCGGCAAGGAGCGTCAATTTCGAAGCGCGGCTGCCGCCCGCGTGCTAATGAAGCGCTGAATATGCATTTCAGCGCTTCATTAGTAAACTTCGAAATGGCCATTTGCATGGCCATTTCGAAGTTTGGGGCACGTGTAGACGTAGCCATGGTGTCCCTATTGTGGGAGTATAACTTGTAAAAGGGCTAGGAGTACTTAGCTGACATAAAGTGTCAGTGGGGGTCAATCTGATTCTGAAGCACTTTGATGTCTCAAAGAAAATACTCACTAGAAGCCACACACCATATCACAGAAACACTAATCCAAGTGCCTTTTCTTGCAACAAACCCCATGCCAACCCTGTCCGCATAGCTATAATAGAGACATCATCACTGTGCCCAACCACATCAGCCCCACCACCAGGGGCTCATGCACCCACACTTCCACTAATGTTACACATGCTGTCATGTGTCAGCAATGCTCCCCTGCCATGTGCATTGGAGAAACTGGGCAGTCCATGTGCCAAAGGATGAATGGACGTAAGTTAGACATCAGGAATTAGAATACACATAACTTCTAATTAACCCTTCCCATTAATGATAGGTGACTTCACTCCCTTTTTTCCCTTCTTCTTCTTCCTTCCCCCACACCTGCTCCCTGATATACATATTCTGCATTTTCATTTTTGCTCCCATATCGGATGAAGTGGGTATTACTCATGAAAACTCAGTACCAAATCAGTAAAATACTTAATCTTTAAGATAGCAACGAAGGGTCCTGTGGCACCTTATAGACTAACAGAAAAGTTTTGAGCATGAGCTTTCATGAGCACAGACTCACTTCATCAGATGCAGTCTTTAAGTCTTTAAGATGTTACATGACTGCTAGGTCTTTTTTTGAGACTACAAACTAACATGGCTACCTCTCTGAGGCCGTGTCTACATTGGAAGCATCTGTCGACAGAAGTTACTATCACTAGTCAAATCTTGAGAGAACCTCTGCCAACAGGTTACATCTACACACAACTTGCTCTGTTGACAAAGAACTGGCAGACTGCACTGCCTTCTGGTGCCAGAAACCGGAATGGCAGAAGTCCTCTCTGTCGACAGAATGTCTACCCTGCACATCTGTCTACAGTACTCAATTGAGGCAAATGCAGAGTTCTGTCGAGGCTCTGTTGACAGAATGCTTTAAATATGCAGACACTCCCTGAGTTATGTTGACAGAGGGCCCCTTCCCTCGACAAAACTCTCTCGTGTAGATAGCCTGAGACCATTTGCTGTCATTCTTCAGACTAGTGAGCAGGCAATGGCTGATTGCCTAAAAAGGACGAAGGCAGGTGATCTCATTCATGTGCCAATCTCCCTCTTGGAGTACACATTTACACAAAGGGTGCATCTACACTAGCCAGCTACTTCGAAGTAGCTGGCACAACATCAAAATAGCACCCGTCACGGCTACACGTGCTGTGTGCTATTTCGACATTGAAATCGAGGTTAGGCGGTGAGACATCGAAATCGCTATTCCCATCCGAAGATGGGAACAGCACCCTACTTCGACGTTCAATGTCGAAGTAGGGTGTGTGTAGACAATCCGCATCCTGATACTTCAAAATAGTGGGGTCCTCCATGGCGGCCATCAGCTGAGGGGTTGAGACACTCTGTCCAGGCCCTGTGGGGCTCTACGGTCCCCGTGCGCAGCAGCCTTTAAAGCACCACAGACCTGGATTTCCTGTGGCAGGAAGCTGAGAATGTGCAGGCAGCAGCACCACACGTTAGCCCTGCACACTTTCCAGAGACCCCGATCTGCACTGCCACCAGACATGGGATCGAGCCAGCCCCCCGAGCACCCCCAGGGCTCCCCTCCTGAGGGGACCCAGGCACCCCAGCAGCCAAGCAGGGAACCAAAAAGAGGTGGGGCCCCTCCTGGTCGGAGGCCGAGCTCCAAGACTTGCTGGGGCTCTGGGGTGAAGAGGAGGTGCTCCACGTGATGGGGAGCAAGCGATGAAAAGCAAAAGTGTTCGCATGACTGGCCGAGGGCCTGGCCGCCTGGTGTCACCCTGCCCGCACTCTGGATCACTTCCAGAGTAAGGTGAAGGAGTTGTGGCAGTGGTACGCCCAGGCCTGGGACTCGGCCAGACAGTCTGGGGCCACCCCGCAACTTACGCCTATTACAGGGAGCTCAGGGCTGTCCTGGGCACCCAGGACACCTCCTCCCCTCCAGCCACCCTTGACACCATTGCCGACGAGCCCCAGCAGGCCTTGGAGCCGGAGGCCAGTCCCGCACCCTGGGGCCCACCGGAGAAGCCCACCTCGGGACAGTGGAGGAGGGGTCCAGCAGTAAGGAGGAGGGGGCTCCTCATAGACCTCCCCTCCCAGAGCACCAGCCAGGCGTCCACCCCCTTGGGCTTCCCCCACCTGCGGAAATGGACAGTCAGGTACATACCCCACAGGGCGCACACCCATGGGCCATTGGGCGGGGGCACCAGATATGACTGGGAGCCTCACACACCCCCAGCGGACCCCAACCCGCAACCACCCAGCCACAGCACAGTCCCAGGACAGCGGCATGGCCATCAGCACCAGTCAGCACCTGCATCCATAGACAGCACTGTTCCCTAACCCCGGGGGCGGGGAGACAATGCTATGGGGACACACAACAGGGACATCACACCCACCTACAGGGACGGAGACCCAGCACCCAACAGGGTGTGGGGAATGGGCCACAGGCCAGGGCATGGTACTAACAGCCTTCCCCTCCCTCTCTCCCACTCTGCAGCTGCACCATCTGATGCCCCCGGCAGGCAGTCACCCTCCATCATCCCCAACAGCCCGACGGAGGTCAGCCACCGCCAGCACTCGGAGACACCCCCAAGACCAGCAGGATGGTCCCGTCACCGCCAGACCCTGGGGATGGCCCTGTGGACCCCCAGCTGTTGGCATCTCTCCAGAGGCAGATGGAGGTGGCGGAGGAGAGACTCCACTTTGACCGGGAGGAGTCCACCCGGCAGTGGGAGGCATGGGAGGATTTCATGGGGGTCTTCCGGGACATAGCTGGGTTGATCCGGGAGGCAATCACCCAGTTTCTGCCCCCCCGCTGCCCCCTGGTCTGCCCTCCCCGCCACTCCACCCGATGCCCCCCCGCAGCACCGCCTGCCGCCCCACCTGCCTCGCCGCCTGCTGCCCCACCTGCCACCCCACCTACCATGCCACCTGCAAGCTCCCCAGGACCAGAGCCCACTGGGGCTGAAGACCAGCCAGTGGAGGCATCCTGGCCATACTTACTGGTCCTCCCAGACCCCAACTGGCCATGCTGGGCACAGTGGACATAGGGGGGTGTCACAACCCATACCCGCTGGAGGTCGCGCCCCTCTACCCCCACCACAGACTGATGGGCCAATGGCCGAGCCAGCCACTGGGCCCCCCATTTGCCTAGTTGCCCCCCATTTGCCTAGTTGTCTCCCACGTATATAGTTGTCCCCCATGTATATAGTTGTCCCCCTTTGTATATTGGTTGCAGTTTCTGTTGTGCGCAAAACAAAGTTCGCGGTTTTCAGAAAAAAAGCTCTATTTTCCAAATAACTGGAGGCATGTGTTTGTTGTGGGTGTGGCGTGAGGGTGTTGGGGCCGGTGTGCGGGCAGTGTGGGCTGTGTGTGTGTGGGTCCTCCAGGGAAGGCCAGGGAGGTGCTCATGGGTCTCCCTGATCGAAATGGGCCTGCAGGGCCTCATGGACCCGTACCCTCTCACGGTGGGCTTGGCGGCTGGGTGCGGCGGTCGGCTGGGGGAAGCCCGTGCCAGTGTCGACCACCCACCCCTGGACAAAGGCCTCCCCCTTGCTCTCAACAATGTTGTGGAGCATGCAGCACGCACCCACAACCTGGGGAATGTTCTGGAGGTTGACATCCAGGAAGGCAAGGAGGCACCGCCAGCGGCCCTTCAGATGACTGAAGGTCCTCTCCACCACCTGGGGGGCTTGGTTCAGGCGGGCGTTGAATCACTCCTGGCTGGTATTGAGGTGGCTGGTGTATGGGAACATGAGCCAGGGCTGGAGGGGGTAGGTCGTGTCCACCACGAGGCAGAGAGGCACGGTGGTGTCCCCCAGAGGGATCTCCCTCTGGAGGATGTAGGTCCTCGCCTCCAGCCAGCGGCACAGGCCTGAGTCCCTAAAAACATGGGCATTGTGTGCGCAGCCGGGCCAGACCACTTACACATCCTGGAAGTGGCCCCGACTGTCCACCCTGGCCTGCAGGACCACAGAGTGGTATCCCCTGCAGTTTATGTATCTTCCTTCGCTGTGGTCCGGGGCATGGATGACTACCTGGAGAGTCTCCTCTTCCTTCTGCTGCTGCTGCTGCTGCTGGGGGTCCATATTTGCTGTGACTTGGTCTGCGAGAGTGTGGAGAGTACTCTGCGGACCTTGTGCTATGCAGGCCACGTGTGTCTGGGAGGGGCCCTTTAAAGGGACCAGAAGGGCTAGTCCAGCCTGTGACCCGGTCCACGGGCTTTTCTGGCCCCTTATTTTGATGAGGAGTTCTTGTGTGAGTGGACGTGCCGCGTTTCCTTCTGAGGCAGCTCCTTTCGATGTTCCCTGCTGCTACTTCGACATTGAACGTCGACGGCACCAGCCCTTCGACGTAGTGTGCTAGTGTAGACTTAGCCAAAGAGAATTACAGAATTGCCTCCTCCAGGGAAAGGTATAAAGATGGCCTGGCGGTTCCTTCACCTTTTGTCTTCTTTCTGCCTTGGACACACTTTGGGAAAGACAAAAACCTTCTCTGGAGACCCAATTCAGGATAAGATCACTTCTGACCTGAACATTTCATCTGATATGAAGGCGGATCTTTAAGATAAGATCTCAGAAATAACTAGATTTTAAGAGGAAGAGAATTAGCGTGCAGTGTTTTGTTAATTTGGTAACTCACTTTAATCTGCCTGTTTTTATTTAAAAAAACTTAAACCCTACTATTTTCTTATAAAAAACCCTCTTTTGTTGATAATCAAGTAGGGTTTTCATAGAATCTTAGGGCTGGAAGGGACCTCAGGAACTCATCTAGTCCAGCCCTCTGCTTCAAACCGGATCAACCCCAACTAAGTCATCCCACTGAGGACCTTGTCAAGCTGGGACTTAAAAACCTCTAGGGATGGAGAATTCACCACCTCTGTAGGCAACGCACTCCAGTGCTTCACCACCCGCCTGGTGAAGTATTTTTTTTCTAATATCCAACCTACTGTCTTCGTTGTTACTACATGGGGAGGGCTACCACTGTGCATATCTCTCTGTCAATGACAAAGGACACTCAACTAATGAGCGTTCTGTGAGAAAATATTTTCCCAAAGAAAAAATATCTGGAGGTTTGTTCTCTTCTGGGGGTCCCAGGTGCTGTGCCCTAGAACTGCCTCCACCCAGAGCTGTGGTTAAACTGTGTCTGTGCTGCTCTGCAGGGTGAAGTGACTCCAACTCTCTGTCTTGACTGTGGAAAATGAGCGGATGTGGCTCAGCAAGACACGGTTGTGGGGAGCCCCAGAGAGCAAGAGGAAGGATGTCAGTGGCATGATCAGTGCATTGGGGAACATACCAAAGGGTCTTCTGTAGCCACACCACCAAACTCTAGGTTGTTTTTTCTCACAGCTCTGAGCAAGGAGCATGTTGCAAGGGATGAATGCTGGTCTCCATCTGCTGAACAGTCAGGTCAGTGAGGTTACTGACTGGAGAACAGCTGCTGGTGTGACTGTAGCACCTCTCTAATCTCTGGCTGGTGGGCAGAAGGTATCTGATCAGAGAGTGGAATAGATTCCAGCAAAAGGCCAGTACCGGTCTTGGAACAGAACCACCAAGGGATCTACTCCCTGCCCAGCCCAGCTCCTGCATACAAGAGCACCAAATTCTCCCTGCCCCAGTACAGTTTCATCATAGTGACATGGTACACTTAATAGCTGTGAACCTGGTTGGACAAGTCCATCACATGGTTCTCCTCATCCAGCTGTGTGACAACTGTGAATTGGCCATGCCAGGACTCTTCAAGCTTGTTCTTCTGCATTGGGATAAGAACTATCACCTGGTCCCTTGTGGCATAGGCCTGTACCCATGCTGAGTGTTCATATCAGACCTTCTATCATACCATGTCCAGAGTCACCATCTGGAAAGACTCTTCTGTGATCGGCAGTGACCTCAAGGTTGCTTTCCCTTTTTCCTATCTTTCCCCACCCGTTTGCAGGAGTCACAGGACCAGCGGTACTTTTGGGCAGCTGAAAAGTCTCCATGCTAGGAAAAGTTCAATAGCGGCCTCCCATTGGTTGCTGTCTGGTTGCCTTACCTGGTCCACCTCAGGGACCTCTCCTGCTGGTGTACCTGCTGATACCTGAGGAACTTATCCGAGGGCTCAGGAACATGGGGGGTTGGGAGGTCAGCACCTACTTTTAATCAGGTGCCATATCCTATTGGAAGCAGTGGACAAGGGCAGGAGGGAAGGACTCAGAGTGGAGGAGAGGAGGGATTCAGGAAGGGACAGGCATGAGGTCATGGGGGAAGCAGCTGGAGAAAAGGAGGTACAGTCACTTTGTGCAGAGGTATTGGAACATTTTGTCACGAAGCTCTTTGGTTTTGACTCCATAAATGATAGGGTTGAGCATGGAGGGGACAAGGAGATAGACATTGGCCAAGATTACATGAACATGGGGAGCGAAGTCCTGAGAAAACTGTTGTGCCAGGTGGGTCAAAAGGCTGGGAGCACAATACAAAAGCATCACACAGAAGTGGGCTGTGCAGGTGTTGAGGGCTTTTTGATAGGCTCTCTTGGAGGAGATTCTAAGCACGGCCCTGACGATGAAACCATAGGACAGAGCAATGAGACTCTGATCTAACCCCATATTTAGAATCATTAGCACCATACTGTACACTCTACTAACGATTATGTCTCCACAAGACAGTTTTGATACAACTATGCTCTCACAGTATGATTGGGGGATAATGCGGTTGTCACAGAAAGGCAGCCTGTTCAGGATCAGGGGCATGGGCAGAATGAGTACAATAGCTCTAGTCAAACCTACAAGACCCAGCTTAATGAGTCGTGCCTTGGTGAGGATGGTGGTATATCTCAAAGGATTGCATATGGCAACATAGCGATCGAATGCCATTAGTACAAGGACAGCTGACTGCATAACCAACACAGCGTTAAGGAAAAATATCTGGGTAAAGCAGCCACTCATCGTAATTCCTTTCAATTTGAACCAAAATATACACAGTGCCTTTGGCACCACTATCGTAGAAGAGATCATGTCTGTGATTGCCAGTACACAGAGCAGCAGGTACATTGGTGTGTGCAGGGTCTGCTCTTGTTTTACAATAAACAAAACCATGAAGTTTCCCAACAAGATGACAATGTAGCCCATAGCAAAAGGGATGGAAATCCAGATGTGGGAAGCCTCCAGGCCAGGGATGCCCATTAGGAAAAATATTAACGGGTCAGAGTAGGTGAGGTTGAAATCTTCCATGAGGTCATCAGAGCAATAACAGCTATCAGAATTCTCAAGGCCCCCTGTGAAGGGAGAGAAGAACAATGAAAGTAGTTACTGTGATGGACCTCCACCCCTACCTGCATGGCAATGCAATGAGGTTTATAATTATAAATGTGCATAGCTCAGAGATGCTGAGGACGAAATACCTCACATAATCCATCAGTGTTAATGTTACACATTGTTGAATCTGTGTATTCTATTTTTGTGCATATGTCATTTTAATATGTGAAGCTAGAAATATAAGGATGTTCATAGTTTTAAATATGCTAATGATGGCCATCTTAGAACCCTACCATAATCAACTTAATGACTTGTATACAGCTTTGTTTTTTTAATTTAAAAAAACAAAAACAAAACCAGAAAAGTCATGATGGAGCACTTCAAAGACTAACAAAACAATTTGTTTATTAACTGATGAGCTTTTGAGGGGCAGACCCACTTCTTCAGATCTGGAAATAGTGAAGTAGCACAATGAATATAGAACAGAGAGCTAGAAAAGAACAACAAAAAGAAAATGAAAACTGACAAATCAGCCAGTGGCAGGGGGCAAAGGGTAGGGAAGAGGGTGAAGAAAATTACTTACTGCAAGTGTCTATTAAGGAAGGTGACTTGCCTGAGATCATGACAAATATCAAAAATAGGGGAACTCTCTGTGTAACACGTAAGGTAATTGCATTCCATCATCCGGCTCATTATCGATGATATTGAACAAAACTGGCACCAGGACCAGTCGCTCTGCTTGATACTAGCTGACAACTAGACATAAAGCCATTGCTTACTACCCAATGAGCCCAATGATCTAGCCAGCTTTCTACCCACATTATAGTCCATTCTTCCAAGCCACACTTCCTTAACTTTCTGGCAAGAATAATGTGAGGGGGCATTTCAAGACTGCATGAAAAAGTCAAAATATGTTATGTCCACTGACTTCCCCACATCCATAGAGCAGTTATCTCATCACACGAGGAAGTTAGGTTGGCCGGGCATGATTTCTCCTCCCAGGGTTTCACAATGGTTTGTTTGCAGACCTGTTCCACGATCTTTCCAGGCACTGAGGGTGGCTGACTGGTCTATAGCTCCCTATATCCTATCCTCCTTTCCTCTTTCTTTTTTAAGATGGGTACTATATTTGCCTTTCACAATTGACTGGGAAGTCCCACAATTGCCATGAATTTTGAAAGATAAGGGCCAGTGGCTCTGCATCAGCCAAAACTCTCACCAACCTCAGATGCATTAGACCTGGTGTCATGGACTTGTGCATGTCAAGGTATGGCATGCCTGTGACTTTTCTGATGACCACAGGGCCACTTATTTGAGAAATATAATGCCATAAGCAATGTCTCACCCCGCTCTGATACCCTCTGTTTACTCTGGGGCACCCTTTCTGCACAGGATATTGCAGAACTAGAGGGGTTCAGACAAGGCAACTAGAATCCTACTGGGCCTAGAGAAACCCTTATACTTGCAAAGAGTAAAAGGGCAGGGATTGTTATCATTCAAAGGAGGTAAATAAGAGTTAGTTTGAGGCCAAGAGCAGAGAAAGAATCATAGAGGGTCTGGACATTTATATGTATAGAGATACTACCCAGTTACAACAGTTTCAGATACATAAATAGTTTTGGAAAGCTTACATGCTCACATGGTAGACTTTACGGTGAAACCCTCATCACAGTCAACTCACATACTGTCATCTATGTATCGCTGGGTTTAGTGCAGCTTCTGAAGCACCTGGGACTGTCACTGTCAGAGTGAGGACACTGGACTAGATGGACCCTAGGCCTCATGCACAAAGCAATCCCTGTGTTGAAAAGGAACTAAATGTACCCCACGAGGGAGATGTTTTCATGCCGGGCTTTGACTTAGTGCTGAGCTAAACGGCAGTGAGGGACACAAGTGTCTTTGTATTTAGAGCTACTGGCCTGCACTTTTGTTACTTCTTCTCTCTTTTGGTGAGACACTTTTTGCCGGCAACCTACTTTATCAAAGAGCTAACTTAAAAGTGTTAAGCAGAAATATGCATGGGAGCCTCAGCTGTTACTTATCAGCTCTGTGCTCTTGGGGAGCACTATAACACCTGTCTGACTCATAAAAGACCGCTCACATGAGCCTCTCCTTGAATCAAAGCTACTCAGAAAAGATTTGCAGACAGCTCTGGAAAGACATTGGAAGAAACACTATAACCCTCCCCGCTCCGACACACACACACACCACCACCACTACCACACATACATACACACACACGTCCAGAAAATGGAGGCAGCCTTATTTGCATCAAATATGGGACTGGCGGGCATCTCGTATAGCATACAGAATGGAGAACAGAGATTCCAAGTCAAGAACTGTGCTGAACACTTGGAGCTAGAAAGCCCAGATGCACTGTAAGATACGGAATATCTGCTCCAGTTATTATATCCTCTTTGTTTGTTTGGCTCCATTGTTAGCCAGAGTTTTTGGCTTCTCCATTTTCTCTGCAGCGACGTTCCTTATATCGAAATAAAGCACTATCCAGTACCCAAAAATCCTGGACAGTGTTCAAACCAATTTGGTTACTGCCAAAATAACTGTACAGGTGAACCTCTGTTGTCCAGCATCCTCAGGACCTGACCCATTCAGGAGAAAATTTGCTGGGTCACGGAAGGTCAATATAGTTGTTTAGCTCATTACCAACACTTCCCCTGCTTACTGGGTTTGTAGAAGATATTTGGGATAACTTATAGCTAGATATTAGGACAGCACTCTGAGAGCCAGGACTAGTGGCTGTAAACAATCTTTATAGGACCATGGTGATCTTGGCCACACCCATGGTAAGTGGTAGTCCAGCTAACTGAAATCATGCCAGATTACAGATGCTGATGAATGAGAGAGGTCCAGGTTAGAGAGGTTCAACCTGTAATCTGAAAGTTGAGGTAGGGATGTGCTGTACTAAGGGAATATGAGGGTGGCAGCTTGGTTGTATCATTGGACGTATTAGGGGATCAGCCTGGGAGTACTGATTAACCTGGTCCTCTCACACGTGGTCTGCAGACAAGAGAAGTTTGTCTCCATATGACAACACGAGTGGCACAAGCAGTGCATTGATAGAATAACCAACCTGCTTCCTACCTGCCCCCCAAAATGAACCTACTAACTGAATGTACCCCCAAAGTATTGGGCAAAGCTGGGAACAATGCTGCATACTGTTCTTCCGCCGGTCTATTCCAGATGATGCCAAGTGAAATGAAAACAAAAATAATAAGCTGACCTGACAAAATCCCCACAACGAGGAACCCTCATATTTAATAATTAACAGATGTGGTGAGGAAATGGCCCCTCAGTGTCCTGGGTTTAACATCTGTATCCCAGAGGCTCACTGTTTCAGGCATTCACCAGCAAATCCCACACGACAGCTCTATTTACCGAGGCACTTGAATGCCCCAGAGTTGTCTGAGCTTATTGGAGCGTGAGCATACACAGCAGTTTGTGAGCTGGAATACGCACAGATTGAGATGGGGAAGGAGAGAATGGACAGGAGGTCAGAGCATGATGGGAAATTTAAGCAGCTGAATTGTACAGTTTCATGTGTATCCCTCAAAGTGCCACCAGGAACTAGGGTTCTACTGAGTCTTCTAATTCCCAAGCCTGAGCTCCTTCTGCCCTTGCACCCAGTCAGCTTCAGTTCCATGCGGGTTCTCTGTCCAGCCACTGCACAAAACAGCAATAGAAAGGCTTCAGCCATGCTAACCAGCTGTTTCCTACCCGAGAAGTCCAGTGCTATACCATCAGCCTCGGTTTCAAACTCCAAGCAGTGTGAATTTGTAACTTAGTTAACACCTCCCTCAGTGTGGAGAGGAGACTGCCCACATCTCAGAACTAAGCTGAGATTTGCCACCCAAAAACTTCTCTTCTACACTTCCGGGAAAGCAAAATTTCAATGCGCAGGTGGGGGAAACTGAGGTGAGCTGGGACAGGGGAAATAGATTGACAGTGTGCTCACCTGCTCTCGGATACTACCCCATAATGCACTCCCCCCACCCCCCACACACAAAATCTCTCTCACACAGAGAGAGACTGTCTCTCATGCCCACATACACACTGCCTCACACAGTCCTGAAGCAGACTGTCTCACACACACACACACACAGACTTTTTCTACACATGATAATAAATGGTCTGAAAAATGCTAATGAGGTGCAGATGTAAATTCCCGGCACCTCATTAGCATAGGGTCACATGGTTTGGAGTCTGCCCCAAAACAGCGTGTAGAGGCGTGGCCCCTGGGGTATCTCCTGGAAGGAAGTCCTCCTTCCCGAAGCCCTTTCTTCCTTAAAATTTTCAGGAAGGAGGGGCTTCCAGAAGCAGAATTTCCTTCCAGGAGATTCCCCAAGTGCCACACCTCTACATGCCATTTTGGGGTCCGTAAGAGCTTCTCTGGACTCCAAATCATGTGACCCTATGCTAATGAGGCACCAGGAATTTAGATCCTCACCTCATTAGCATTTTTCGGGCCGTTTATTAGCATGCCACTTTCAGAGAAACCAGCATGCGTAGAAACAACCGCAGACTTTAACATTCCCCGGCACACACTCTGTCACACAACCCCCCAACACAGTCACACGCATACAAACCCCCTCTCTCTATCTCTCCATCTGTCTTGCACACACATAGTCTCTCTCACGCACAGACCAGATCTTACAACCACAAGATCTCGATGTCTATCTCCCACCCACTTCTTCAGATCCGGAGACAGTGCTGTTCTGAAGAACTGGGTCTGCCCCACGAAAGGTTACCACATAATACATTATTTTTTTTAGTCTTCAAAGTGCTACAGGGCTGCTTTTTTGTATTGTTAGGATACAGACTAACAGAATTACCCCTCTGTGCACCCATTTTGGATTTGAAGTTGTGAGTACTGTTTATATACCTGTATTTTAAAGATTTGTTCTGGAGGTAATGCCCACAAAGCGGGTAACCAGCACATCTTGAAGGGACTGGTCAAATTAAGTGGCTCATCAAGGAACACATAACTCATAGTGGACAACCCAAGAGACACGCCTCCAGCCATATGTGGACAATATGAGAGACCCTGTGCCCTTCCCCCTCCACTTATACTTGGAATGGGCTTTCCTGAACACATTTCCTGAATACAGGACCAGTGCTGATGAGGGGCACAGAGTTTGTGGAGCCCTGAATGAGCCAGAGGTGATGGTGGGAGGGAAAGAAGCTGCAGGAAAATACAAGTTTAGCCAGGGCAACATTTTCACTCAGGCTAAGTCTGCCCCACCTTCAGCCCTGACACATATTGCTACCCCTCACCCAGGACAAACACTGGATACTTGACCCCATAGCAACAACTCACAGAAATAACTCCTCCAACAAGTTTGAATTCAGGGTCTGCTTACACCCAAGAAAAGAGGAAGATCAGCCTGAGCTGCTTGACTGGGGCTGAAGGGAACCCCACCGGCACTGCCTTACCAAATAGGCCAGAGCACTTCAATCTCCCAGGACACACAGTAGCAGATTTAAAAGTAGCTATCCTGCAGCAAAGAAATTTCAAGAACAGACTCCAAAGAGAAATTGCTGAGCTACAATTAATCTGCAAATTCAATACCCTCAGCTCAGGATTAAACAAAGACTGTGAATGGCCGGCTAAATACAAAAGCAGCTTCCCCTCTCTTGGAGTTCACACCTCCAGATCTACTGATGTAGACTGCCTGACTGAGCTAACCTCGTTATCCCCAGCCTTGCTCTGGCCTATTTATACCTGGCCTTGCAGATTTCCAGGACCAGCATCTGAAGAAGTGAGTTAACTCACGAAAGCTCATGCTCTAAACTTTTCTGTTAGTCTATAAGGTGCCACAGGACCCTTTGTTGCTGCTACAGATCCAGACTAACATGGCTACCCCTCTGATACTGAACATTAATTTAGAGACAGTCAACTTACCAAAATCCCACACAGCAGAGAGAGAAATTCTCCTCACAGTGACAGGAAGACAGCAACACTGGAAGCAGTGTGTGAATCTCACATGCCTGACACTCACCCTGCTGCATAGCAACTTTTATAGTCACTCTGTAATGTACTTGCAGAGTCTTCAGCTGGTCAAGTTTCTCAGGCAATTATCTCAGCCCCATGAGCATCAGGAAGAGCAGAAACTAGACCCTGGAGAACTTCAGCTTGAGAGCTTCCTCTGCAAGTGAAAAACGTCTCAGAGCAATCTAAGCCTTTCAGACTGTTTAGCCTGGCGACTGATGATGGCGTTATGTTCTGTGTGTAAAGTACAGCCATCCACACTATCTGGGAATGCTGCCACAATCGACTGACCCAAAAATAATTTTCAACTTTCCACCATAGCCCTTTATCTCTGCGCACCACCCATGCAGGTACAATGAGAAGCCCTTTGGCACCTTATAGACTAGCAGATTATTTGGATAATAAGCTTTCGTGGGCAAATACCCAAGTGACATGCATCTTACAAGGTGGGTTTTTTTTCCATGAAAGCTTATGCTCCAAAAATCTGTTAGTTTATCAGGTGCCAGAAGACTTCTCATTGTTTTTGTGGATACAGACTAACACGGCTAACCTCTCATACTTCTCACCCTTGCAGTTGGACCAACTGGCTCAACAGAAGTACAATGGAAAGGGACGTAGGGGTTATAGTGGATGAAAGGCTGGCTATGAGTAAACAGTGTGCCCTTGTAGCCAAGAAGGCTAACAGCATACTAGGGTGCATCAGGAGGAGCATTTCCAGCAGATCTAGAGAAGTAGTTATTCCCCTCTATTCGGCACTGGTGAGGCCACATCTGGATTACTGTGTCCAGTTTTGGGCCCCCCATATAAAAAGGATGCAAATTTGCTAGAGCAGGTTCAGCACAGGGCAGCAAAAATGATTAAGGGTCTGGAGCACAAGACCTATGAGGATATGCTGAGGGATCTGGGATTGTTTAGCTTACAGAAGAGAAGACTTAGAGGTGATTTAATAGCAGCCTTCTACTTCCTGAAGGGGAGCTCTAAAGAGGATGGTGAGAAACTGTTCTCAGTGGTGTCAGATGGCAGAACAAGAAGTAATTGTCTGAAGTTGAAAAGGGACAGGTATAGGTTAGATATTAGGAAAAACTACTTCACCAGGAGGGTGGTGAAGCATTGGAATGTGTTGTCTATAGAGGTGGTGGATTCTCCATCTCTTGAGGTTTTTAAGTCCCAGCTTGACAAGGTCCTGGCTGGAATGACTTAGTTGGGGTTGATACTGCTTTAAGCAAGGGGCTGGACTAGATGACCTTTCCAGCCCTATGATTCTGTGATTCTCTGTGATTCTGTAATACTCACTGCATTAGCCTTCGAAATCCACAGTCACTTTTCGAATGATAATTGACATGATCCTGTATTGATCCATCACATAGGGTGTGGGAAAGACCTCCAGCACCCAGAATGTTGGCCCCAAATACATTTGCCAGAATATCTTTGGCAGAGCTAAACTGGATATTTATTTACCAGCTCCCAACTGTTGTAATAGTTCATCTACTTCACAAGGGAACAGCCACAAAGTTTTCCTAATTTTCTTGCCCTGGGTTTGGTCCTGCTTTTAGAAGTTGGAGTGGACTTCATGTCCTCCTAAGAACTCTTCTAACCCTATGATGCTATGATTTCAGGACATTCTGTAAATCTTACTTGTTGCTCTTGGATTTTCAGGGGTACCATAGAAGATTAGGATTGGAAGAGACTTCAGGACACAGAGGTAAAGGAGTCAAATAGCTGCTTATCTGGATATTTTCTTTGTAATAGGGACCCTGTCCCATGCTTTCAGCACAGGTGCCTGGGTTACTCTTTCATCTCCAATGTGCTGTCTAGGAGGGGCACACATTGCCACACCTCCTTAACTATCACCTGTCTGGGCAATTTCCATGCTCTCTTGTGAGTGATTCTGCCTCTCCACAACCTGCTATCCCCTAACAGCACAGTAGATGGCGAAACACACCAAAATTCAAGTTTTCTGAGGATTTCCCAAGACATCAAGTACAAACAGTAGACAGCAGACAGTTTCCAGCTCCTCAAGTTCATGTCCCCCCCCGCACACTGGAGTATAAACTCCATGTTATACTTTCCTTCATTGCACAGGGAGCTGTGAAAAGGCAAGATCATTAAATGGTTTCTCCTTTCCTTAGTGTGGAAAAGATATGCTATAAGGCCATGTTAATCCAGCTGAGATCTTCCCCAGATAGTTCGCTCATTAGGTAAAGCATAATAAAATAAAATAAAATTAAATAAAATAAAAACAGATAAAGATGAATTTTAAGTGTAAGTAGACTACTGAGAGCTACTGCATGGAAATCCCAAGGACCAGCTGTTGAGGACTGCTCCTTGTCCTTCTCCCTTGGTTCTCGTCAGAAAATCAGAAATCCAAAATTCAGGCTCTGCAAAGTTTATTGGTGCTAGTTTCCATGAAGTCGGTGCAGCATAACTCTGATGCAGCAGAGCTTTGTTTCCCAGTATCCCTTCCAAGCTCTGATGCCACATGACCTTTACTGATATTTCCCTTCCCAACTAGGACTCCAGAGAGTCCTTACCTATATGTCACTTCTCAGCTCTGATGCCCCATGGCCATTACTCCATCCTCCTGCCCTGCTCTCTTGCTGGAGAGTCTTCTTTTCCATTGTGCCATCCTCTGTCCCTCCTTAGCAAGCACAGTTAGCTTATTTGTTCCATTCTACAAACAAAAGCATCAGGCCAGGCAGGCACAACACACCCTACAATATCTTTGCCTTTCTGCACACATTTGCATAAGGTATAAGGATATATAGATATATGTAAAATCAAATGGGTAAGCAAGATCAGAAGTTCTGAAGAGTCCTGACCCTTACATTGATAATAGCATCCCCATCATTCTGTTTTGGTTTTTGTTTGTTTTTTGTTTTGTATTGCTTTGTTTTGTTTTTTAATATTTTTTATTGTGAGAACCTCCTGCCCGGGTGTCATGAGGAAAGCATGGTGCATATTGTAGCACATGTCCTGAAAGGTCCAGCTATAAGATTGGATGTGTTGATGCTCCATTTACCCTACTGTCCCCTGTGTAGTATGATGACCTGCACCTTCCCTTGTATGGGCATACTTCAGGTATTCCAATTAGTGTTCCAGACTTCCCATAGCAAGAGACCCAAGAAGGTTATTATGGGGTTATATGTTATGCTTTGGTGTAGGACCTACATCTTTTCTGAGTTATAATTAGAAGTTATCCTTTGTGCATCTGCACCTTCCATAACCACAGTGGTACAGATTGCAGAGTTAGAATAATTAACAGTAGACCAACAACCTTAATGGTCTATTGTAAAAATGTGAGCCCTCACCATTGTAACATAGCCTAGCATTTCTCCCTTGAATGGCCCCAGAGAAATGGGGTATTTTCTAAACCAGTTCAAGCACTTGGTATGGGATGGGGTAGCATGCATGTGTTTGATTGTTCTCCTGAGAATTTCTTGCTGAACTTTCCCTTCTTTCAACTCATTTTGAAACATAGCTACAAGATCAGTGGCTTGAGGAAGAGGTGCTGTAGCTTTGTAAAAGTTTGTGTGCTTGGGTTGTAGCACTTTTGAAATAGTATCTGCCGTTTCCAGAATATTTCCCTTGGTTGTCTGGAAAGCATGGAAAGATTGGGTGACTGTTGTGTGAGGGCAGAAGCTGATTCATGACTGATGGAATTCAGGAATCGTAGGAAAGAGGGAACTCGGCAAGAAAGAGCAGTGCTTGGTGATGAAGTTATAAAATATTTTGTTTAAGGGACTTCACACACTGTGAACTTTCACAGCTTTGAGCTCGGACAAACTGGGAAAGAACATCCTTAGCCAATGAGGAGATAGCCTTTTCTCTTCTGTCACAAATTTAAGGCAAGTGGGCTGAGGTACTCATATTCTACATATATGTTTTCCTACATTGTCTCGAAGCTCTTTGATTTTCACTCCATAAATGATAGGGTTGAGCATGGGCGGCGTAGTACAGTAGAGGTTGGCCACAATTACGTAAATATGTGGAGCGATGTGCTCACCAAACCTGTGTGTCACACTAGAAAAGAGGCAGAAACTATAAGAAATCAGCATGACACAGATGTGGGCTGTGCAGGTGTTGAGGGCTTTCTGGTGGGCTTCCTTACAGGAGATTCTGAAGACGGCCCTGATTATCAGACTGTAGGACAGGACAATAAGTGTCAGATCTGAGCCAGTAACCACAAGTGCTATCAACAGGCCATATATCTTGTTGACTGAGATGTTGCCACAGGATATTTTTGCCACAGCTATGTGGTCACAATATATGTGTGGAATAATTTGATTGGCACAGAACGGCAGTGAGCTCAGGAGCAGAGGCTCAGGCAGAATGAAGAGAACAGCTCTTAACAAACCCACTAGCCCTAGCTTAGCTATTCGTGCATTGGTGAGGACGGTGGCGTATCTCAGAGGGTTACATATCGCAACGTAGCGATCGAAGGCCATTATGACAAGAACAGCTGACTGCATGACAGAAACCATGTGAAGGAAGAATGTCTGGGTGAAGCAGCCACCCACAGTAATGCTTTTGAAATTGAACCAAAATATACTCAAAGCTTTCGGCACGACAGAAGTAGACATGACAATGTCTGTGAGCGCCAGCATGCAGATCAGCAGGTACATCGGCTTGTGCAGGGTCTGCTCTTTGCCTACAACAAACAGAATTGTGAAATTTCCCAAGAGGTCCATAATATAGAACACAGAGAAAGGGATGGAAATCCAGATGTGGGCAGCTTCTCGGTCAGGAATTCCTGATAAGATGAATGCTGAAGGGCCAGGTGGGGTGAGATTTATAGCTGCCATGAGATGTTCAGGCTCAGAAACACTGAAGGTGCCTGTGTAGGAAGAAAACAACATGGTGGGGGGAGTGGGGTGGATTGCAGAACTTACACCAAAGAGTACAATAAATATGTTATAGTTACTAACAAATTAGAAAGGAGGCAGAGCACTGAGATAGCATCATTCAGAAGTGACACCAGATTATTTAGTACATCGTGAAATTCACAGAAGTTCTCAGAGGCAGCTAACCAGGCCAGGTGAATGGGCGGTATGATGGCAGATAAACTTCAATGTCAATAAGAGAAATGTGTATGCCCAGGTGGAGGAAAAACTCTATGAAGTTGGCGCGGGAAACTGGGCATCATGGTACAGAGGTCTGTGAAATCCTGTGAAAACCAAGGATGGACAGAAAATGAAAAGAAAATATGGTGTCAATGAGGAGTGGAATGGGGAAATATACATAAAATGCACTTTCATTATATGTCAGTAAATTTTTCACCCTCCTCTGAACTCTTCTGTGAAGTACTGGACATGTTTCTTACACAAGCACTGCAGAACTAGGGAAGTCCAGGACAGGGCAATGAAAAGGGTATGGGGAAATTCTGTTATGGACAGAGGTGTACAAGACTAGGATTATTGACTTCCAAATGGAAAGTGTAATAGGGGATGTGAGAAAAATCCATAATATACTTAATGGTAGAAGGCATATAACAAATGTCTTCTTCTGGTCTCATAATATCACAAGAGTATGTTCAATTAAACTAAATTATGACATTTTCAATACAGATGGGAACAATGGTTTGTTCACTTGATGCTTAAGTAGATTTAGGAATTTATCATCAAAAGATGTATTTGAGGACATGAGCTAAGCCACATCAGCAAACGTTTGGACATCTACAGGGATAATATGACTATCAATTTCCAATACTTTTACCTAAAGAAATATTTTACAAAGCCTATGTGCTAAACTATGGCAGGGTGAACACCAGTGTTTAGTTGTCAGGTATTAGTGTGACAACATCATGATGGTTAGATTACCCCCTACTTATCAACTGATGGCTTTCTTACATATTCTACTGCAGCCTATGGGACTGTCATGGTAAAAGAGAGGACGCTGGTCTAGATGGATCATAGCATCATCAATGAGGCCATTCCTCCACTGGGAAAGAGACAAGTTTTCCTCAGGGAAACACCTAATATATTACTGGGCTTTGACATTGTGCTCAAAGCAATGGGAATGAAGGACGGGAGGATCTTCACATTTAAGGCTATAGGTCTGCCCCTGTTAATTATACCCCCCCCCTTTTTTTTTTTTTTTGGTGACTGATTTTTTACAGGTACCCAACTTTGTCTGAGACATTTATGCAGAAACACGTGTCATCAAATTGGCAATTCTCATTCCTGTGGTTTCCAGATGACACAAAAAGGGGGACTGGAAATAATACAAGAAATAAAGGAAATGAGTCACTGATTGAAAGTAGTCCTGATTGGCTGATAAAATGTGTTGACTTACACAATATGTTATAATATAGTTATGTAGCTGTAGACACTTGGGAACAAAACCGGGGACTAAAGTGGGAAGCTCACTATTTCTGAACACAATTTGGGACATGAATAGGATAGTTAACTAAAAGCAAGCTCCAGGTGTGACCCTGTCGTCAAAAAAGCCAATGTGTACCTCAAATGATAACAAGGATAATCTCAAGGAGATACAGGTTTTACCTTAACATTTGTCACTTGTGTGACTGATGCTGGGATCCTGTGTCCAGGTTTGGTGTCCACAGTTAAGGATGGATGTTGATATACTGAAAAGGATTCAGACAAAAGTCACAAGACCACAATAGAAATCCTGCCTCCTGTTGATAGAATCAAAGAGCTCAATGTATTCATTTTAACTAAAAGGTTAAGAACTAACTTAATACCTGTCTGTTAGGCCATGTCTGCACTTATGAAAAACTTTGAAATGGCCATGCTAATGTGGAGCTGAAATGAACACTGAAATTTGTGGGGTCCTTTCAAAAACCCCCATGTAGCCAAGCATGTTAATGAAGCTCTGAATATTCATTTCAGCATCTCATTAGTATTCTTCAATTTGGCCATTTGTATGGCCATTTTGAAGCTCTTCATAGGTATAGATGTAGCCTAAGTAACTGTGGGAGAAATCCTATTGAATATTAAGCTTTTCAGACCAGCATACTGATGTGTGGCAGGATCAAAAGACTGAAAGTCAAAGTTAAAGATACTCTGACTTACAGTGTGAATTTGAAATAGAATAAATAAACATTGGAACAATTTAGCAAAGGCTCTAATCAGATTCATCATCACTGATAATTTTTGAATGATTGTGGATAGTTCTGGAAAAGAGCTGATTAACAGATGATTTGGGAGAAATTGTCAGGCCCCTTGTTCCATCCAATGAAGCAGGTCTTTGCCCACGAAAGCTTATGCTCCAAAATATCTGTTAGTCTCTAATGTGCCAGAGAATTTCTTGTTTTTGTCATGCCTCTCTTTTGTAAGCCTGCATCATACAGACTAGACATTTATTATGGTCCTTCTAGCCATGGAATCTACATATATCACAGAATCACAGGGCTGGAAGGGACCTCAGGAGGTCATCTAGTCCAGCCCCCTGCTTCAAGCAGGATAAACCCCCACTGAGTCATCCCAGCCAGGACCTTGCCCAGCCAGGACTTAAAATTCTCAAGGGATGGAGAATCCACCACGTCTCTAGGCAATGCATTCCAATGCTTCACCACCCGCCTGGTGAAGAAGTTTTTCCTAATATCTAACCTACACCTTTCCCTCTTCAACTTCAGACCATTACTCCTTGTTCTGCCATCTGACACCACTGAGAACAGTTTCTCACCCTCCTTTTTAGAGCTCCCCTTCAGGAAGTTGAAGGCTGCTATTAAATCACCTCTAAGTCTTTTCTTCTGTAAACTAAACAAGCCCAAATCCCTCAGCCTATCCTCATAGGTCTTGTGCTCCAGACCCTTAATCATTTTTGTTGCCCTTTGCTGAACCTGCTCCAGCAAATCCACATCCTTTTTATACTGGGGGGCCCAAAACTGGACACAGTAATCCAGATGTGGCCTCACCAGTGCCAAATAAAGAGGAATAACTACTTCTCTAGATCTGCTCAAAATGCTCTTCCTAATGCACCCCAGTATGCCGTTAGCCTTCCTGGCTACAAGGGCACACTGTTTACTCATATCCAGACTTTCATCCACCATAACCCCTAGGTCCCTTTCCATCGTACTGCTGCTAAGCCAGTCAGTCCCCAGCCTGTAACAATGGTTGGGATTCTTCCACCCAAGGTGCAGGACTCTACACTTCTCCTTATTGAACCGCATCAGATTTCTTTTGGCCCAGTCCTCCAATTTATCCAGGTCCCTCTGGATTCTCTCTCTACCCTCCAATGAGTCTACCTCTCCTCCTAGTTTTGTGTCATCCACAAACTTGCTGAGGGTGCAATCCAGTCCCGCATCCAGGTCATCAATAAAGATGTTGAATAACACAGGCCCGAGAACCGAGGCTTGCAGCACTCTGCTTGAAACAGACCGCCATCCAGATATTGAGCTATTGACCACCACCCTTTGGGCCCAACCATCAAGCCAGCTTTCTATCCATGTCCCCAGGTGACAGCTGGAAGCATTTAGCCTTAAAACTCATGTTTCAGCTTCCTGAAATCACATTCTTCTGTTCATGATCATGTTAAATTTAACCTTACTGGGAAGAAACTCCTATGTGGCTGTGGTGCTTTTCAACGTTTACCCTTGCTGTGCATTTTGTGACACTGGTGTATCCCATAAGTCACTGCTTGGGTGAACTCTTTTAGGTAAGAAAAATAATAACTTGAGCCCATAAAATCTCCACAGTGAAGAATGAATGAACAACCCTCACCAGTCTGTGTTCTAGTGCTCCACAATTACAGACACCCAGCAGCTGTTCGTCGACATAACAGCTGGATTTATCTATAACTTTACATGTCAGTGAATTGCCCTCTCTCACTATATAATGTGCATTAGTCTCAGCTTGCAGGTGTTCCTGTGTAGCAGGTTTTTTTAATCATTATGGAGTATGTATGGGTGTAACAAGAGAACTCACACATGTAACTGTCTTGGGATTTGCCACGCTGTGTATGATACAAACACCGGTAACCAGCAGGCAAAGGAGATGTAAAGGAGTCACCTCACCTCAGCAAAGGAAGAGATGTGGAGATTGTGGGACAGCTAGGCTACGTCTACATGTGCACGCTACATCGAAATAGCTAATTTCGAAGTAGCGACATCGAAATAGCCTATTTCGATGAATAACGTCTACATGTCCTCCAGGGCCGGCAACGTCGATGTTCAACTTCGACGTTGCTCAGCCCAACATCGAAATAGGCGCAGCGAGGGAACGTCTACACGCCAAAGTAGCACACATCAAAATAAGGGAGCCAGGCACAGCTGCAGACAGGGTCACGGGGCGGACTCAACAGCAAGTCGCTCCCTTAAAGGGCCCCTCCCAGACACACTTTCATTAAACAGTGCAAGATACACAGAGCCAACAACTAGTTGCAGACCCTGTATATGCAGCACGGACCCCCAGCTGCAGCAGCAGCAGCCAGAAGCCCTGGGCTAAGGGCTGCTGCCCACGGTGACCACAGAGCCCCGCAAGGGCTGGAGAGAGAGTATCTCTCAACCCCCCAGCTGATGGCCGCCATGGAGGACCCCGCTATTTCGATGTTGCGGGACGCGGATCGTCTACACGTCCCTACTTTGATGTTGAACGTCGAAGTAGGGCGCTATTCCCATCCCCTCATGGGGTTAGCGACTTCGACGTCTCGCCGCCTAACGTCGTTTTCAACTTCGAAATAGCGCCCAACACGTGTAGCCGCGACGGGCGCTATTTCGAAGTTACTGCCGCTACTTCGAAGTAGCGTGCACGTGTAGACGCAGCACTAGGATGTTGTAGAAGGCAGGAGTCACTGGGAAGCATAGAGACGACACTGGCTATCACCATGTGGTTCAAATCACGGCAGCCTGTGATGGAGAAAGGGAATATAGACTAGGTCAGAGACAGCTTGGACGCTAAAGCAGTTGAGGATCATAGTGTGATACCCCTGTAGAGTCACCTGGAACTGATGTAACATTTGAGCCTTCAGACTCACCAGCCAGGGCTCACACTCTCTCTGAGTTCTGCTGTGAGAAACTGTAGACCTCTTCTGGGTTCTACACGTCCACAAGCATTCACACAGGGAGGGACACTCCCAGCCACAGTTAAACGCCGATTCTCCGACCAGCCATGCATAACCCAACAATAGTGAGATTACCAACAAAACAACCATCAACTTCCTACGCTGGGACCCCGGAGTTGTGCCATATTGCCCTGTTCCAAACTTTGACCAGCATGAATATTGTTTTAGCTTCCCCCATCTCTCAGAGTGTGGAGGAGAATGCACACTTGTGGTAATCAAGCTGAGATGTTGTTTTCCAAAACACTTCATTGAAAGACATACTGGCCTTGGATTAAAACATAAAATAGATGTGTTAACTAAAAAAGCTAGATTTTAAGTGATGCAAGGGCACAGATGGAGGAACAGACAAGGATATTAATACCAGGACAGGGAAAGCAACAGCTGCATTCTAGACCTGTCATTCCATATGGAGCTCACAAATAATATCTGTGAAGATGAAACTGTGGATCTTGAACACAAATGTGAAGAGTGTGCTCTTGTATGGATGTGAGACCTGGTGTATAAAGAAGTCTTCAAATCGTAAGCTACAAATTTACATAAACAGATGTTTGAGGCACACCCTTCACATCAAATGGCAAGACTTTGTCACAAATAAGGAGACTTGGAACACAGTAGGACAGTAACAACTTGACATTCTAATCAAGAGAAGAAAGTGCAGATAGCTAGGCCACGCCCTCTGAAAACCATCATCCAGTATAGTCCAACAAGATCCCAAATGGAATAGATTTTTCCAGGTTATGTTACAGTCTGTGACACACCCACACCCACATCCTGAATCAGGAGGTCTTGTTATTCCTTTGTGTTCTGTGTATGAGGCAAAATGTCCATTCCCTATTTAACCTTCTTTCAGGACTGTATGTCATATTGGTCTAGAAACTGCACATGCCATCATCCTACCCTCCCACATCACACCCACACTACAGACTTCACCAGTGAGATATTCATCACTACCTCGTTTTCTCTAAGATAGAATCACGCTTATGTTTTATTGTCCACTTTCATGTTATGTCCTGACATTGGGACACTAAAGACAGGAATTTCAAAACAGGTGAGCGTTGGTTTTGCTCTTGGGGAGCACAGAGTCAATCTAGAGCCACTCACTGAAGGCAGCATGTGAGAGCAGATTCAGGCCAACATGGAGCCCATCCCTGTGATAAACCCCCTGGGAACTGCAGTTACTCACTGCAGAGTCTATATCTGCACATCCTCACACATCACTGAACTTAGGCAATTGGAATATTTGGGAGGACCAGAGATAAAACCACACAGCCACAAATGAAGGACATTATTGAGACAGGCAGAAGGAGATTATGAAACAAAGAAGTGATCTTAAAAATAAATATTTGTCCAGAGTCGTCTTCTTACATTTGTGATTTCCATCTTACCAGGTAAATCCTGTAGAGTTTCTGACAATACTAAATAGTGGAAGCTGCCACATGGGGGAGTTCCTTCCCAGAAAGGTCTTGAGTTGAGCCTTGGAACACTTATTCATCCCTAGCAGGTAACTCACGGTGCTATGGCTCAGCAGAGAGACAAAATCTCCTTACAGTGACAGGAAGGCAGAGTGCTGAGAATCAGGGTATGTATCTCGCATGTCTGACACTCGGTTTCCTGGACAGCGACTTTTATCATTCCCCTATAGAGTCCCTGTGGACTGGCAGGCTGGCCAGCATTTAAGATCAATTCCCTCTGCTCTGTGAGCAGTGCAAAGAGCAGAAAAGAGATCCTGGGGAATTAAAGCTTGAAAGCCTCCACCGAGAGTGAAGAAACGATTTGTCGTAACAAAGGCTCAGACTGCGAGGACAAAGAGTCTTGTACACTGCATAGGCTAGCAACTGATGATTATTTGTTTAACCTCAGCAAAGTATTCCCTTCTGCAATGTGCATGGGAATGGAAGCCCAGGAGCTGGGAGCAAAATCATGTTTAACTGATCATTGCAGTGCACCATCGTATACTGCCTGGCCATTGTAATAACCATTCAATTGAAATATTAACCATGTCTGCAAAAAGTCACTTCCACCTTGTGGAGGCCAAATTATGTGGTCCTGACATGATGCCAGCTGAAGAGCAAGCAGAAGGGTTACTTTTCCCAGCATTCTGGAATCCAGCATGTTTGCCATCACTCGTGTGTTTAAAAATTGATACCTATCTGTCAGGTCCCAGCTGTTCTAAGATTCCATCTACTCTCTGCATTGGTGAAGCATCATATTTCAGTACCGTGTTTACCTCTCCGTAATCAATGCAAAAACTACCATCTTGCTATCCCATGTCAAGACTAGAACAATGGGCTTTTTCCAGTCACTGTGTAATCACTTTTCCATTCCCAGATCCAAACTATCCTGGAGTTCATTTCACGTGGCATCCCATATTTTAAGAGGGAACATCCATGGAGTTTGCCCGATCAGTTTCCTTGGGGTCATTTCAGTATGCTTGTATTTTAGGTAGCTGTGTTATGGCAGGCTGAGAATATGGGGCAAATGTCATCAAGAAAGTCCCACATCTGGATCTTTTTGAATCTGCTGCAGTCCCTTCCTCACGCTTTATTCACAGGTGTCTGGGACATAATTTGTGCTCTAGGGGTCTGAGTGTGGTGAGTGGTCACCCCAGGGTGCAGTCTGGGAGTCTGATTCACCCTTTTTAGGCCCTGTAATCATGAACACAAAAGCACATGATGCCAGCAAGTACAAACAGAACATCATAAAATCCTAGAGCTGGAAGTCAGACCTCAGGAAGTCATCTAGTCTAGCCCCCTGCCGAAAGCAGGACTGACCCTAACTCACACAGCCA
Organism: Carettochelys insculpta; assembly: GCF_033958435.1. Classification (NCBI taxonomy): domain Eukaryota; kingdom Metazoa; phylum Chordata; order Testudines; family Carettochelyidae; genus Carettochelys; species Carettochelys insculpta. Next base: position 7,809,957 of record NC_134137.1, read on the forward strand.
GGATTTTGTCAAACCAGGACTTAAAAACCTCTAGAGATGAAAATTCTACCACCTACCTGAGTAATGCATTCCAGAGCTGCACCATTCCCATATTGAAATTGTTTTTTTTTTCGTAATATCCAACCTAGATCTCCCCACTGCAAATTGAGACCACTCCTCCTCATTCTGCCATCTGACACTACAGAGAACAGCCTCTCTTTATCCTCTTTGGAATCCCCCTTAAGGAAGGTGAAGGCTGCTTTCAAAAGCCCCTTTGCTCTTCTCTTCTGTAGACTAAACAAATCCAAACACCTCAGCATCTCTTCACAGGTCATATGCTCCAGTTCCCTAATCATTTTCATTTCCCTCCCATGGACATTCTCCAACTCATCCACATCCTTTCTGTGGTGGGAATCCCAGAAATGGACACAAAAGTCTACATATGGCCTAATCATTGCTGAGTAAAGGAAAATAATCACTTTTCTAGAGCTGCTGGAAATGCTCCTCCAATGCTTCCAAATAATGCCATAACCATCTTGGCTATATGAGCACCTCGTTGACCCATATCCACATTCTCATCCACTGTACTCCCCAAGGTCCTTTTTTGCTGAACTTCTGCTTAGCCAATCAGCCCCAAGCCTTAAACTGTGTTTAGGATTATTCCGCCCCAAGTGCAGGACTGTGCATTTGTCCTTGTTGAAGCTTATTGGATTTCTTTTGGCCCAATCCTCCAATTTATCTAGGTGACACTGGACCCTATACTGATCCTTAAATATATCTACCTCTCCTGTTACCTTTGTGTCATCCACAAATTTGATGGGAAAGCAATCCATCCCCTCATCAAGGTCATTAATTAAGATGTTGAAAAAAAATAGATATCTGCCCATTTCCCGGATCCTGAAGTTCACAATCCCCAGTGGACTATAAACACAAAATGATATTGTCAGCCACTGTGCAGAGATCTGTGCAATGTTGGATTCTGAGATGAATATAAATACCATTGTTGCAACCACTGTTCTATGTTTTCCCCTAATCATGTGCAAACTGAGACCATGAGGGCTCCTCCTTCTTCGTCTACAATCCAGCTCATCACTTCAGAAGCATCTTTGCTATGAACTTGGGTCCTGAAGAATTGATAACTCATCTTAATAAAGGATGTATTCCTGAGAATTTTAAGATAGTAGTCTGCTCCTCCTCTGCTGCAAGCCTGCATCAAAAAGTTTGCATTGGTGTATGTAAATTAATTGTTTTGACAAGTTTACTCTTAACCTAGTCTTTCTTTCTTCTTTTATTAATAAACCTTTAGACTTTGGATTCTAAAGAATTAACATAGCATGCTCTTCTGAGTAAAATCTGAGGGCTACATTGACCTCATTGATGACAGCGGTCTTGCGGGTGTCACTGATGGCCTGAAGATCTTCAGTCAAGCCGGTCAGCATGGTCCGCACATTCCAGCAAGCAAGCTTGAATTGTTGATGTTTCTCATTTCTTGTTGTTTTTCTTATTGGTTTGCCTGGTGCCCAAATTTCAGTCACTTGTCAGGTTCAGGAACCTTAAGCCTCACGCACCCAGCGAGGCAGGTGAACTGTGGCGGGACAGTACCCTATTGGCTGGGTGCTGCCCAGCTTGAGGCGGGCGAGGGTGAGGTTCCACAGGATATGCGTGACGCTAACATTGTAACGTTGTATAAGAACAAAGGAGACAGAAGCGACTGCAACAACTACCGTGGAATCTCCCTCCTAAGCGTCACTGGTAAACTGTTTGCTCGCATCATCCTTGGCAGACTTCAGAAGATTGCTGAGAGGGCATATCCCAAATCGCAGTGCGGATTCCATGCAGAGAGGTCTACCGTTGACATGGTCTTCTCTCTAAGGCAACTGCAGGAGAAGTGCAGGGAGCAGAGAAAGCCACTCTATATAGCCTTCATCGACTTGACCTAGGCTTTTGACTTGGTCAGCAGGGATGGTCTGTTCAAACTGCTCCACAAGATAGGCTGTCCTCCACGGTTACTCAAGATGATCCAGTCGTTCCACGAAAACATGACAGGAACCATCCAATACGATGGCGCATTATCGGATGCTTTCAGACTCAGGAGCGGCGTCAAACAAGGATGCGTGCTTGCTCCGACATTGTTTGGGATCTTCTTCGCACTCTTCCTGAAGCATGCCTTTGGATCTTCAACAGAGGGCATCTTGCTGCACACAAGATCTGATGGGAAACTGTTTAACCTTGCAAGGCTGAGAGCTAAGACTAAGGTGCGAGAAGTCCTCATCAGAGATATGCTGTTCGCAGACGATTCTGGTCACACAGAAGACCAGCTTCAAAAACTGCTGGATCGGTTCTCCAAAGCGTGCAAGGACTTTGGGCTTACCATCAGCCTAAAGAAGACAAACGTACTTGGTCAAGATGTTGCTGAATCCCCATCAATCAGCATTGACAGCTATACGTTAGAGGTTGTCCACGAGTACGTTTACCTCGGGTCCACCATCACTGACACCCTGTCGTTGGACACTGAGCTAAATAGGAGGATCGGAAAAGCGGCCACAACTTTGTCCAGACTCAGCAAGAGAGTGTGGAATAACAAAAAGCTGTACACTCACACCAAAATGCAAGTCTACAGAGCCTGCATCCTCAGCACCCTCCTTTATGGCAGCGAGACTTGGACCCTATATGCCCACCAGGAAAAGAGGCTGAACGTCTTCCACTTGCGCTGCCTCAGGCGCATCCTTGGAATATCATGGAAGGACAGAGTTACCAACACAGCCATCCTTGAGCAAGCTGGAATCCCAACCATGCACACCCTCCTCAGGCAGCGTCGACTCCGCTGGCTTGGCCACATCCACAGGATGAATGATGGAAGGATTCCAAAAGACATCCTGTATGGTGAGCTAGGCTCTGGCAAAAGACCCCCCGGACGCCCCCAGCTGCGTTACAAAGATGTCTGCAAGAGAGACCTCAGAGAGGTAGACATCGAGCTGGACAACTGCGAAGAACTAGCAGACGACCGTGGCAGATGGAGGCAGGGGTTACACAAGGGCCTTCAGAAGGGCGAGCTGAAGATCAGACAGCTAGCAAAGGAGAAGCGAGCGCACAGAAAGCACAATAAGGACTTGCCAGACACCCACTACATCTGCAAGAGATGCAGCAAGGACTGTCACTCTCGTGTGGGTCTTTATAGTCACAATAGATGCTGTAAATGAAGTCTTAAATTGAAACTTTAAAGGGCGTGATCCATAGTCTGTGCAGACTGAAGGATGCCTACTACTGCTACTACTACTACTACTACTATTGACCTGAGAATGTGGCTGGTCTTTTAGAGGTGGAAAAACCTGTGTGGTTTTGATAAGATATTTTTTTTTCATAACCTCTCATCTGTGTAAGGAGGGTACTGGTTGTGGTACAGGAGAAGCTGGTGTGTACAAGGGAATTGCCTGTATTATCTTCTGCTAGTCAGTGTGGCAACAGAAATGTTCTTTGTGACTGGTTTGGTCCCAAATAGTGGAGAACCACCACCTCCTGAGATGTAAGTAGCCCCATTTTAAGCATTTTGCCTCCAATATTACAAATGGCATATTGGGGTGCATTAGGAGACGCATTTCCAGAAGATCTAGAGAACTTATTATACCCCTCGATTTGGCAATGGTGAGGTCACAGCTGGAGTACGGTGTCCAGTTCTAGGCCCCCCAGCACAGAAAGGATGGGGATGCACTGGAGTGGGTTCAGTAGAGGGCAATGAAAGGCTGTGTCTACACTTGCCCCCAACTTTGAAGGTGGTGCCTGCAAAATTGTGAGGAGTAAAGGGTCTTCAAACTATCATATGCACTTCGAAGTGCCCACGGCTACATGCATGCTGGCACTTCGAAGTTTGAAGCTTTGAAATTGCTGTGGGAGAGAATTACCCTAATGCAGTGCTGCGTATTCACCACAGAACATAATTAGTAATCTCGCATTGCCCTGATTCACATGCCCCCCTCGAAGTTGGGAGCAAGTGTAGACAAGCCCGAAACGATTAGGGTGCTGGACTACATGACCTATGAGGAGAGGCTGAGGGATCCAGGCTTTCTTAGCTTGCAGAAGAGAAGACTGGGGGTGGGGGAGGGGATTTGACAGAAGCCTTCAACTTCCAGAAGGGGGCTCTAAAGAGGATGGAGAGAGGCTGTTCTCAGTAGTGACGGATGACAGAACAAGAAGCAATGGTCTAAAGGTGAAGGGGGAGGTTTGATATTAGGAAATAATGTTTATCCAGGAGGGTGGTGAAGCACTGGAATGTGTTACTTAGATGGTGGAATCTCCATCCCTAGAGGTTTTAAATCCCAGCTTGACACAGTCCTTGGTGAGAAGATTTAGTTAAGGTGGATCCTCTTTTAGGCAGGGGGCTGGACTCAAAGACCTCCTGAGGTCCCTTCCAGCCCTAGAATTCTATAATTCTAAATAACCCTGTCATGATAGGCAGAGCCAAAAATGATTTTCAGTTTACTACCATAGCACTGTACCACTCACTGCATGCCACCCACGTAGTTGTAATATTCACTGTATTAACCTCTGAAAGTCACTGCTGCTTTTTGGGTGGCAATTGACTTGATTCAACCCAAGGGGTGTGGGAAAGGTCTCCATTTCACGGGATTTTGATTTCAAATATATTTGCCAGAGTACTTTTGGGAGAGTGAAACTGAATATTTATCTGGCAGCTCCCAACTCTTCTAATAGTTCGACTACTCTATGAGGGAATAACCATGAAGGCTCGACTTGATGACCTCCTGAGGGCTCCTTACCCCCATGAAGCCATGATTTCAGGACATTCTGTAAATCTTGCTTTTTACCCTGGACTTTTAGGAGAATCATTAAAGATCAGGGTCGGAAGAGGTCTCGGGACACAGTGGGAAAGGAATCTAACAATGGCTATATCTGGATCTTCAGTTTTTAATAGAGACCTTGCCCCATTTTTTGGCAGATGTTCCCGGGTAACTAATTTGGATTCCATGGGATATGAGTATGGCGTTCTTTCATCTCTAGTGTGCAATCTCGAAGGTGTAGAAACTGCTTCACCTCTCTAACTATCCAACTACTCTGCCCATTTTTTCATACTGCTTTGCTGGTGATTCAGCCTCTCCAGGACTTGTTATCCTCAAGCACTATACTAGATGGTGCAACACACAAAAATTTGAACTACCTGGAGGTTCTACCTAAAACATCAAGTACTGTACAAATGGTAGACCACAGCCAATTGCCAATTTCCCAAGGTCATGCCCCCTCATGCAAGTATAAACTCCGTGTTACACTTTCCTTCACTACAAAAAAAGTTCAATTTTAAGTGATATCAAACAAGTGTAAGCAGATTACTGAGAGCCACCCTCAGAAATGGTAGAGACCAGCTCTTGTGGACTCCTCCTTTATCCTTGGTTCTTGTCAGCATAAGCTACGTCTACACATGTATGCTACTTTGAAATAGCGTATTTCGATGTAGCAAAATAGAAATAAGCTATTTCGATAAATTGCATCTACACGACCTCCAGGGCTGTTGCCGTCGACGTTCAACTTTGATGCTGGGCAGCACCACATCGAAGTGGGTGCTGCAGGGGAGCGTCTACACACCAAAGCGGCCCACATCGAAATAAGGGTGCCAGGAACAGCTGCAGACAGGGTAACAGGGCGGACTAGCACTTCCCGGACAACAGCTAGCTGTTCCCTTAAAGGACCCCTCCCAGACACACTTGCACTAAACAGCACAAGATCCACAGAGCCGACAACTGGTTGCAGACCCTGTGCATGCAGCATGGATCCCCAGCTGCAGCAACAGCAGCCAGAAGCCCTGGGCTAAGGGCTGCTGCACACAGTGACCATAGAGCCCCGCAGGGGCTGGAGAAAGCGTCTCTCAACCCCTCAGCTGATGGCCGCCATGGCAGACCCCGCCCTTTCGATGTTGCGGGACGCGGATCGGCTACACGTGCCCTACTTCGATGTTCAACATCGAAGTAGGGCGCTATTCCCACCTCCTGATGGGGATAGCAACTTTGACGTCTTGCCGCCTTATGTCGATTTCAACTTCAAAATAGCGCTCGCCACGTGTAGACATGACGGGCGCTATTTTGAAGTTGGCGTGGCTACTTCGAAGTAGCCGGCACGTGTAGACACAGCTGTACAGAAAGCAGAAAACCAGAAATCCAAGCTTCAGGTTATGCAAAGTTTATTGGGGCTAGTGTCCATCAAGCAGGTGCAGCACAACCCTGCAGCAGAGCCTTGTTTCCAAGGGTCCTTTCCAAGCTCCGAGGCCACAAGGCCTTTATCCATAGTCCCTTCCCGAGCGTGCCACCCGCAGAACCCTTACCTTCATGTCACATCCCAGCTGTGATGTCACACAGCCTTTACCCCATCCTTCTGCCCCATTCTCATGCTGCAGATTGTTGTTTCCTGATGTTTCATCCTCTGTCCCTCCTTAGCAGGCATAATTAGCTTATTTGTTCCATTCTACTAACAGAAGCATCAGGCCAGTCAGACACAACACACCCTATGTCACGGCTCCTTTCCCACTCTAGCAAGATAAATGCAGAAGTGGGGGTCAACAAAAGTACCTCCAAAACCTTATCTGCCAGGTTTTGGTATAAACTTCCCCCCAAAAGTCCTAAAACCTTAGATTTTGGGGATAAAATTCGCTGCCACCACCCAAGTAATAGTAAGGAAACCAGGGAGAGACTACTTGGGAAATCTCAGCCCCAGAAGTAGAAACCAGGACACAAACATTAACCAATACCAGGTTAATAAAAAGAAAAAGAGAGAACGTTTATTATTACAACAATATTCGTGTTGGAAGCCTCATGACTAGATGGAAGAGTCACAAAGTAAAACACATGGGGGGTCTCCACCATGGGCCTAGAACTTAGTTACAAGGAGAGTAAAAGAACATTTCTAAAAAGTGCACAGACATCAGATCCCACTTCCCAAACCATAAAACAATAAAGCCTAATGGACTTATTTAAACTTTACCCTACTTACAGAAGATTGGAGGGCCTGTTCTTGGAGGGAGATATTCTGTGTCTCTCTCCCTCATGGCTGGAAAGAAGAAGAAAAGACAGAGAACAGAAGAAGGGAGGAGCCAAAATTCAATTCTTACCTCCATTCCTATAGGCCAACCCCACCTGGCTAAGGAGGTTAACCCTTTTATTCCCAGGCTGCTGGCTCACCCTCATGATCATGACACCCGACAATGTCTTTGCCCTTTGTTTTCACACACTGACATAATATATAAGGATACATAATTAGGTCTAACGTCAAATGGGAAAGCAAAGTTCTATGTCAGGCATAGATAGAGGCCTGACTCTCACACCGAGAGCAGCATTCCTAACACGCTCTACCATTTCCCTGCCTCCCACCCCCAACACACTCTCTTACTGTGGGACCCCTCCTGCCCCAGTGTCCCGGGAAAAGCCTGGTGTGTCTAGTAGCACATATCCTGAAAGGGTCAGGTATAAGATGGAATGTGTTGATGCTCTGTTTGCCCCACTGTCCCCTATGAAGTATGATGCCCTCTGCCTTGTATGGGCACACTGTATCTATTCCATTTAGTGGTCCAGGCTTCCCATGACAACTGGCCCAAGAAGGTTATTTGGGGATTGTATGTTATTCTTGGGTAGGGGATCTACATCTCTGCTTGTGTTATAATTTGAAGTTGTGCTGTGTGCATCTGCCCCTCCCATAACCAGCATGGTAGTGCACTGCAGAATTAGTATAGTTAAAAATAGACCGGCAGCCTTAATGGTGCATTGCAAAAATGAGAGTCCTCACCATTGTAACATAGTCCAGCTTTCGAGCCACCACCACAAATGCTGTTTCTCCTCTCTTAACTGGATTAAGATTTTTAACTCCATTCTGGAGAAAGTGTTTACATTTTATCAGTTGTTAGCAGTTGTACCAGGCTAATCCTGCAAGTTTGGCCTACTTTTCTCCATTGAGTATCCACAGAGAAATGGGGCATTTTTCAAATCACATCAAGTACTTAGTGTGCAGTGGGGTAGTATGCCCTGGTTTGATTGCAGCGATGAGTTCCACAGTTCTATTTTTGCACTGATAGACCAATGGCAGCATGTAGATGCTTTTGATGTGCCCATATCCTGGTACAATTTTACATCTGTGTTGTATAACAGAGCTGTGCCTATTCTCAGCAGAAAATGCCATAACTGAAATACCTGACACCTCATTGCAGACCACTTGCAAAAGGCGATTGTGTCTGTTCTTCCTTGGCCATCATGGAAGGACACATCCAAACATTTTCCCAGGACAAGCAAACACTTAGCTTAATTATCGTCCCATTCACTCCCCATCTATCCACTCAAGTTTCCCAGTGAACAACCTGTGAGCTCCCCACTTATTATTCCCACAGGGGCTGCGAGAGAAACTTTAGTTTCCATCCCATTCCAAGGTACCACAGTAACAATTATCCAGGTGATAGACCCACAGGCCAGGAATTGCAGACAGCTGCTGTGATAGCTTTATTTGAGGGTGCAGTTTTACATTTTGGCTGATCAGTTGTGTGGTTCCCTAGCGGTCCTGCAAATTCCATACACCCAACCCTGTCTCATGCTGACACAGATCCCTTCTTCAATAATAATGCCAGTTGGGTGTCCTCAGACACCATACATTTATTGCTTGAACTATTCTATATATGTACTGCAGTCAGGGAGTATTCAGCCCACTCACAGTTTTCTGGGTGTACCACCCATACAATGAACTCAAAGGAGACATTGCAAGCCCTGGTTGACCCCCACACATGTGCTTGTTAGGGATTATTTCCAACTCCAGAGCAAAGCCAGTATAAATCAGGATTTCCCTAGCTCGACCTCCATCCTAACTACAGGAAGACCCTATGCAAAGTGGTTAAATTGTCAAATATCCAGTGTAATGTCTCCATAACAACTCCACTCCCTGAGATGGTCCCCTATGGGAGTGCCATTATGCTAACCCATTGCAACATTGCACCTCATTTGTGGGACCTCACAGCCTACAGATGATTCAAACACCCCAGGAGACCATAGGGTTATGTGATTTTTAGGCAATTCATGAGAAACCACATGTCCAGATGATGTTTCCCCCCATCCCCTTGGGAAAACCACGCAGTGGTTTCTGATGAAGCTGATATACTCCACAGAGTCGGGACTCCTCTCCCACTTCCAGTCTGTACACCACAGACTGACACTAACAAATTTCCTTGGGTGGATTAGTGGCACAATTTTCTATGGTTAAAGCTTCAAAATCGTCAGTTACCTCGTACCACAACTTGGTCTTCTAGTGATCCATGTGTCTCTTTTTTTGCCACCAAAAGCCATGGGATCTGGGTAGGGTTTGCCAAAGAAAGAATTGTGAACAGCAGCAACAATCACCTATCCCAGGTCACAAGGTCCTTGGCTTTCCACTGTGGATCCTTATTCATCTCACCAGTAAACTGTCTAGTGAGATCAATGGTATCCTTGATTGCTCTTCATATAACCTTTTCTAAAGTTCTAAAGGAGAAAAACAAATTCTACCATTGTTTAAAATACAACTTCCTTTTACACATCTCTTTGGTGATTGCAGGGGAAAAAACAAGAATTATCTGCATACTTCTCTGTGTTTAGTTCTGTATACAGGAAAAGGTTCAATAGCTTCTACCCATAATGGACAGGGTGCATTACCCCACTGTTTATCAGTGTTTATCAGTGTTTCTTTCTTTCTTTCTTTCTTTCGTTTTGTTTTGTTTTGTTTGGGGGGTGATATAAGTGAAAGCTGAGAGCCAGCATGTTTGGGGCTTGAAAGTTCCATAAAAACATCTTAAAGTAAAAGCCAGAACTACAGCATGAAGACACAAACATTTTAACCTACTGGCTTCTTTCCATCTATTTTCTGCTTTTCTTGAAACCACTTTCCAGTGACTTATTAGTAAAAACAATGCCTTCACTGAGCTCATGTCCCGCGAACCTGGTGGGATCAAAACCTCTCTCCTCCTGAGTTCTGCCATGAAATGAACTTGTCCTCTGTGTTTTTTCCTTGTTTAAGCACTTCTCTTCAGACTTCATTTGTCTGCTCCATTTTCCTGAGAATTTTCTTGCTAAATTTCACTTTTTTGAACTCATTTTAAAACATCACTTCAAGTTCAGTGGTTTGGGGAAGTGATTCTGCAGCTTTGTAAAGGTTTGGGTGTTTGAATTGTTGCACTTTTGAAAAAAAAAATCTGTCATTTCCAGACTATTCGGAAAGTATCGAAATCATGGAAAGTTTCAGTGATGGTTGTGGAAGTGGAGGAGAGACTCTGCAGGAATTCAGGAATGGTCAGAGAGAGGGAATTCAGCAAGAGAGAGAAGTCTTGGGAATGGAATAATAATATATTTGATTTAAGGGACTTCTCACACTGTGAACTTTCACAATTTTTAGTTCAGGCAAACTGGGAAAGAGCACCCTCAGCCAATAAGAAAATAGCCTTTCCCTTGTTTCTCAGAAGTTTAAAGAAAGTTGGCCAAGGCGCTTATATTCTGCATATGTGTTTGCCCACTTTTTCTCGAAGCTCTTTGATTTTGACTCCATAAATTATAGGGTTGAGCATGGGAGGGACAGTGAAATAGAGGTTGGCCAATATAATGTGAATATGTGGAGCAATGTGCTCACCAAACCTGTGTGTCACACTAGAAAAGAGGCAGAAACTATAAGAAATCAGCATGACACAGATGTGGGCTGTGCAGGTGTTGAGGGCTTTCTGGTGGGCTTCCTTAGAGGAGATTCTGAAGATGGCCCTGATTATCAGACTGTAGGACAGGACAATAAGTGTCAGATCTGAGCCAATAACCACAAGTGCTATTAACAGGCCATATATCTTGTTGACTGTGATGTCCCCACAGGATATTTTTGCCACAGCTATGTGGTCACAGTATGTGTTTGGAATAATTTGATTGGTACAGAACGGCAGTGAGCTCAGGAGCAGAGGCTCAGGCAAAATGAAGAAAACAGCTCTTATCGAACCCACTAGCCCTAGCTTAGCTATTCGTGCATTGGTGAGGACGGTGGCGTATCTCAGAGGGTTACATATGGCAATGTAGCGATCAAAGGCCATTATGACAAGAACAGCTGACTGCATGGCAGAAACCATGTAAAGGAAGAATGTCTGGGTGAAGCAGCCACCCACAGTAATGCTTCTGAAGTTGAACCAAAATATACCAAGCGCTTTCGGCACGACAGAAGTAGACATGACAATGTCTGTGAGCGCCAGCATGCAGATCAGCAGGTACATCGGCTTGTGCAGGGTCTGCTCTTTGCCTACAACAAACAGAATTGTGAAATTTCCCAAGAGGTCCATAATGTAGAACACAGAGAAAGGGATGGAAATCCAGATGTGGGCAGCTTCTAGGCCAGGAATGCCTGTTAATATGAATTCTGAAGGGCCAGATGGGGTGAGATTGAAAGCTGCCATGAGATGTTCGGGTTCAGAAATGCTGAAGGTGCCTGTGGAGGAGGAAAACAACAGCAAGGGCGGTGGAGAGCTGTTCAAGCATTATACCAAATTGTACAATAAACATTTTATGTTTACTAACAAATGAAAAAGAAGGTTGAGCAGTGAGCTAGCAACATTCACAGTTGATACCAGATTATTTGGGCCATAGTCAAATCCAGAGAAGTCCTCAGAGGGAATTAACCAAACCAGGTGAATTGGCAGTATGGTAGCAGACAAACTTCAATGTCAGTTAGATAAACATGTACATAAGAACATAAGATGGGCCACAATGGGTCAGACCATAAGTCCATCTATCTCAGTATCCTGTCTTCTGACAGATGCCGAAGCCAGAGGTCCCAAAGGGAGTGAACAGTCATTGAGTGATCCCTTTCATCTCCAGACTCTGACAAACAGAGGCTAGGGCCTCCATCCTGGGTAACAGCCATTGATAGACCTAACCTCAATGAATTTATCTTGTTCTTTTTTGAAACCTGATTAAACCTTGATTTTCACAAAATCCTCTGGCAAGAAGTGCCACAGGTCTGCAGTGGGCTGCATGAACAAAAACTTCCTTTTGTTAGTTTTAAACCTACTATCCATTAATTTCATTTGATAACCTCTAGTATATGCCCATAGGAAGGCTTTAATATAATTCTATGAAGTCAGGTCAGGGACCTGGGTATCATAGTACAAAACTCTGTGAAATCTTATCAAGACCAAGCATCGATGGAAAATAACAAAACATATGGGGTCCAAGGAGGGGTAGGATTGGGAAACATATAGGCTATATCTACACGACAGAGATCTTTTGAAAGAAGCATTTCCAGAAGATCTCTTCTGAAAGAACTTCTTTCGAAAGCGTGCGTCCACACACAAAAAGATGAATCAAAAGAGTGGTCTGCCCTTTAGAAAGAGAGCGTTCACACAGGCCCTGCTGTTTCAGAAGAACAGATCAGGGATCGAACAATCAGGCACCATGAGGACTGCTCTTTTGAACATAGGGCCCTGTGGAGCATTCACACGCATTTTCTTTCAAAAGAGTCTTTTGGAAGGGACAAGCAAGAAATTAGAAAGGAAGAGTGATTTCAGAATGAGTGCCACATTCTTTCAATTTACTTTTTGTGTGTAGATGATTGGTGAGATCTTTCAAAAGAACTTGCTCTTACAGACACAGCCATAGAGAATACAGTTCCATTGTATTAGCCAATAAACGTTTCACCCTCCCCTGCATTCATCTGTGAGGTACTGGGCACCCTTCTCACACAAGGCACTGCAGAACGAGAGAGGTCCAGGACATGACCAGCATCTGATGAAGTGAGTCTGTGCTCACGAAAGCTCAAGCTCAAAACTTTTCTGTTAGTCTATAAGGTGCCACAGGACCCTTCATTGCTGCCTTCTCACACAAGGCACTGCAGAACTAGAGAGGTCCAGGACAGGACAATGAGAATGGCCTAGGGAAACTCTATTCAGGACAATGGTGTAAAAGCCAGGGATCATCAACTTCCAAAAGGAAGGAGTAATAGAGAATATGAGAAAATCGATATCATATGGAATGGCAGAGATCAGAAAACAAATATCGTCTCCTGGTCTCATAACACCATAAAAACAATACATTCAATTAAACTACTCTTTGGCAAATTCAAAACAGGTAAGAAGAAAAGGTTGGACACCTACATGAATAACCAGACTATCTATTTTCAATACTTTTACCTACATAGATATTTTAGAAAGCCCATGTAGTAATGTATGTCAGGGTGACGCCAGTTTTTAGCTGTCCGTTATTAGTGTGACAGCATCATGATGTCCAGTTACTCTAAGTGTATCACATTCCATTGCAGGGCTGGGACTGTCATGCTGAAAGTGGAGACACTGCTCTAGATGGATTACAGGTCTCATCCACGAGGCCATTCATATATTGGGAAGGAGTCAAGTTTTCCTCAGGGAAACATGTATTATATTGCTGGGCTCTGACATTGTTTTCAACAGAATGGGCATGAAGGACAGAAGAGTCTTCATCTTTAGCAATATCTGCCTGCACGCTGTGACTTCTTCCCCACCCCTTTTTGTGTGACCAACTTTTTTACAGGTGCCTAGGTTTGTCTCAGACAAAAGCTGTATTTCTTGTCTGAGATATTTATGCAGAGACACATGAAATCAGACTGGCAGTTCTAACCCCTGAAGTTTGCAGATGACACAAAAAGGGGGTCACTGATCCAGAGTGGTTAACAAAATGGGTTGAATCAAACCATATGGCTATGTCTACACTAGCACCCCTCCCTTTCGAAAGGGGGAGGCTAATGAGACACTTTGGTATATGCTAATAAGGTGCTGCAATGAATATGCAGCGCTTCATTACTATAATGGTAGCTGCAGCACTTCGAAAGTGCCGCTTTTGATCGTGCACAGCTTGTCTACAGGGGGTCCTTTTCAAAAGGCCCCTGCACACTTCAGAATCCTGTTATTCCTATAACCAAATAGGAATAAGGAGATTTTGAAGCATCCTGGGTCCTTTCGAAAACGACCCCATAGAAAACAGCCACGCACAATAGAAAGCTTCACTTTTGAAGTGCTGTGGCCACCAGTATGCTAATAAGGCATTGCATATTCATTGCAGCACCTTATTAGCATATCCCAAAGTGTCTCATTAGCATCCCCCTTTCGAAAGTAGACACAGCCTATGTGTTATAATATAGTTATGTAGCTACAAACACTTAGGAAAAAAGAATGCAGGAGATGATTACAAAACTGGGGACTCCTGTCAGAAGCTGAACAAAATTTGGGATGTGAAGGGATAATTAGCTAAACCCTGAAGTTTCTAGGTGACACAAAAAAGGGGATTGCAAATAACAGAAGAAATAAAGAGAACGGGTCACTGATTCAGAGTAAGCCAGATGGGTTGATAAAATGTGCTGACTCACACAATAGCCGGGTCTACACTTACAAAACACTTCAATATGGCCATGCTAATGACCAAATTGAAGAATACTAATGAGGCAATGCAATGTATATTCAGTGCCTCATTAGCATGCTGCTGGCTGCGGCACTTCAAGAGTGTTGCGGTTCATTCACCCATCGCTCGTTTACACATAGGTCCGTTTCAAAAGGACTCTGCCAGCGTTGAAATCCCCTTATTCCTATCAGGTCATTTCAGTGGCTCATTAGTATTCTTTGATTTGGACATTAGAATGGAAATTTCAAAGTTTTTTGTAAGTGTATATGTAACCCATATGTTATAATATAGTTATGTAGCTACAGACACTTGGGAACAAAACTAGGGACTAAAGTGGGAAGCTCTCTATTTCTGAACGCAATTTGGGACTTGAAGGGATAATTAACTAAACACAAGCCCCAGGTGTGACTCTGTTGTCTAAACCAGCAATGTGGTCCTCAAATGATAACAAGGAGAATCTCAAGGAGATACAGGCAAGTTATTTTACCTTAACATTTGTCACGTGTTACTGCTCCTGGGATCCTGTGTCCAGGTCTGGCTTCCACAATTAAGGATGGATATTGATACTCTGAAAAGGGTTCAGACAAAAGTCACAAGATAATACTAGAAATCCTGCCTTCTGGTGATAGAATCAAAGAGCTTAATCTATTCAATTTAACAAAAATGGTGAACGACTGACTTAATATCTATCTGGAAGTAGTAGGCATCCTTCAGTCTGCATAGACTATGGATCTCGCCCTTTAAAGTTTCAATTGAGGACTTCATTTACAGCGTCTGTTGTGACTATAAAGACCCACACGAGAGTGACAGTCCTTGCTGCATCTCTTGCAGATGTAGTGGGTGTCTGGCAAGTCCTTATTGTGCTTTCTGTGCGCTCGCTTCTCCTTTGCTAGCTGTCTGATCTTCATCTCGCCCTTCTGAAGGCCCTTGTGTAACCCCTGCCTCCATCTGCTGCGGTCGTCTGCTAGATCTTCCCAGTTGTCCAGCTCGATGTCTACCTCTCTGAGGTCTCTCTTGCAGACATCTTTGTAACGCAACTGGGGGCATCCAGGAGGTCTTTTGCCAACTATGAGGGAATACTATTGAATATTAAGCTTTTCAGCCCAGCATACAGATGTGTGACAGGATCCAATGGCTGGATGATGAAGTTAAAGATATTTTGACTTGAAATTAGAGACACATTTTAAATAGTCAGAATAAATAAGCACAGGAGAAACATAGCAAAGATCTGATCAAATTCATCATCGCTGACAGTTTTTGAATCATTTTGGATATTTCCAGAAAAGAACTACTCTAGGATTATAGGATTATGGGGCTACTCCAGACTATAGGATTCAAATAGGGGGTCTTTAGCACAAACCATAACCTGTCTCAGAAATTTCCATCCTACAGAATAATCTGGGGGAAATTGTCAGGCCTGTGTTTTGTAAGCCTGCATCATACTGACTAGACAATCATGATGGTCCTTCTCGCCCTGGAATCTACAGTCATGAGACCCGATGACAGCTGGAGGCATTTTGCCTGCAAAATCATGGCGCAGCTTCCTGAAGGCACTTCTTCTGTTCACGATCATGTTAAATTTAACCCAATGGGGGAGAAACTCCCATGGGCACATCGTGCTTTGGAAAAGTTATCCTTGGTGTGCAATTTATGAGACTGGTGGATCGTCTGAGTCATGGAAAGGATGAACATTTTTAGATGAGAAACATCATAACTTGAGCCCACGAAATCTCCACAATGGTGATGACTTCCATGTCTGTGTTCTTGTGCCCCACTGTTATAGGCACACAGCAGATATTCCTGGACATGGCAGCTCTATTTATCATACCTGCACAGGTCCATGATTGCCCTTTCTCGTTATATAATATATGTAATTGTCAACTTGAAGTGGCTTCTGTGTAGCAGGCCTTTAATCACTAGAGTGTATATATGGGTGTAACAAGAGAACCCACGTATGTACCTTTCTTGGCATGTGCCTCTCTCTGTGTATGATGTAATCACCAGTTTCCTGCAGACAAGGGAGATGTAAGGGGAGCAGCTCACCTCTGCAGAGGAAGAGTTCTAGGCAATATGGGGCAACTTAGATATTGTAGGATTCAGGAGTCACTGGGAAGCATAGAGATGACACTGACAACCACCACGTTGTCCAAATCATGGCAGCCTGGGAGGGGAAAGAGGAATATAGGCTGGGTAAGAGATAGCTTGGAGACTGAAGCAGTTGAGGCTCATAGTGTGACACCCCCATGGAGTCACCTAGAACTGATGTAACCTTGAGCTCTCAGACTCACCAGACAGGGCTCCCACTCTGAGTTCTGCTGTGAGAAGCTGTAGACCCCTTTTGTGTCCTACGCTTCCACAAGCATTTACACAGGAACGGACACTCCCAGCTGCAGTTAAATGCAGATTCTATGACTAGCCATGCATAACCCAACAATAGTGATACTACAGCCAAAATAGCCATCAATTCCTTAGACTGGGACCCCAGAGTTGTACAATTTTTCTCTGTTCCAAATTTTGACCAGCATGAATTTTTTTTCAGCTTCCCCCATCTCTCAGAGTGTGGAGGAGAATGCACACTTGTGGTAACCAAGCTGAGATATTGTTTTCCAAAATACTCCACTGAAAGACATACTGGGCCTTGGATTAAAACATAACATAAATGTGTTAACTAAAAAAGCTAGATTTTAAGTGATTCAAGGGCACAGATGGAGGAACAGACAAGGATGTGAAAGACAGAACAGGGAAAGCAACAGTTGCATTTTAGACCTTTCATCCCACATGGAGTTTACAAATAATATTGGTGAAGATGAAACTGTGGATCTTCAAATTAAATGTGAAGACTGTGCTCTTGTATGGATGAGAGACCTAGTGTACTAAAAAGTCTTCAAATCATAAGCTACAGATGTTCATAAACTGATGCCTGAAGTACATCATGTACATCAATTTGCAAAGCTTTGTCACAAAAGAGGAGCTGTGGAACAGAGCAGAACAAGAACCAATTGATGTTCAAATCAAGAGAAGAAAGTGGGGATGGCTTAGTCATGCTCTCAGAAAACCATCATCCAGCACAGTCTGTGAAGTTATCAAATGGACTCAACAAGGAAAACACAAAAGAGGAAAACTTTGGACAATCTGGAGAAGATCTACTGAGACTGAAAGATAAAAACTGTGGTACTCCTGGAGTCAGCTAGAAGTTTTGTCCTGAGACAGAGTGAAGTGGATCGGACTTGTACATGACCTATGTTCCACTTGGAGTGCAAGGGTTAAGTCAAGTAAGTCAAGGGATAGCAAGGAGGTCAAAGTGGATTACATAGCAGTTAGGCTAAAATATACACAAAATTTCACAAACTAATCAGACTGACTATGAATTGACCATTTCTCCCCCGGTTGGTGCTACAGGGAATCAGGGAGATTTTCAAGACACAACTACATTTGCTGCATGTCTCAAGTTTTCATACACAGGCTAGAAATCCTCTTAGACTGGGTCCAACAATTCCACCAGTTCAATCTACTTAGCTCAGGTATTTTCAGGAGTCCTCTTGTGTGGGGAGTGAAGAAACCACTGCTGGTGGTAGTCCTGCCGTATATAGTTTTCACGTAGAGTGGGACCCCCTGGTTTCAAAACTTAGTTTGTGGAACAGTTTGTGGGGAAGTAAGGAGTGCCCAAGAGGGACTCCAGAGTTATGTGGCTTGGTCACATGCCCTTGTCAAATCATAATATCTCCTGGATCAAAACCAGGCGCCTGGCCCCACAGCAAGGTATCGCAGAAATAGCCTTCTCACACTAGGTTAAACTCAATATCTGGACCAGGGACAGGAAAGGGGATCAGCTTGACTGCCTTTCTGGGGGTAAAGGAACACCAACAGCAGCTCAGCCCATGCAAGTAAGGGGAGAGGGACAGACCAGAGGGAGGGATAGAGACTAACAGGAGCAAGTGTGAATAATGTATCTGCAAATGACACAAAGTGGTGATATATTGCAGCTCATTCTGAACATGGACATGGTTTTACTGGAACTTGTTTTTCTGTGTTGGTAACAGCTGGCATAGTCATGAGCTTTTAATGGGATTCCTCTTTGGAGGTGGGATGGTATGCTATGGAGTGATCCTTGTTACATTGCAGTATGACATACACACACACACACACAGGGAGACTTTGTTTTGCCTCTGTGGTCTGCACTAGGCAGGATGTTCATATTACTATGCTCTAGGAACCGCCCATGCTATCATCCTGCCCTCCAGCATCATACCCACACTACAGGCCTCTCCGGGGAGGTATCTGTCACTACCTCATTTCCTCTAAGACAAAATCATGCTTATTTATTATGTCTTTTTGGTCCTTTTCAATCATTCCCAGAACTAGGTACACAGGGTCACAGAGACAGCAGAGCTTCCTGCCTTATTTTTTTCTAATGGTTTTAAATGTCTAACACAGTGAGACTGAGAATGCAATAGGTTACTCAAGATGATCCAGTCATTCCACAAAGACATGAGAGGAACCATCCAATATGACGGCGCATTATTGGATGCTTTCAGAATCAGGAGCGGCGTCAAACAAGGATGCGTGCTTGTTCCAACATTGTTCGGGATTTTCTTTGCACTCCTCCTGAAGCATGCCTTTGGATCTTTAACAGAGGGCATCTTGCTGCACACAAGATCTGACGGGAAACTGTTTAATCTTGCAAGGCTGAAAGCCAAGTCTAAGGTGCAGGAAGTCCTCATCAGAGACATGCTGTTCGCAGACGATGCTGCTGTAGTGTCTCACACAGAAGACCAGCTTCAAAAACTGCTGGATCGGTTCTCCAAAGCGTGCAAGGACTTTGGGCTTACCATCAGCCTAAAGAAGACAAACGTACTCAGTCAGGATGTTGCTGAATCACCATCAATCAGCAGTGACAACTATATGTTAGAGGTCATCCACAAGTTCGTTTACCTTGGGTCCACCATCACTGACACCCTGTCGTTGCACACTGAGCTAAATAGGAGGATCGGAAAAGCGGCCACAACTCTGTCCAGACTCAGCAAGAGAGTGTGGAATAACAACAAGCTGTACACTCACACCAAAATGCAAGTCTACAGAGCCTGCATCCTCAGCACCCTCCTTTATGGCAGCGAGACTTGGACCCTGTATGCCCGCCAGGAAAAGAGGCTGAACGTCTTCCACTTGCGCTGCCTCAGGCGCATCCTTGGAATATCATGGAAGGACAGAGTGACCAACACCGCCGTCCTCGAGCAAGCTGGAATCCCAACCATGCACACCCTCCTCAGGCAGCGTTGACTCCGCTGGCTTGGCCACGTCCACAGGATGAATGATGGAAGGATTCCAAAAGACATCCTGTATGGTGAGCTAGCCTCTGGCAAAAGACCTCCCGGACGCCCCCAGTTGCGCTGCAAAAATGTCTGCAAGAGAGACCTCAGAGAGGTAGACATCGAGCTGGACAACTGGGAAGAACTAGCAGACGACCACAGCAGATGGAGGCAGGGGTTACACAAGGGCCTTCAGAAGGGCAAGATGAAGATCAGACAGCTAGCAGAGGAGAAGTGAGAGCACAGAAAACACACTCAGGAGTTGCCAGACACCCACCACATCTGCAAGAGGTGCAGCAAGGACTGTCACTCTCGTGTGGGTCTTTATAGTCACAATAGACGCTGTAAATGAAGTCCTCAATTGAAACTATAAAGGGCGCGATCCATGGTCTATGCAGACTGAAGGATGCCTACTACTACCGTCTGGTCCTCTGTGGTCTAAACCAGAACACCCTGTACTGAGACCATGGGTTCACTCCTGTTGTAATCCCCAAAGGCTTATGGCCAGGGCAAATCAGAACATTTGGTGAACTCCCTGCAGGTTGATTTAGGGTGAGCTCCTGTCTGTTTTGGAGGTTTTGCTCTTGATCTCAGTGTTGCCAGATTCACACATATTGTTCAACTTTCCACTCTGAACTCTGAAATCCAGGGCTTTAGGTCCTGCTACAGAAAGTGCTGCTTTGTTAGGGTGCTGAAAGAATCTGCAGGAGCCCCCTCGCCAATACACACACACTTTCATGCTACGTCCTGGTATTGGGACATGAAAAACAGGAATTTCAAAACAGATGAACTCTAGTTTTGCTCTCAGGGACCCCAGAGTCGATCTAGAGTGACACACTGAAGGCTGAATGTGAGAGCAGAAACAGTACAACATGGAACACAGCCCTGTTGTAAACCCCCTGGTAATCAGAGTTACTCACTGCAGAGGATTTGTCTGCACTTAGGCTTTGTCCACACTTCCTAACACAGCACTGAACCTAAGCAATTGGAAAACTTGAGTGAGCCAGGGATAAAACCATGCAACCACAAATGAAAGAAGTTATTGAGACAGGCAGAAGGATAGTAAAAGACAAAGACCTGCTCTTAAAAACAAATATTTGTCCAAAGTTTTTCTATTACCTTTGTGATTTCAGTCTTACCAGGTAAATCCTGTGGAGTGTCCGAAACAATACTAAACAGTGGAAGCTGCCATGTGGCGGAGTTCCTGCCCAGGAAGTTCTTGAGTTGAGCCTTGGAACACTTGTTCATCCCTAGCAGGTAACTCACTGCACTGCTGTTCAGCAAAGAGAGAAAAATCTCCTTACAGTGACAGGAAGGCAGAGTTCTGAGAATCAGGGTATGTTTCTCACGTCTGACACTTGGTTTCCTGGACAGCGACTTTTATCATTCCTCTGTAGAGTCCCTCTGGACTATCAGATTGGCCAGTATTCAAGGTCATTTCCCTCTGCTCCGTGAGCAGTGGGAAGAGCAGAAAAGAGGTCCTGGGGAATTAAAGCTTGAAAGCCTCCACTGAGAGTGAAGAAATGAGTTGTTGATAACACAGGCTCAGACTGCAAGTACAAACTGAGTCTTGTATACTGCATAGCTTCGCAACAGATAATGAGTTTGTTAACCTCTCTGTAAAGCATTGCCTTTGGCAGGAAGCATGGGAATAGAAGCACAGGGTCTGGGAGAACTTTAAAGACTAACAAAATAATTAATTAGGTGATGAGTTTTCATGGAACGGACCCACTTCTTCATATCTGAAGCAGTGGGTCAGACCCCCGAAAACTCATCACCTAATAAATTATTTTGTTAGTCTTTAGAGTGGTACAGGACTGGTTTTATTTGTTTGTTTTGTTTTGTTTTGGGGTTTTTTTTTGTGAAGATACAGACTAACATAGCTACCTCTCTGATGTATGAGAGCAAAATCACATTTAATCAATCATTGCAGTACACCACTGGTACTGCCTGGCCGTTGTAATAACCATTCAACAGAAACTGTATCAACCTTGCCTGCAAAAAGTCACTGATGCCCTGTGGAGGCCAAATAATGTGGTCCTGAGAAGACACAAGCTGAAGAACACGGAGAAGGATTCCAGTGTTCTGGAATCAAACATGTTTGACAGTGCTGGTGAATTCAAAAATTGATACCTATCTGGCTGCTCCTGACTGTTCTATGAGCCCATCTGCTCTCTACATCCGCAAAGCAGCACTTTTCAGGGCTGTGTTGACCTTTCAGTAATCAATGCGGAAACTACTGTCTGCTACCCATGTCAAAACACGAAGCGTGGGATTTCTTCCCTAACTGTGTTATTACTTTACCATTTCCAGGTCCAAACTGCCCTGGAGTTCATTTCTCGTTATCCCATGTTTTGAGAGGGAACATCCATGGACTTTGCTTGATCCGTTGCCTTGGGGTCATTAGAGTATGCGTGTATTTTAGGTAGCTGTGTCACTGAGAACACAGCACAAATGTCATCAAGCAAGTCCCACATCTGGATCTTTTTGTGGATGGTGGAGTCCCTTCCCCATGCATTATTCACAGGTGCCTCGGACCAAAATTTGGGATCTCAGGGTATGAGTATGGTGGGTGGTCACCCTGGGTGCAGTCTGGGTGTCTGATTCAACCTTTCCACAGCTGCTGGAAATGCTCCTCCTAATGTACTCCAATATGCCATTAAATTTCTTGGCTATATGAACACATAATTGACTCACGTCGAGTCTCATTCACTGTAATTCCCAGGTCCTTCTTTAGCAAGTTGGTCCCCAGACTGTAACTGTACTTTGGATATTTCTATACCAAGTGCGGGACTCTGCATTTATCCCTGTTGAGGCTCATCAGATTTCTTTTTGCCCAATCCTCTACATTTTATAGGTTACTCTTTTCTCTCACTCAGTGAGGAGGGAGCAACAATATTAAGAAACTTGGAAATGGCAGAGGTGCTTAGTGGCTTCTTTGTTTCGGTCTTCGCCAATAAGGCCAATGCAGAAATGCCTAGCATAATGCATGCTAGTGGGAAGCGGTTAGGTTTAGAGGACAAAATACATAAAAAACAAGTTTAAATTACTTAGAAAAATTAAAACAAAAAGCAGTCAAGTAGCACTTTAAAGAGTCTTTAAAGTGCTACTTGACTGCTTTTTGTTTTGATAGTGTATAAACTAGCACAGCTTCCTCTTTGTTACTTTAGAAAAATTAGGTGTCTTCAAGTCGGTAGGGCTTGATGAAATGATCATCTTTGATGTTGATCATCTTTGAAAAGTCCTGGAAGAGATTCCAGAAGACTGAGAAAGGGCAAACAAAGTGCCCATCTATAAAAAGGGAAACAAAGAACAACCCGGGAACCTACAGATGTGTCAGTTTAATTTCTGTACTGGGAAAGAAAATGGGGCATATAATTGAGGAAGATATCTGTAAACTTGTGGAAGAAAATCAGGTAATAGTTTACAGCCAGCATGGACTTGTAAGGAACAAATAATTCCAAACCAATATGACAGCTTTTTTAGACAGGAAAATAAGTCCTGTGGATAAGGGAGAGGAAGTGGATGTGGTATACCTAGACTTCAGTAAGGCATTTGACACAATCTCGCATGAATTCCTTATCAACAAACTGAGCAAATACAGATTAGATTGAGCCACTAAAAGATGGGTGTGTAACTGGCTGGATAACCATTGTCAGAAGGTAGTTATTAATTACTTGCAGTCACGCTGGAAGGGCATAAGAAGTGGGATCTGTTTTGGGACCAGTTCTACCCCATATCTTCATCAACAATTTAGATAATGGCACAGAGAGTGCCCGTATTAAGTTTGCAAATGATACCAAGCTGGTAAGGGTTGCAACTGCTTTGGAGGATAGGATCATAATTCAAAATGATCTGGACAAACTGGAGAAATGGTCTGAAATAAACAGGATGAAGTTGAATAAAGAAAGGTGCAAAGTACTCCACTTAGGAAGAAGCAATCAGTTTCATACATACAGAATGGGAAGTGACTGTCTGGCAAGCAGAACTGCAGAAAGGGATTTAGAGGTTATAATGGACCACAAGCTAAATATGAGTCAAAAGTGTGATGTTGTTGCAAAAAAAGCAAATATAATTCTGGGATGCATTAACCAAAGGATTGTGAGCAAGACATGAGAAATCATTCACCCGCTCTACTCAGCACTCATTAGTCCTCAGTCGGAGTAAAGTGTCCAGTTCTGGGCACCACATTGAAAGAAAATGTAAAGTAATTGGAGAAGGTCCAGGGAAGAGCACCAAGAATGCTTAAAGGTCCATAGAACATGAGCTATGAGGGAAGAATGAAAGAACCGGGCTTGTTTAGTTTAGAAAAGAGAAGACTTAGAGGGGACATGATAGCAGTTATCAAGTACCTGAAAGAGAGTTACAAGGGGGAGGTAGACAAATTGTTCTCCTTGGCCTCTGAGAATAGCACAAGGAGCAATGGGCTTAAAATACAGCAAGGGAGGTTTAAATTAGACATTAAGGAAAACTTCCTGTCAGGGTGGTTAAAAACTGGAATAAGTTACCTAAGGAGCTTGTGAAATCTCTCAGCGCTGGAGATATTTAAAAGCAGGTTACATAGACATCTATTGGGGATGGTCTAGATGGTGTTTGGTCCTGCCAAGAGGGCAGGGAACTGGACTAGATGCCTTCTTGAGGTCCCTCCCAGTTCTAGTGTTCTAAGAAGCAAGACTTCAACGTCCACTTACACGGTCATGTCTTCCACTTTTGGGCCCTCTGACCATGGCCCCACCTTGCTCTCCCCAGTTGCTCATTTTGCTTGGCTGCTGTATGACACCTGGCAGGGCTGATTTTCCCTGTCCTGGCTCTGGTCTCTCATCTCCCTGCTGTAGCTCAGCTGTGGCTCCCATAGGAACAACTGATCTGGGCTGCCCAGCTCTGATTCAGCACTTTGCCTCTGTCCCCTCTCTGTCTCTAACGGGTTGCTTCTCTGTCCCCTGCTTCTGGTTGCTGCTCCTCTGCCTCCAGCTCAGTTTGAAAAATTACCAGATTTCTACTGCATTAATATCCTAAGCTCAATTAAGAGCACACCGCAATTTAACTGTTAAATAAAACATTTTGTTTTAATTTCTACTGCATGAATAGCCTAAACTCAGTTGGAAACTCACACTAACGTAACTTTATTCAATGAAACGTTTTTTAATGAACATATTAATCTGTAACAAGTAGCATACCACACCCCAGTAATGCCATTCTATTGTGATTGAGGCCCACCATATGATGTTTCAAACAAAAAAAAATGGTCAACTGCAGCAGTAAAACAAGCCAAACCCAAACCCAAAATGTGTGTAATACGACAATAATATTATTATGTTATTTATTTATGTGGGCATTTAGTGACAGTGGTCAATGTTTATACACCCACCCCTCATTTAATGAGTACTTTACTTACAAGTACTCAGTAAAACAAAGGACACCTATACTCACCTATGTTCACTAAATGAGTGAACGTCACCTGCTAATATGAGCAAACCGTGGGGTCCCTGGCCAGGGAGGGGGGAGACCTGCAACCCCCCCCAGCAGCCCCAAACTTCCCCCAACCTTAGAACCCCCCTGCAGCCCCAAACTTCCCCCAGTTTTAGACTCTTCTTCCGCATCCCTAAACCATCCTCAGCCTTACATTCCCCCGCCCCACTTCAGCCCTAAATGGCCTCAGCCTTAGACACTCCTACTCCTCCCACAGCCTCTTCAGTGGGGCTGCTAGGCTGGAAGCTCCCCCAGCTTTCCTGCTCCCAGCAGGTAACAGTCATTAAAAACAATTAACTCAAATGTTAAGCTTTCAGCAACTAGGCATAAGGTAACAGAGAGATAGCTGTGTTAGTGTATATTCTACCAAAACAAAAAGGCAGTCCAGTAGTGCTTTAAAGACTAACAAAATAAATTATTAGGTAGTGAGCTTTTGTGGGATATACCCACTTCTTCAGACCATAGTCATACCAGAACAGACTCAATAAATTAGGCACAGAGAACCAAAAACAGTTATCAAGGTTGACAAATAAGAAAAAACTGTAATCAAGGTGGGCAAATCAGAAGAGCAGAGGGTGGTAGGAGGGATGGAAGTCAAGAATCAGCCAAGGGCTAGGTAGGGCTAAGGAAATTGCTATCGCTAATGATAAATATCTGCCTGAGGCAGCAGTGTTAAGAAACTGAAAAATGGCTTCTTCAACAGACACATGCGGCTGGGAACTGCCCAGCTGGCGACCTTTAACAAATCTAATGGGACTCGTGTTTGGAAACCAATCCATAGGTTTGGAATCCCTGCTCTGCATACATACACTACATCCTATTTCTGGTGCCAAACTAGTCAAATACATTAGAAAAGTTCTTAAACTCAACTGGTTTATGTCACATTACAAGCACTTGGAAAAAATCAGAGACTTTTACTTGTATTTTAATGGGAATTTAGTGTCGCCCTTATGAGTTTTCTCCTACCTGCAGAAATTTGGGAACCAATTGTGCTTGTATAGTGAGGGATGAGTGTCCTTTGTGTTGAATTAATTTTTTTGTTCTTAGTCTCTAAAAAGCAACATTTCATCCTTTCTGTTTTCATCCAAAGCAGGGTGCATCGTCTGCTGATCCTACACATCAGCAGTGAAGAAATGTCCTCACCAGATTTTATGTTGTTTCATAGGTGCCGTAGCACAAAAGGTATTTTCTTCTAGTACCTTGTTGCTTAGGGTTGTTTTTATTAAGTGCATCGAAAAAAAAACAAACAAAAAACCCCACAATCTTATATCTGCAGCAATCTTAAAATGTAGAAACTGAAATGAAAGGGCAAGTAAGCCAAGTTCATAAAGACTTTGTCCTCAGCTTCATCTCTGTGTTAAAGAATTTCAACCTAAAACAGCTCAATGTTTTTGTTCTGACCATCAATCTGGTGAACTACAGGCAAAACGCTCACCTCCAGTTTCAACTGTTCAAAGATCTCCAAAAAAGAAT
This sequence comes from Carettochelys insculpta, assembly GCF_033958435.1. Classification (NCBI taxonomy): domain Eukaryota; kingdom Metazoa; phylum Chordata; order Testudines; family Carettochelyidae; genus Carettochelys; species Carettochelys insculpta. The sequence goes on from NC_134137.1 coordinate 7,836,583, forward strand.
GCCAAAAATGAGATACCAGCCAATTTAACTATTGAAGGGCCGAGCCCAGTAGAAAGGCTTATTACCTGGTCACAAGCTCACTGTACATATGATAAGTAAGTTTATTCCTTTGGGTTTTTTTTTTTGGCTATCTGAAGGTGTGGCTTCTGTTCATCGAGTGGTTGAGGAACAATGAGAAGCCACAATGTGTCAGAAAGCTGCAGTATCTTCCGGGGGTCTGGAAGTCATGAAAAGAATGTTTCACAGGGAAGTCAGTTGATGGTCAGAGAAGGGAATTCAAGCAATGGAAAGAGCTGTGTTTTGGGGATTGAATGATGTTAGGTGTGAGGAACTTCTTAGACTGTGACCGTCTGCAGTCCCGGCTCAGCCAAACTGGAACAAGCTTAATGAGAAAGTATCCTTTTCTCTTCCTCTCACACAGGTTTAAAGTCAGTGACCTGAGGTGAGCACATTCTACAAGTGTATTTTAGCACTTTGTCACGAAGCTCTTTGGTTTTGACCCCATAAATAATAGGGTTGAGCATCGGGGGGACAAGGACATAGAGGCTGGCTAAGAAGATGTGAATAGAAGGAGAGATGCCCTGTCCAAATCGGTGTGTCAGGAAAGAGAAAAGGCTGGAAGTGTAAGAAGTCAGCATCACACAGATATGGGATGTGCAAGTGTTGAGGGCTTTCTGGAAGTCTTTCTTGGAGGAGATTCTGAGCACAGCTGTGATGATCAGACCATAGGAGAGGGCTATGAGTGTCAGGTCGAACCCAGTGACTACAAATGCTACAACCAAGCCATACATCCTGTTGATTGTGATGTCCCCACATGAAATCTTTGCCACAGACATATGTTCACAGTATGAGTGGGGGATAACATAGTTCTCACAGAAGGGCAGTCTGCTCAAGAGGAAGGGCATGGGCAGAATGAAGAGAACGGCCCTTATCAATGCCACTAACCCAAGCTTAGCTATCCGTGCATTGGTGAGGATGGTGCTGTATCTCAGAGGGTTACATATGGCAATGTAGCGATCAAAGGCCATTGTCATCAGGACAGATGACTGCATCACAGAAATCATGTGAAGGAAGAACACCTGGGTGAGGCAACCTTCCACCGTAATACCTTTCAAATTAAACCAGAATATACACAGAGCCTTCGGCACGACAGAGGTGGACATGACAAGGTCTGTGAGTGCCAGCATGCAGATCAGCAGGTACATCGGCTTTTGTAGGGTTTCCTCTTTGCCTACAACAAAGAGAAGTGTAAAATTTCCCAACAGGACGATAATGTAGAACGTAGCAAAAGGGATGGAAATCCAGATGTGAGCAGCTTCCAGGCCAGGCACACCCATTAGGATGAATGTGGAAGAGCCTGCGGGGGTGAGATTGAAAATGGCCATGAGGTGGTTGATGTGTTGCTTGGGCTCAGAAATGCTCAAGGAGCCTGTAAAGTGAGAGAAGCAAAGTAAGAGAAGTTGCAACTTTATAACATTCAGTACTGTAAAAGTTTTATAATTATTGTCTGTCTAGGAAGGATGGTTAGTGTTGAGGTATGAATATTAGCAGGTGGCACCAGATAATTTAGGTCATAGTCAAGTCCAGAGAACTCCTCAGAGGAAGCTGACTAAGCCAGGTAAACAGGCAGCATGACTGCAGATAAACTTCCATATCAGTAACTGCAACTTTTCTACCCAAAGGAGGACAAAACTATAACTCCTCAAACACTTTTCAAGGTTTGAGTCACTGAGGATGAATGCATAACCCACTTTATCAATAACTAACTGTGCTGCCTAGCAACAGAGCATCCTGGGTATAACAACTGTGCACTGGTAGCCCAGCTTTTCAGCAGCTACCAAATGTTCCTGACTAAGCCAGCTGCCTTCACCTAGGTTTTCACATGTCCCAAAGTTACTCAGTGTCATTGTATAATCTGTGTACTTCTCAATGTGCTAGTTATTCCTCTGTAGCAATCCTACATGCAAGGGTGTAACAAATGAAGCCAGACAGGTGTCTGTCTTAGCATTTGCCACCCTTGAGGTTTCTTACCAGTGAGACTCAGTCCCTGATGACACCCTAGCCCCTTCCCACCAACCAGGGAATCAGGTATGATGGAAAGCAGGTGTTTCACCTCTTTCAATGGACAGACGGTAGGGAGTTTAAGGTGGCTCATAAGTTGTGGGAGCCAGGGGTGATGGTAAAGCATGGAGAAAACACTGGTGACCATGATGTTGGAATCAGGGCATCCTGAGATGGGGGTTATGGGCTGCGCGGGGGACAAGATAGGATAGAAGATGGAAGCAGCTGAGGAGGAAAATTTGTTGGGATTCCCTGGTGGGACATCTGAAACTGAGGTTCCATTGAGCCCTCTGACTCACCAGACAGTGATCCCTCTCTCCATGGGCTGGTGTGACAAGCTGCAGACACACTTCCGGTTCTTCACCTCCACCAGCGTTCACACAGGCAGTGACATGCAGGATCTTTGATCAGCCACTGCATGAACCAACGCTGAAGTGGCTGTAGTCAAAATCACCACCAGCTCCTAAGCTTTGCATTATAGAGCTGCACCGTCCTGCCCTGGTCCAAACTCCAACCAGTGTGATTCTTACTGGGTTTGCCCTGCCTCATTCTGGGCTTGAAAAACTTCCAGCACTGGCCATGGACCAATATTCAGAAAGAAAATGTCCCCAGATTTATAACTAGTCCATGTACTTGCTTCTCTCTGCACCTATAACCACGAGCTCTCCCCTTCTGCCAGTGTACACCCCATTCCCTGCCTGTAGCCCTCAGTCCTGCTGGCCTGCCACTGCATAACCCACTCCCTGCCCTTAGACCTGCAGTGTTGGCCACTTCTCCATTTAGCCCTCTGCAACGTCCATCCCTGCCACACAGTGGTAACTGTCACCCGGGGATATAGCCAGGTGCCAGAACCCACAGCAAGAGCTCACCAAAATGCTTCATGAGACGAAGTTCAACTCAGTTTCTGCCTACAGCAGGGAAAAGTGAGAGATCAGCCTCAGCTGCCTGACTTGGGTGAAGAGATCCCCAGCCACAGCCCAGCCTGAGCAGGGAAGAAGAGAGGGACACGTTCAGAAGGAGGGAGAAAGGAAGAAGAGATTAAAATGACCCACAGTCACTTCTTCTTTTCTTGGTCTTCTTGTGGGGTCACTCGATATGAGTAGGACGTCATCATGTCACCACCTATTTGTGAGTCAGTTGATGGCTAATTAGCCCAATTCTGCAGCTGCAGGTCTTGTCTCAGAATGGGCAGGTGTTGGGCACCGTAGGAGGGGAGGGGGCAGTTTTTACTGCTCTTTTCTACTTCACCTCTCCTCATCTGCACTGCTGTGGGACCTCTCAAATTGCACCATCCCTCATGGATTACCGCTCGCACTTTGGGACAGTCATTAACCCTTCCTGAGAAGGTTGAAAAGTCTTAATGTGTTGCAGCCCATTAGAAACCCAGTGTTCCTTCCTGAGGCTGCTTTTCCATTTTGCCAATTACTGATGTGGCCCAGTGCAGTGGTGGAATTTCTCACAAGAGGAAGGATGGTCTGGATGGGGGATGTTGTCAGAGACAATCTGTTACTGGATGTTACATTTTATATTACACACTGAAGCCGCGTCTACACATGCACGCTACTTCGAAGTAGTGGCACTAACTTTGAAATAGAGCCCGTCACGGCTACACGTGTTGGGCGCTATTTCGATGTTAACATCGACGTTAGGCGGCGAGACTTCGAAGCCGCTAACCCCATGAGGGGATGGGAATAGCGCCCTACTTCGAAGTTGAACGTCGAAGTAGGGCACGTGTAGACAATCCGCGTCCCGCAACATCGAAATAGCGGGGTCCGCCATGGTGGCCATCAGCTGAGGGGTTGAGAGACACTCTCTCTCCAGCCCTTGCGGGGCTGTATGGTTACCATGTGCAGCAGCCCTTAGCCCAGGGCTTCTGGCTTCTGCTGCTGCAGCTGGAGATCCATTCTGTATGCACAGGGTCTGCAACCAGTTGTCGGCTCTCTGGATCTTGTGTTGTTTAGTGCAACTGTGTCTGGGAGGGGCCCTTTAAGGGAGTGGCTTGCTGTTGAGTCCTTCCTGTGACCCTGTGTGCAGCTGTGCCTGGCACCCTTATTTCGATGTGTGCTACTTTGGCGTGTAGACGTTCCCTCGCAGCGCCTATTTCGATGTGGTGCTGCGCAACGTCGATGTTGAACGTCGACGTTGCGAGCCCTGGAGGACGTGTAGACGTTATTCTTCGAAATAGCCTATTTCGATGTCGCTACATCAAAATAAGCTACTTCGATGTAGGCTTCATGTGTAGCCGTAGCTTGACACAACACCTGCCACAGAAGGTCTTGTTAAACCTCTGTGGTCTTTGCATTAGACCAGCTTTCCAGTCTCCATTTCACCCAGTGTCCAGACTTCACGCCACTGCAGCCTGGACACTAGATGTCCTCAAAACAAAAAGCAGTCAAGTAGCACTTTAAAGACTAGCAAAAGCACGGCTTACTCTCTGTTACTAGACGTCCTGCCGTCCTTCCCCTCCCTCTGCCCCTCCATGCACCTGGATTACCTGCTTTCTTCCAAGCCAGAAACATGCATTAATTTTCACTTCCATTTGGTGCTTCTCCTCCTCTCCAGAACCAGATATGAACAGGGACAAAAGCAGCAGGCCCCTCTCCCTCCCTTAATAATGTTATACTTGTTGTGAACTTCCACCCTGTTGAATATGAGGTTCCAGAAACTCTCCTCTCCAGTTCAAACAAGCTCAACCATCCTCAGGGGCCACAGGAGAACTCGGGGTGAAGTCACTGGAGGCTCATGGTCAGTATAAATAATTTATATTCCTCCATGTGGATTTAGGGTGAACTGGCCATGTTGGGAGTTTTCCCATTGGTCTCAATGGAACCAGGATTTCACAGTTTCTGTTGAACATTCATCTCTGAGCTACACACACATCACTGCTTCCCCTACTATCAAAAGGAGTGCTATTCTGTTAAGGTGCTTTAAGCGTCTGAAGCAAAGCCTCGGTATATGGGGGGTTCTGAAACAGGGCAGGAATGATGAGGATTTGGAAAACCTGTAGGACCTGATTTTGCTCTTAGGGAGATAGTGTCAGTGTGGAGTGATACACTGAAGGCAGACAGCGAGAGAAGAATGTGGCCAGTGTGTGACCCATTCTTGTTCTGAACCCTCTGGTAGCACAGATACCCACTGCAGGGGCCTTGCCTGCTCTTCTTAACAGCAGTGAAGTGTTGAATTGGGAAAAAGCAAAAGAACCAGAGTGAAAACCACCTCCTCCCCTCCCAACATGGAGCTACTCAGACAGACAGGGCAAAGCAGGAGACAAGGAACTGATCTTAAGTATGAATCTTTGTTCAAACTGTTTCCAAAACATCTGTACTCACAAATATACCAGGTAAATCCCTTGTATTGCTCACAATACTAGTCAGTTCAGGATATCATGCTGGTGAATTCTTGCCTAGATGGTTGTTGATTGAACTCTGGAACTCTTCCTGCGTCCTCAGGACTAACTTTAGCAGAGAATCTGGGAAACAATGGGATCCTGCATAGCAGAGAGATAGTAGTAGTGGGCATCCTTCAGTCTGCATAGACTATGGACCGCTCCCTGTATAGTTTCAACTGAGGACTTCATTTACAGCGTCTACTGTGACTATGAAGACCCACACGAGAGTGACAGTCCTTGCTGCACCTCTTGCAGATGCGGTGGGTGTCTGGCAACTCCTTAGTGTGCTTTCTGTGCGCTCACTTCTCCTCTGCTAGCTGTCTGATCCTCATCTCGCCCTTCTGAAGGCCCTTGTGTAACCCCTGCCTCCACCTGCTGCGGTCATCTGCTAGTTCTTCCCAGGTGTCCAGCTCAATGTCTACCTCTCTGAGGTCTCTTTTGCAGACATCTTAGTAGCGCAACTGAGGGCGTCTGACAACCAGTGTATGAATCTCCTCTGTCTGACACTCAGCCTGCTGGACCACAATACTTATCATTACCCCATACAGTCCCTGAAGACACTTAGGTTGGCAAAACTCCCAGACAATTCCCTGGGCTCCATGAGCAGCAGGAAAAGCAGAAAATAGACTATGGAGAGCTATAGCTTGAGAACCTCCCATGGGGCTCTCATAAGGACAGTTGTGGGTTCTGGCAAGCTGTAGCAATTGTTTTGTCAAGAATACGGATGTGGAAGAGTTGGGGCCCATACCAAGTGCATGGGGTTGTCCTGGGATGAGATTGAGAAGGTGGCCCACAGCTGGAATCCCAGAAAGAGAAGCTACCCCACAGGAGCTCCAGAACATGGGAAGACAAACCACTGATGATGGCTGTGGAAACGATCAGGCTCCATAAATTGTAGCCCAGTCAGAAACTCACCCCTTTCCGTTAAAGGGAGGGTATTGCTGAGACAGCGGGGAAGGTACCCTCGGATTGCAGGGAACAATTTGGGAAGTGGCTTGCGGAGGCTTGCAGAGCAATGGAGGGCTTAACTCATGATCGCTGGTCAGTGTGGTGCAATCTGTTGGAGTGGGGCACACTGGGAATTGATACAGCAGGGTTGGAAAGTTTCTCAACCTGGAGCAGATGGTGAAACAGCTGTTTGTGATTTACTCACAGAGTGCAGAAGAGAAAGACTGGGGAAACAGGGCAGTATGCATTTAATTGCATATAGGCTTGGGCATGGTGCTTGGGTGGATTCCCTAGGTGACCCATGGTTGATTCTTCAGGAAGGCGTACTGGGAACAAGGGTGAGAGTTGAGAGTAAAATTGTTAAAGCAACCAAATTACATACATCAATGCAAAGTTCTTGGTGAAGTCACTTAGCAGATATGGATTAATCTCCTGTTTTAGAAGTCTCTGGATTACATCCTTTGTTAGGATGGATTATCACCCTTCTGAGTCCACCTAGTAGGCATCCTTCAGCCTACGTAGACTATGGATCGCACCCTTCATAGTTCCATTTGGGATCATCATTTGCAGCATCAACTGTGACTGTGAAGGCCCACATGAGAGTGACAGTCCTTGCTGCATCTGCTGCATGTGTAATGGGTGGCTGGCAGGTCCTTGCTGTGCTTTCTGTGGGCTCGCTTCTCCTCTGCTAGCTGTCTGATCCTCATCTCACCCTTCTGAAGGCCCTTGTGTAGTTCGTGCCTCCATCTGCTGCGATCATCTGCCAGCTCCTCCCAGCTGCCCAGCTCGATGTCTACCTCCCTGAGGTCCCTCTTGCAAACATCTTTGTAGCACAATTGGGGGCATCTGGGCGGTCTTTTGCCAGAGGCTAGCTCGCCATATAGGATGTCTTTTGAGATCCTTCCATCATTCATCCTGTGGATGTGGCCAAGCCAGCGGAGTTGACGCTGCCTGAGGAGGGTGTGCATGGTTGGGATTCCAGCTTGCTCAAAGACGGTAGTGTTGGCCACTCTCTCCTTCCATGATATTCCAAGTATGTGTTTGTTAGACACACACCTCGTAGAGATGGCAGGGACATCGGAAGGTCATCCAGTCCAGTCTCCTGCCCTTTTGTCAGGACCAAGCATCCTCATTGACAGGTTTTTTTTTTAAAACTATATGGCCCAGACCTCTAAATGGCCTCTTAAAGGACTGAATTGACAACATTGGATTTAGCAGGGCAATGCTCAAACCAATGAGCTATCCCTCGCTTGATCCCCTTTTTACAAGATTTAGTGCACTCCCAGAACAGTGATTGCAACAATGGCTTGTATGTTTATCTCAAATTTCATCAATGTCACATAACCAACTTCCTCAGCTGCTGGAGCAGGCAGATTTTTGGAGGCAAATGCTGTAGGGAGAATCAATCGATATTACCATCTTTGTGGGTCAGTACCAGGTGGACAGGAGTGGGTGAGCTTGAAGGGAAAGGTGTAGGAGAAGTGTTGTGGGTTTTGGGGTATAGTGTCTCAGTGTGATGGATTCCCATTCTAATATTGCAGCCAGGACAATGGCTAGGAGTTCGCAGATGCTGTGGTTCAAAGAGTCCTGCATCTAGATTTTGTTTTGCTATATGAGGAGTATTTTGAGGAGTAAAGGGACTTCAAAGTTGCCCTGGCAACACTTTGATGTACCGGCAGGTGAGCCATGGCTAGACACAAGCTGGTACTTAAAAGTTTAAAACTTTCAAGTTGCCATGGGGGGGGGGGTGGAGAATTTGCTTAATGAAATGCTGCGTATGCCCAAATCTCTTTTGTGAGTGGTAACAGCTAATTGAGACACCATCATTTTATACTCATATTTGAGTATAGTGGCCAGTTGATCAACCAGCCTGGAGAAAAGGTGGCAGGAAAATGAATCCCTCAAAATGGTGTCAGAGGACTTCTCTGAAGTTCACTGTATTAGCTAACCTTCAACTTCTTCAAAACAAGTAGGTCATAGTGACATGTATTCAGTCACAGTTCTTCCTGCGTTTTAATAAATCTCTAATATCATAGGCATTCAGACATGTAGTTTTCAACCACTTTCTTGTTCACTCTCACTTGTGTATTGTCTATCTCCTCTTCCCATTTCTGATTAGCTGAAACTGCCAGCTATTTTTTTGACCCTGAATTGAGAAGTCAGCTTTCCAATGATCCCTTAAATATGTGGTGTTCTATATTATTAATTCATAATGACTGAGTACACTTCATATGCTTGTAATTGGCTTGATCAGATAATGATACACACCCCTGAAATAGGGTATGTCTATACAAGAAGCATCTGTCTACAGTAGTTACAGTTGGAAGAGATGTTCTGATAAAACTTCTGTTGACAGATTGCATCTACACGTAAAAGCAGATCAATCTTTTGATCTGCTCTGTCAGCAAAAAGCCAGCACTCCCCAAGCATCCACACTGCTTTTTTGTCAACAGTTTCTGTCAACAAAACACATTTTGTGTGTAGAAGCCCCATCACTTTTGCCTACAAAACTCTCTAGGGTAGACGTAGCCATAGAGAATAACACAGTCCAGTACTCAAAAGCACACTGTTTCCCAATTGTCATGAATCAGCATTATTAAAATGTCCTTGATTCCTACAGCAACTTTTTTTTCTTCATTAGCACATTTCAAAGGTGCCATAAAACATTAGACAGCAGTAAATTCTCCAGCCATGAAATTCTACAAAGTCGATCTTAGCCAAAATGGGACAGAGCACCACGGATAATCAAGTGAATATGCCTTCTCCATCTTGTCATTCAGGCTTTAAGTCAGTGGTCCACAGTGAGCACATTGTGCAGGTGAATTTGCTCGGTTCATCACGAAGCTCTTTGGTTTTTGACCCCGTAGATGATTGGGTTGAGCATAGCAGGGTTGAGGAAGTGGAGGCTGGGGAAGAGGATATGAACATAGGGAGCGATGCCCTGTCCAAACTGATGAGTCAGAGTGGAGAAGAGGAAAAGACTACAAGATATCACCATCACACAGATGTGGGCAGTGCATGTGTTGAGAACTTTCTGATGGGCTTTTTTGGAGGAAATTCTGAGGATGACACTGGTGATAAGACTGTACGACAAGGCAACGAGCATCACATCAAATCTTAAGACTACAAATGTTATCACAAGGCCATATGTCCTGCTGACTGCGATGTCCCCATATGACATCTTTGCCACGGCCATGTGCTCACAGTATGTATGATATACAATGTGGTTGGCACAGATTGGCATCCTGCTCAGGAGGATGGGCCGGAGAAGACTGACGAGAACAGTTCTCGTCAAACCCAAAACCCCAAGCTTAGTTTCTCATGCACTGGTGACAATGATGGTGTATCTCAGAGGGTTACATTTGGCAACGTAGTGATCAAAGGCCATTGTTACGAGAACGGCTGACTGCATAACAGAAACCATGTGAAGGAAGAACATCTGTGTTAAACAGTCAGCCACTGTAATGTCTTTCAAGTTGACCCAAAAGATACACAGTGGTTTCGGCGTGACTGAGGTATATGTGGCAATATCTGTGAGTGCCAGCATGCAGATCAGCAGGTACAGGGTCTGTTCTTCGCCTACAACAAACAGAAACATGAAATTTCCCAACAGACCAGTAACATAGAGTACAGAGATAGGGATGGATATCCAGACATGGGCAGCTTCCAGGCCAGGAACACACATAAGGGTGAATGCTGAGGGGCCAGAAGGAGTGAGATTGAGGGCTGTCATTATGTACATCATACATTGAAAGAGTTCAGAAAAGTAGAGTGTGCCTGCGAAGGGAGAGAAGCACAATGAGGAGCTCTAAACATCTTACAAAAATATTGCTGGGAATATTTTATTGTTATTAACCATCTAGAAAGCGTTTTGAGGAGTGATTTGGCAATGTCTACAGATTGCATCGGAGTTTTGGGGTCACTGAATGGTCCAGAAAATTCCTTAATAGCACTTTACTAAAGCAAATTAATGGGTGCCATGATGTTAGGTGAATCAACACGTCAAGGATTCAAAGTGTGTGCCCCTTGGAAAGAAATACTTAAACTCAAACACAGAACAAAATTCAAATTTAACTGTACCAACTCAAGAGTGAGACCTGGTTGTCACAGCACACAGCTCTGTGAAATCCTTTTAACAGTACAAGTCTGGATAGAAACTAAGCAAATCTCAAGAAGATAAAATGAAGAATGCTTTCTTCACAGCAGGCAGAATTGGACTGAGCATTTCCATGCTACAAATGCTTGAGACCAGAACTTAAGCAGGAATCAGCATGTGTTTGGACATTATTTTCTAGAGCAACACAATCCAGTGACAATATGTGCAGCTAAATACATATTTTGAAAACCTATACTGCAGTACAATTTAGAGCACAAGGCAATTTCTAGCTTTTAAGCATTCAAGTGACACCCTTATCATGCTCTGGTAGGCCCCTCCCACATCCATCTACTTCTGGGTTTCTTACACCTGCACTGCAGAACCTAGGGCTGTCAATGTCAGAGAGAAGATATGGACCATAGTTCTGACTCATGATGCATTCATTGAAAAGAGTCCTAATTTCTTCTAGTGAACAAGAAATTACCATATGAGGCTAAAACTTTATGCTCAACAGAACGGTCATTAAGGACACAAGAGTCTTGGTGTTTAGGGCTACAATCTGTAATAGTCTTTAACTTTTAATGCAGTTAGTTTGCTTCAGCGCAGTTTACCAATCAATCCGGTGTGTCTTCTAAAGTAGCCATGCAGATATTTGCACGTAGGAACAAAGAATGTAGGCGATGATTATAAAATGAACGGCTCTTGTTTGAAGCATGACACTGAACAAGATTTGGAGGTGTGAAGGGAAAATTAAATATATCTGAGCTCCCAGCATGACCCTGGGGCCAAAAGAACTGATGTGATCCTCGGGCGATAACAAGAGAATCCCAATGAGAGCAAAATAAGTTATTTTACCTCTGACTGGCATTTGTGCAATTGCTGCTGGAATCCTATGTCCAGGTCTGGTGTCTGTGACTCAGAGCAAAGTCAGAAAAATGATTAAATAAACAGAAAAGCTGCTTTACAGTCAAAGAGCTCAAACTATTCAGTTTACCAAACACATCTAAAGAGAATTTCAAAACAGTCTTTAAATACCGATACAGTGTATATATTTTTGATAAGGGGCTTTCCAGCAGTGTAACATGGCCTAATGGCTACAAATTGAGGATAAAATGCAAGGACAATGCTCACTTACAGAACCAACCTCAGATTTTCCACCCAAACACTTCACTTAAAGGTCTCCTGGATTGAGATTAAAACATAAAATAAGTTTTATTCTACTTCATTAATTAAATAGTAACATTATTGTAGCTCATTAATGCCAAAGGCTTGATTTTTAAGAGATTCTAAAGGACATCAAATACATCAAAGTAGATTGCCTAGTAAATGAGCAAAATGGAAAGTGAGCTTTATGCACTAATTACATTGACTACAAATTAGCAATTTCTCACTCTGACTGATGATACAGGCACTCAGGCAGATTCACAACCCACAAGCTTGATTTGCTTTGAAGTTTGGGTATCTCACAGGTCTATAGTGAGCCTGTAGGAAAACACTTCAGTCTCCCTGGACACTCCATAGCAGATTTAAAAGCAGCCATCCTGAACCAAAAAAAGTTCAAAAATAGACTCCACGGTTCCACAACACCTCTTGTTGTTTTTTATAGAGAACCTAGAAACCCCTGTAGCCTGGGTGCAGCACTTCTCCCAGTTCAGTCATTTTTCATTACATGGTTCTAGGTGTCCTCTTGCCTGGGGAGTGAAGAACCACTGATGGTTTCCCTCTTGACTTCTGGAGCTTTACCACATGGCAGATGCTCTTTGTTTCAAATTTTGGTTCTGAGACCTGTTTGTGGGAAAATAAACAGACTCTCCAAAAAAGAGTCTAGAGTTATGTGACCTTGTCAAATGCACCTGTGTAGTCACAGCGCCCATTACTAGTAGGTTGTTTGGAGCATTACTCAGGTGTTAACTGCATCTGAAATACAGATACAGCCAATGGCCTTAACTTCAGATACAGAGGCACACAAAGAGAATAAGCTTGCATAATATGTGTTATACTTATGTCGTCATCCCACCATAATTATATCCCCATGAAGAATATGGGGGACAGTGTCACACAAAGATCAAACAGTCAAGTGTCAGAAGTTATAAAATGACGGAAACAACTGAAGGGAAGTGGCTGGCCATGTCCTGGGCCTGGGAGTAACCCTGCCTCAGATCCTTGACTTTACTTCTCGCGTGGTCAGGAGTGCAGACAGTTTGACCCTGGGTGGCCAGGCCTTTAGCCAGATGGGTGATTGTTTTGGCGTTCTGCCACTTGCTCCCCATTATCTGTAGCAGCAACTCTTCCTTGTCTCAGAGGACCAGCAGGTCCCAGAGCTCAGTGTCTGTCCAGGAGGAGCCCTGCTGCCTCTTCCCCCTCCCCCTGGCTGGATACCTAGGAGCCCTGGGTCCCCTGGGGGCTTGTGCCCTGGGGTAGCTCACAGCACTAGCTGGCTGCCATGGGTGGTTGGTGAGCGGAGCGGGGCCGCTGGAGGGCATGCAGGGAGAGCACATGTGTGTGCCGCTAGGGGCACACTCTCAGTTTCCTGCCACAGGATATGTGGGTCCACGGTGCTTTAACGGCTGCTGCACACGGTGACCATAGAGCCCTACAAGGGCTGGACAGCACGTCTCAACCCCTCAACTGATTGCTGCCATAGAGGACCCCACTATTTTGGAGTATTGGGATGACATTCGTCTACACATGCTCTACTTCAAAGTTGAAAGTTTTCTGATGAGGATAGTAATTTTGACATCTCGCTGCCTAACGTCAATTTCAACTTTGAAGCAGCATATAGCGTGTGTAGACATGACACAGGATATTTTGAAGTTAGGCCTGCTCCTTCAAAATAATCAGCTAGCGTAGACGCGGCTCCCACAAGGTAAAACTTCAGTGCTGGTTCCTGTGGTTCTTTTTCTCAAACTGCTGGGAACTTTTTGTTTTTGTTTGGGGGTGGGGATACAGGTGAAAGCTACAATACAGGTATGACATCACTGAGTGGTCACTTCCCACAAAAGTGAAATCCTAGAAATACCTGAGGAACAAAGACTGAGATGGGGAAAGGGCTGGTCCCAAGAGAAAAAGATTGCTTGCCGATTGATGGAAACCCACTAGAAGGTTTGGATCACCAGGTCAGGTTAAAAATTGCTAGTTCATGTCCAGTCATACAGCATTTTAGGCTTATTTGTGGGTTTTGCTTATTTGCCAGGTAATCTATTGTAGTCTGTTTATTATCACAATCATTTAATTTCCATATTCCTGTAGTTATTTTCTTTATTTAAGCCAGTGTCCCTTGAGATAAATGTCTTAGCTTAACTAACAAAGGCTTGTTCAATATTCTTCCCACATTGAGTGAAGGGTGAACTGTGTTAATCCATTTATGTTGTATAATATAGAAAGTACATAGACTGCTAGGGCTGGAAGGGACCTCAGGAGGTCATCGAGTCCAGGCCGCTGCCTAAATCAGGACAAACCCCAACTGAATTGTTGAAGTCAGGACTTTGTCAAGTTGGGACTTGAAAACCTCTAGGGAGGGAGATTCTACCATTTATCTACATAATGCATGCCAGCGCTTTCTCACCCTCTTGGTGAAATAGTTTTTTCTAATATCCAGCCTAGACCTCCTGCTCTGTAACTTGAGACCATTGTCCTTTGTTATGTCAGCTGTCACTACTGAGAACAGCCTCTCTCTACCCTCTTCAGAGCTCTCTTCAGGAAGTTGAAGGCTCCTTTCAAATTGCCCCTCACTTGTTTCTTCTGCAGACTAAACTAGCCCAAATCTGAATATCTGAACATCCATATTGACACTCTTTTCTACAAAACCACCTGCAATATTGGCCATCATCTCCCTCATCATGGCATTTTTCTCAGACATAGCAATAAATAAAGAACTACACAATACCTTCCATGAGCTTCTCTTTCACAAACATATATAGAGAATTCCTATCCTAGCCCAACACAGTGTCTGCCTGACAAACAGGTTGGATGGCTACCAATCTATATGTAGCTCACGGTCTTCTGGGCTTCAGAAGCACGCTGGGAGAACTAAAAGTTGTGGACTGCTAAGTGTGGGATGTTGGGGGAACTTCTTTCCAGGATGTACCCTCTGCCCACCTGCAGGGTCTCAGCACTAGCCGAGCTGGGAGCACATAGGCTGCAAGCAGAGAGGAGGCTGATGATCAGTAATCCTGTTCTGTTTTTTACAGACTAAAGCCTGTTCCCAGTGGTTTGCCTCAGTGGATCTGGTCTGAGGAGCACACACAGTGACCATCAACTCAGAGCACACAAAGGATACTCAGGCCTACGCCTCCGAAGTTTTGTAATAAGTCACAAGGCTTCTCCTATATCATACCACAAGTTTTCTAATTAGTGTTTCAGACATTGCATAGGAATGGGCACAAAACGCTGGGTTTGGGTTATCTGCGACATTTTGGTGGTGGGCCTCCCTTGGTTTATGTGTGATAATGGTTGTGGTTGTGGTCTGTGTGTCAATGCCTCCCTTAACTACTTCAGTGTTTATTGCAGAATTATTACACCTAACAACAGGCCAACATAAAGATCCACAGTAGCAAGGACTCCTGACCATCGTAATATAGTCCAACATCTGGGCCAACATCAAAAGTAACTTTCCTTCTGGGACAGGGTTAGGATTCTCTTAACACTGTTCCAGGGAAAATTATTTAAATGTTACCAATAGGTGGAAGTCACTCTGAGCTGCTCTGGCAGGCTGTGCGTGCTTTTCTCCATTCCACAACTGCATTCGATACCCACAGAGAGATGGCGTGTTGTGTGAACAGACTAACCAGTTGGGATGCAATCAGGTACTGTGCACTGATTAGCAACATGCTGAGGAATTTGTACCTCCAGATGTTCTGTGACAGAACTAAGCATGTTCCTAGCAGAACACTCCATATCCCATTTCCATCACACCAAATTGTCCATGTCTTGGAACTGGCCATTGGCTCTGTTCCTGCATGGCCATCAGGGAGTGGGAGATATATACGTTTTGTAAGCTATTACTTAGGTTATTTTTTGTCCAATTAACTCCATGTCATTCTCTCTGCCTTCTCCAGTGGTTATCAGTGAGCTTCACCATTTCTAATTACTCCCGTGGGACTCACGGGAAACATCTTTTTTCCCTTCCCATTCCAATGTACCACAATAACTATTACACAGTTGCATGCCCAACAGGGCGGGTCTGCTATTTTCTATGCAGAAAGATATGATTTAAAGCTGAAGACCATCAATGTACCCATGACGTGTCCTGTTCATTCATCCCCAGGAGATTTGTTCACATTGCTAGATAAGCATTTTGCATCCGCATCCGTACCTTCCCACGTTAAATTTCTGAAACATGTCCCACAAATGTCATGAGGTCTCAAGTCCATTTGAGTTAATTGCAGGTTTAACGCTGCTGCTATTTTCCACTTCATTGTGGTTGTCGACAGCTGCTCTCTTTGCACTTCTTTGATTTGCTGCTACAATTTCAAATTTGTGTTTCTTAGCGTGTTAGTCTTCGCTGCTGTGTTTGATTTTATTTTGCTTAATAAGATATGTTGATCTGCTGTTACTTGCAATCACTTAAATCCTCCTTTTTATATCAAATAAAATTGCTTTTGTTTACTAACAATCTCATTCTCAAAAAATATTGCCTTGAGGGGAAAAGGTACCTCAGAATATCTTTCTGTTTAATTGCCCATGGGATTTACAGAGCTCTACTCTTTGTTTGGTACTGGGCTCCTATACCTGGCCCAACTATGGGACGCCCTGCTGCTCCCCTGCCTACTGGTGCTGGAGTAACTCCACTAAGGGAGCTGGAAAATGGAATGTCAGGACCATCTTTAAAATATGCTTCTGTTTTTCACTTGTAATTACCAGGCAGTAGAAAGCTTTAGGGAGAGGAAGTATGGTGGAATGGAAGAGGAACTCAATGAGCACTGGGTGAAGGCATGGAGGAGCGGAAGGATATAAGGAATGATAGTCAGGGGGACTATGGGGAAGGAGAAAGGTGAGAGGAGAGATTCAGCAAGTTGCTGTTCGTGGAACCATGGAAGTGGAGAACAGATTAAGGAACTGAGCCACGACTCAGAGAATATTGCAGTGACTGGGGGACATGAGTGGCAATCTGGTGGGCATTAGGTGGTGGAGATGTCAGAAAATGAGAGAAAAAATCAGCAAGAAGCAGGGAGGGCCTTGGTAGAGGGATAGAACAGGGGCATCTAGATGTGCTGTACAGGTGGGGCTAGGAATAAAAACCCAAGTGGGAACACCATAGTCCAAATGTCTGTGCTCTCAAAGATGGCTGGGCAGGAGAGGAGTGGTAGTGGGAATGGTTAGTGCTTATTTTGAATGTTCCAGTACAAAGCAACTCCCAAACTGACAGCACAAAGTGGAAAACTATTGGACTCCTACACAACCTTGAATGTAACACAGCAGTCTGCACCCTATTTATTTCAGAACCTCCAGCAGGAGCAAGTTTACTATTTCTCCCCTGGCAGCGTGAGTAATAAATCAATGGGAAAAAACGAATTCGGCTTGATCACGGACTAAATGTGCACAAGCACGCTGTTGTCTAACGCTGTGATTTAGTCTCTGTAAGCAGCCATAGACATAAGCAATAGGCTTCGAACTTCCCAGAAATGTGCCTCATGTGTGGAATGGTATTAAGTAATTAACATCAGTTTCACTGAGGCCACTTTTTCGTCCACGCAGGAGAAAGAATACCAGGAAAAATGTCTGTAAGGATGGCTTCAGAAGAGTGCTCTCAAGTACACTGTCATCATTAATCTTTTAGAACTTCTATGAAAGAGACGGGACATTACGACTCATAGAAGATCATCATTTTTCCTAACTTTCAATAAACTCCCAGTATCAGAGGACTCTTGGCTCAAGATACCAATACATTTATCTTCTTTCATTCTCACACGTTTACTTTATCTTCCCCTTCTCCCATTCTAATTCATGGAAACTTCCAATACAGCATCAACGTGCATCTAAAACCCTGCTTTCTAATTGATCCTTAGGTGTGTGATGTTCTATTTAATTTATTCACCGTGGCTGAGTGCTCTTCATATGGTGCAGTTTGGATTATCACAATCTCATTTCTCATTCCTTAATTGTAGGGTAACATAATCTAGTTCTCAAAAACACACATTTTCACAACTCTCACAAATACGATCTAGCAGAAAATCCTCAATTCCTGGAGCAACATTCCTATGTCAGCCCTTTTCATCTATAATATTTGGATTAAACTGCAGGCTTCTGGAGGATTGGATGTAGAAAAAATAGGTAAAGATTGCTCACCAGATCACTGTCCAGAGAATAAAGAAGCTAAGCATAGCTTTCCTTTCTTTCTTTCTTTTTCTTTCTTTCTTTCTTTGGCTAGCAGAAAGCATAGCATCAGCTTATCAGAGTGGCCAAAAACCCCATTTCATTCAAGGTCTAACAGAAAGCCACATTTTGACAGAAAGCTGCATTATGTTCTGATGTGTGGAAGTAAAGGAAAGGATGGATAAGAACGTGTGCGGAAGTGGGGGCTGTTAGGTGATTTTGAGAGAGAGCCAATGATCATTAGAGAGCGGAAACTCAACAAACAGACAGCAGGGTTGGCGATGAAGTGTGGGGATGTTAGGCGTGAAGAGCTACTCAGATTCTGAAATTACTCAATGCTGAGCTCAGCCAAACTGGGGTAGAAGGCACTTTATAAATGAGGAGACTTCCATTCCCCCTTTTGTCACACAGGTGTACACTCAATGGCCCCCAGGCAAGCATATTCTGCAGGAGAATTTGCTCACTTTGCCACGGAGCTCTTTATTTTTCACTCCATAAATGATTGGGTTGAGCATAGTGGGGAGGAGGAAGTAGAGGTTGGCCAAGATGATATGAACATAGGGAGCGATGCCCTGTCCAAACCGATGTGTCAAAGTAGAAAAGAAGAAGGAAGGATAAGATGTCATCATCACACACATGTGGGCTGTGCAGGTGCTGAGGGCTTTCTGGTGGGATTTCTTGGAGGAGATTCTGAGGACGTCCCTGATGATCAGACTGTAGGAAAGGGCAATGAGTGTCAGGTCTACAAAGTTGACCACAAATGGTATCACTAAACCATAAATCCTGTTAACAGTGATGTCCCCACATGATAGCTTTGCCACAGCCATGTGGTCACAGTACGTATGGGGGATGATGTGGTTGGCACAGAATGGCTGCCTGCTTAGGAGCAGGGGCAGGGGTAGAACAAAAAGAACAGCTCTTAACAAACCTAAAAGGCCTAGCTTAGCTATTCTTTCATTAGAGAGGATGGTGGTATATCTCAGAGGGTTACATATGGCAACATAGCGATCAAAAGCCATTGTCACAAGGATCGCTGAGTGCATAACAGAACCCGCATGAAGGAAGAACATTTGGGTGAGGCAGCTAGGAACACTAATGTCTTTTAAATTGAACCAAAAAATACACAGTGCCTTCAGCATTGCAGAGGTAGATGTACCAATCTCTGACAGAGCCAGCATGCAGAGTAGCAGGTACATTGGCTTTTGCAGGGTCTGCTCTTTCCCTACAAAAAAGAGAATTGTGGAATTGCCTAACAAGCCAATGAAGTAGAAGATAGAGAAAGGGATGGAAATCCAGACGTGGGCAGCTTCCAGACCAGGGATGCCCATTAGGATGAATGTTGAAGGGTCAGAGGGGGTGAGGTTAAAACTTGCCATGAAGTCGTTAATTGATGGATTGACCTCAGAAAAATGCACAAGTTACCTGTGAAGTGAGAGAGGAAGAGGGAGAAGTGTTACACGCTTTGTAACATACACCATGGGAAATAATTTTATAATTATTAACAATCTGGAAGGGGAGAAGGTGAGCAGTGAGATGGTAATGTTTGCAGATCAAGTGTAGGAAGGCCTCAGAGGCTGCAAATCAATCTATACTAATCGGCACCATGAGGGCAGATGAATTTTGATGTTAAAACTTACAATGAGTTTGCCTGATGGAAGAAAAAGCACAGACTCTTTAGATACCTATGCAGGCTCTCACTTGACCATCTGAATTTCAGTCAGAGGGGTAGTCATGTTAATCTAGAGCTTCACAAATAGCAAGCAGTCCTGTAGCACCTTAAGGACTATCACATTTATCTATTAAGCAATGAGCTTCCCTGGGTAATACCAACTTCCTTAGATGCGAGTTTTACCCGGGAAAGCTATTTCCCTAATGACTAAATATGTTAGTGCCAAAGATGATACAGGAGTGCTTGTTATGTATGGATTCCGAAGTGGGACCTGGGTCTCATGGTACAGTTCTATAAGATCCTGCTTACAGTTAGGGTGAGCATTCATCCCGTTTTAGCTGGGACTGTCCCTCTACATAGCTCCCTGGGGAGCATCCTGACTTTTTTTTTTTTAAACAGGCTAGTTGTCTGTTACATTGCAATGCAGGGGCCTGAATGATAAAGAGACAGCTCCTCAAGCAGCAGGTGCTGTCTGTTTAAAGACCCGGCTGGAGCAGTGAGTGGGACCTTGAGGGATGGAGATTCCACCACCTGTCTAGGCAACGCATTCCAATGCTTCACCACCCGCCTGGTGAAGTGGTTTTTCCTAATATCTAACCTACACATCTCTTTCTGTAACTTCACACCATTACTCCTTGTTCTGCCATCTGACACCACTGAGACCAGTTTTTCACCCTCCTCTTTAGAGCTCCCCTTCAGGAAGTTGAAGGCTGCTATTAAATCACCCCTAAGTCTTCTCTTCTGTAAATTAAACAAGCCCAAATCCCTGAGCCTATCCTCATAGGTCTTGTGCTCCAGCTCTTTAATATTTTTTGTTGCCCTCCGCTGAACCTGCTCCAGCAAATCCACATCCTTTTTATACTGGAGTACCTAAACTGGACACAATATTCCAGATGTGGCCTCTGCAGTGCCATATAGAGGGGAACAACCACATATGTAGATCTGCTCAAAATGCTCCTCCTAATGCACCCTAGCATGCTGTTAGCCTACTTGGCTGCAAGGACACACTGTTTACTGATATCTAGCCTTTCATCCACCATAACCCTAGGTCCCTTTCCTTCGTACTGCTGCTGAGCCTGCCAGTCCCCAGCCTATAGCAATGCTTGGGATTCTTCCGCCCCAGGTGCAGGACTCTACACTTCTCCTTGTTGAACCGCATCAGATTTCTTTTGGCCCAGTCCTCCAATTTATCCAGGTCGCTCTGGATTCTCTTTCTACTCTCTAATGTACCTACCTCTCCCCCTAGTTTGTGTCATCTGCAAACTTGCTGAGGGTGCAATCCAGTCCCTCATCCAGGTCATTAAAATGAGGACAAGACAGTCACTTCTATGGGGCATTAACTACTTAATTGTAGGGATAGATAGATACATAGATAGATAGATAGATAGATTTTGTGCCTATTGTTGTTATAATAATGCAGCATATCTTTTAAATGAGTGCTCAGTCAACTTAATGTCATTTTGAATGTTTGAAATGCATAGTTCAGATGGATTGCCATTGAATTCGCTTAATTCCAAGCAATTTTACCAGGTGTCCCATATATCACTTAAGGAAATACGGTCACTCTACTTACAGCGTAATAATGAACAGAAACTCAATAAAACATTGGAATTCAGAAGAAGCAGAATAGGAAATCATATATAAAATGTACTGCTGAGCTCAGCCAGCCAATGTTTCGCCTACCTCTGGAGTTCACCTTGTGTGTATCAGCAGCATGCTTGCAACTGCTAAGGGACTTCCAACTTCCATGTCTTTCATTCAGCTCCCATGTCTGGGACTCTGGGCACCTCCCCTGCCCCTCCAATGGGACACCACCATGGGAGCATGACTGAGGATGGGAGAGGTATTGTCCTTGTGAAATAAAAATTAAAATTCTGCAGCATGAAATGAAAAGCCCCACACCCAGCACTGAATGAGGTTGGACGGGAGGGTAAAAACCCTCCCAATCCTGTGGTTGTCATTCAGAAGGGAAGAAGCTTGGGACCTGCACCTCTGTTACTTCCCTTGCTTCTTTTGGTGAAACATTTTCTTGACAGCTGCCAGCTTTGTCTGAGACATAAGTTACAGGAATTGACTGAGAAGTTTAAGTAGAGACATGTGTCTCTAACGCAGTTGCTAATCCTTCTCATGCCTGAATATCAACACAGTTTGCAGAGGACACAAAGATTAGGGCATATTGAAAAAAAGATGAGGCTGGACCACTGATTCAGAACCATCGGGATTGTGAAGAGAAGTGGGTCAAATCAAGCAATGTGATCTATAAGATAGCTAAAGAGATATCTAGAAACAATTTAGGTGATGTTACATGATGGGGGAGTCTCATGAAAGGGGTATCTCATGGGAAATTCAACTGTTGTGAACAAGATTAGGTGGCATGAAGGGATAATCAGCTAAATGTGGACCCCTGCTGTGAACATATGGGTGAAAGAGCTCGTGCAAAACTTGGACGATAAACAGAGGAATTTCAAGAAAAGTTAGAGGAGTTATTTTACCCCTTTATTTGGCTCTGATGAGATCACTGATGAAATCCTATGTCCAGTTCCAATGTCCACGGTTAAAGATGAATGTTAACAGGCTGAAGAGGGTTCAGAGAAGAATCACAGGAATTAGTAAAAGTTTAGAAAACTTTCCTTACAGTGATATACTCAAAGAACTTTATCTGTTCATTTTAACAAAGATGTTTAAGGGATGACTTCATAACTGTCTGTAAGTAACAACAGTAATAAAAGGCTTTTCAACCTATTCTGAAGGGAAATAAGCTGTAAAATTTTCAATGACCACGGTAATTAACCTTTACAATATTTATCATGGATTTTGAAAGACTCTTCATCACATAGAATATTTAAACCAATAGTGGATAGTTCTCTTAATTATTTGATCTAGTGATAAGTCTGGGGAAATTCTCAGGCCTGTGTTATACAGACCAGCGATTACAATAATCCCTACTGGCCTTGGAATCTACAAACATATTCCAAGGAGTCAGATAGATTTTAAGAAATAACAAGGCATAGGAAAGAGATAAACACAGATTACTTGGCAAACAAATAAAAGTGCAAACCTTAACGCACCAGTGAAATTGACTTTGAATTAGCAGTTTCTCAACATGACTGATGATACAAGCACTCTCCCAGATTCTCATAACACAAGCTGCATTTTCTTTGCAGCTTGGGAGTGTCTGGTTTCCATACACAGCCTAGAAATTCCTTTATGCTCGATCCAGCCCTTCCTCCAGTCCAGTCTTTGTTTCTCAGGTGTTTCCAAGATTCCTCTTCTGTGGGGAGTGAAGAACCACTGAGGGTGTCTCTCCATGTCTCGGCTTTAACACTCATCAGAACCGTATGGTTCAAAACTTGGATCCCACACCTCTTTTGTGGGAAATGTAGAGACTTCGCAAGATGGAGTCCAGAGTTATGTGTCCTGGTCACATGTACTTGTAGAGTCATAGTGTCTTATAGGCTGTCTGCAACATTCTCAGGAAGACTCACCATATAAGAGGGAAGTTTCTCCGAAGTCCTATTTCTTTCCTTAATAACTCATTGCCCTGTACAGACTCTTCTCCAAAAGTATCTAGAGCAATGATTCTCAAATCGGGAGTTCCTGGATGCCTGGTGTTCCTTGAGGGCAGCTTCCTCTCTCTCTCCCAGCATAGGGCAGAAGAAGCAACTCAGCTGATGCGGGGAATAAGGATCAGCCCCCGAACTACCCTCACTCCATAGCTGTTCTGCAGTGTGCTGTTTATTAGCTGGGCCAGTTACACCACTCAGGACTCTCAAATTAACAGGAACTCTGGCCAATTTGACTCTCTGAGCAGCCATAGGACATGTGCCCAGTACACAGCTGTATGTGATCCAAATTCTTTTGGCCTCTAACTTTATACTGCTAAACCCCTAGGCACTTGAATTGCTGGCATTGGGCATGTGCAGGGTTTTCTGAGGCCTGATGACTGGTGCCTGGCACAAGTCTCAGACAGGGATAAATAAAACTTACATCACTATGGAGAATATGGGGTGCAGCTTCACACAGATCTGTAGCTCTCCCTGTTGGTGAAATGATTGATATTTCATGACAATGACACTTGGGAACAAAACTGAATAAATGCTATCAAAACAAAAGAGCAGTCCAGTAGCACTTTAAAGACTAACAAAATAATTCATTAGGTGGTGAGCTTTTGTGGGACAGACCCACTTCTTCAGATCAAGGTTTGTGCTACTGGACTGCTTGTTTCATTCTGATAGTATATAGGCTACCACGGTTATCTCTTTGTTACTGAATAAATGCTGTGACACTGAAGCTGCATTTCTGTGGCAAGCCTGGGAAGAGTGACCCTAAGACCCCCCCAAAAATGCACTTGGGGTTAGAAAAGGTCCCAGAACTGGCCACGGACCAACAATGACGAAAAAATAAATAAATACAGCAGTGCTGCCCACCAGCCTGAAAACAAGCGAATCCTTGCCCCCAACACATCCATCACTGAGTGCCTGTATACATCCCACTCCCTGCCCAGAGTGAACAACAGAGCTGCCCACCAGCCAGGGTGCACTCTACTTCTAACTCCAAAAATCCCCAGTGCTGGCCAATTAAGCATGCAGGTTCCTCACTCCCAAAATTTCCAGCCCTGCCACACTGTAATGGCCGTAACCTAGGAACAAAACCACACTCTCAGGGCCATCCTTACCCTTGCTCAGAATATGCAGCTGTGAAGGGCACCCAAAATGTTTGTGCAACACAGGCTCTTAATGCCAACCCACGAGCCCTGTTCTGCGGCTCAGGTTCCCCCAGAGATGATCTCATTAGCTGACAAGTGAAGAACCCTGACACAGATATTGAACCTATGACAAAGCCATTCAAGTGGCAATGGATCCACTGAACAGACATTTGTCAACCCCAGGGACACACTGTCAGTTTCTAATTTATTGTGGTAGTCGACAGGACTTTAGCTTGCTAAAGATTATAATATCAATCCCTAGAAAGTCATCAGCTGCCTCCCATCCCACAGCCTCCTGATTGTTGTTGGGCACAGGGGCACCAGCTGAATAGGACTGTGTAGGGCCACACAAACCCAAAGAATGTCCCTGCGAGTCGAGACCCCACAGTGACAGCTCACAGAAACATCTCCTCAGACTAGGGCAAACTTTGTCCACCTGCACTAGGAGGAAAGGTGAAGATCAGCTTATGCTCCTCTCTGGATGTGAAAGGAATCCCAGCAGCAGCTTAATCAGTGCAGGAAGGGAAGATAAGGACACTGAAAGAAGCTTTAATTGTTAAAAACCTGGACAGACCTTCCTGAGGTTGTTTTTCGCTGTTGGCCATTGCCAAGAGATCTATTGAGGTTGCTCAAAGAATGAGGAAAGGTCTAGCTGGATGATAGTGTTAGAGACAATCTGCTACAGATTGGTCTACATTACCTTTCACTCCGAGACAGCCTCCGGCCCCCGAAAGGCCTCAATACACCTCTTTGAAGTGCATTATTTCCCCTGGATTCAGGCATTTGTGATACAATTATTTGGACTCTGTGCGTCGTCCCCCTGACTTCCTCTTCAATGCACACACCTGGTGTGTATTTCTGGACCTCCCATTTGAGTTTTCCAATACCCCCTAATTTTCTCTAAGCCAGAAATATGTTTTTTTTTTCTTTTCGTCTCTTTGGCGCTTCTCATCCTCTACACAATCAGAGATGCAGGGGCACAGGTAGAGAAGCCACTCTTCCCATGAAAGTAATTATCCTATGCGTTTTCAAGTTTTATGGCTGTGAGTTTTGAGATTTCCACAATTCTCTTGTCACTATTCATACTCCTATCCTTATTTAACATCCATGTAAGCTAACAGTCTATATAAATCAGGTTAGTTATTTAAGATCCAATAAAACAGTTGACAGGTCAATTCAAACCTGGGATCAATGGAGCTTAGTGCATAAGCTTCTGTAGCTTGAGGTAAAAGCCACCTAGTAGGTGAGTGAGTTATACACACATATTGATGAAGTGGGAATAATTCATGTTGGGCTGTCCTACTCCAGACAATGTTATTCCATTAGGATGATGATGAAGGGGTCTGAAGGAAATCCCCAGGTTATGTGGTGTTGTGAGATTGAGTATGAATGATGGGGATTTCAAAACACATGTTCCCTGATTTTTATTTCAGGAAAATCAGTTAATCTGGAGTGACCAACTGCAGGCAGAACGTGAGAACAGAATCTAGTCAGCATGAGACCCATTTTTGTCAAGAACTCTCTGATCAAATCTATATTCACAGAGTGCTTTGTCTGCCCTACCTAATAGGGCAGTGGGGTTGCTGAACTGGAAAACTGGAGTTAACCAGAGACAAGAGAACACAGTCCAAAGAAAGGAAGCTACTGAGACACATAGAAATATACATTATGGGACAAGAAACTGATCTTTATAACTTCTATTTGTCTAAGATATTTCTAGTACTTCTTAGTTCCAATTTTCTGAGAACACTAAACAATACATTTCACCCTGCTGATGACTTCCTGTCCAGGTGATTCTTAAGATGAACCCAGGAGCTGTTCCTGAGCCCTTAGCAGAAATTTAAATGCACAAATAGGTAACTCACCAAAATCCTGCTCAGCAGCAAGAGCAGCTGGAACTGGAAGGCAGAGGCCCAAGAATTTGCCTCTGCATCTCACATGTCTGAAACTTGCTGCACTGGTCACAGGTATTTATGAATCCCCTGCACAGTCCCTGTGGACTCTCAGGCTGGCCGGGATTCACAGCCTATTTCCTCCTGTTTGGGAGCTGCAGCAAGAACAGAAAACAGACCCTGGAGACCTTCAGCCTGAAAACCTTCCCTGGGAGGTAATTAAATGGTTCGTAGATAATAGGCGTTCAAAGAGTCCTTTGGAACTGAGTCATGCAGCCTAACAATTCATCCTCACAGTTATTGATGGCTTATTTCTGAACATAACGACTGCCATCTTCAATGTTTCGGAATGGTACAGGACCAAAACAGATTTCATGTAATTGTAACTGTGCATTGCTGCATGCCACCCAGGCAGTTGTAATGCTCATTTCATTCACCTCTCCAAAGTGTCAGTTGTTTGAGAGACACAGCATTCCCCCAAACAATAAGAGAATGAAAAGTTCTGTAAATATATGCAAACTGCCACACACAAATAGGATTACGAAAGGTGGTGTTTGGTTTCAAAACTGTCCAAAGAACAAAGAAGTGGGCTCTGCAGTGGCAAAATGATCCAATTCTTTCCAGATGGCTTTATGTGAAAAGAGACTATGGCGCAAGAGTGATGTATCAACATGGCTATGTCTACACTAGCACACACACAATCACCCTCTTTCAAAATAAGGGGCCAGGAAAGCCCGCGGACTGGGTCACAGGCTGGACTAGCCCTTCCAGGGCAGCTGCAAGCCGCTCCTTTAAAGGGCCCCTGCCAGACACACCCGGCCTGCACAGCACAAGGTCTGCAGAGCAGTAGCCACACTCCCGCAGACCATGTCACAGCAGATATGGACACCCAGCAGCAGCAGCAGCAGCAGCAGCAGCAGCAGCAGCAGGAAGAGGAGGCCCTCCAGGTACTCATCCAGGGGGCAAACACCATGCTAGATGCTGCCCGGGAGGCTTCCCGGTGGTTCCTGCCAGAGGAGCCCTCCCCAGAGGCAGAAGGGGACATCTCTGACCACAAGGCTCCCCTCTTCCTCCCCTGCCAACTGCTCCCCCACCTCTGGAGCTAACCCACCAGCTCCAAGTGGTGGGAGCAGCTCGTCATGCGGGAGTGGGATGATGATATGTGGCTCCGGAACTCCTGCATGCTCCAGCAGACCTGTCTTGAGCTCTGTCAGTGGCTCACACCAGCACTGAGGCACCAGGAAACCCGGATGCGGTGTGCCCTCCCCGTCGAGAGGAGGGTCGCAATAGCTATCTGGAAGCTGGCCACTCTAGACAGCTACCGCTCCATGGGCCACCAGTTTGGAGTGCGAAAGGCCATTGTCGGGGCTGTCGTCATGGAGGTAAGGTGGCCCGGGCACGCACCCACTGGGGGGCAGGGGGGCCAGGTATGGGGCGGGGGAGGGAGGGGCTGGGTGTGGGGTTGGGGAGCAAGGGGCTGGGTGGGGCTGTACCCGGGGAGGTGCCCAGGAGGATGGCCTGGGGGAAGGGCCCTGGGGCACCCTGCACAGCCTCATGGGTGCCTGTTTCCCTCCCCACAGGTGGTCTGTGTGCTCAATGCCATGCTGCTCCAGAGGGTCGTCCAGTTTGGGGGCCTGGATGCAGCTGTCACCGGATTCGCTGCCATGGGGTTCCCGAACTGCTCTGGGGCCCTGGATGGGGCCCACATCCCCATCCATGCCCCAGACCACAGCGGAGGAAGATACGTGAACCACAGGGGCAACCACTCTGTGGTCCTGCAGGCCATGGTGGACAGTTAGGGCCGCTTCCAGGACATGTACATGGGCTGGCCCGGCTGCACACACGATGCCCGTGTTTTTAGGAACTCGGGCCTGTGCCGCAGGCTGGAGGTGGGGACCTACATCCCCCAGAGGGAGATCCCTCTGGGGGACACCTCCGTGCCCCTCTGCCTCCTGGAGGACGTGGCCTACCCCCTCCAGCCCTGGCTCATGCGCCCATACACTGGCCACCTCAACGCCAGCCAGGAGCGGTTCAATGCCCGCCTGAACGATGTCCGCCAGGTGGTGGAAAGGACATTAGGCAATCTGAAGGGCTGCTGGCAGTGCCTCCTTGCCCACTGGGACGTCGGCCTCCAGAACATTCCCCAAGTTGTGGGCACGTACTGCACACTCCACAACATCGCTGAGAGCAAGGGGGAGGCTTTCGTCCAGGGGTGGGCGGTTGATGGTGGCACAGGCTTCCCCCAGCGGGCTGCTGCACCCAGCCACCAGGCCCACTATGAGGGGGTACAATAGCAGGTGCATTATTCCAAAACTGTTAACCCTCCGAGTTTCTGGCCACGCTAGACCCCTCCTTTCGGAGGGGGCAGGGTAATGAGGCACTTTGGCAGATGCTACTGAAGCATTGTCATGAATATGCAGTGCCTCATTAGCATGATGGCAGCTGTGCACACTTCAAAAGTGCTGCTTTCAAAATGCACAGTACACATGTAGCCAGGGGCCTTTCGAAATGACCCCCAGATTTCAAAAGCCCCTTTTTCCCAAACCCAAATGGGCCAAAACTCATTAGCATCTGACAAAGTTCATTTTAATAATTTTCCTGGCTTTGCTCTGAATCACAGATACCTAGACCTGGACACAGTTCTCCAGCAGTAGTCACGCAATTTCCAATAGGAAGTAAAATAACTTCTTTAGCTCTCATTGAGATTCTCTAGTTATCAACCCAGGATCACATCAGCTCTTTCGGCCACAGGATCACACTGAAAGCTGAGATATATAATTTTCCCTTCACACCTCCAAATCCTGTTCAGAGTCATTGTGATTCAAACAAGTATCCTTCAACGTATAAGTATCGGAGGTAGCCATGTTTGTCTGTATCTGCAAAAACAATAAGATGTCCTGAGGCACCTCATAGACTAACACCATGGTGAAATGGATTTTTGCCTGCAAAATCTTTTGTTCCAATTTTTTTTTCACTCTATAAAGTGCCACAGGACTTCTCCTTGTCTCTTCATTGTATAAGACTCACCTACATTATTTGTTCAAAGACATGGCCATCATGGGCTTCGGTGCACTGGGGTTCCCAAATTGCTTCAGTGCCCTCAACGGGACCCACATACCTATCTTCACCCTGGAGCACAGCGAAGGACAATTCATAAACCAGAAGGGCTACCATGCCCTGGTCTTGCAGGCCAAAGTAAACATCTGGGGCCAGTTCTAGGACATATATGTGGGCTGGATCAGCTGTATCCATGATGTGCAGGTCTTCTGGAACTCAAGCCTGTGCTGCAGGCTGGAAGTGGGAACCTATATCCCCAGTAGGAGATCCTGCTGCTGTGCACCACCATGACCCTCTGCCTGGTGGCAGACACTGCATACCCTCTCCATCCCTGGCTCATGCGACCCTATATGGGCCACCTCACCCCCAGCCAGGAGAGCTTCAATGTCCAGCTCAACCATGCCCGCCAGATGGTTGAGCACACCTTCTGCCACTTGAAGGGACGGTGGCGCTGCCTCCTCACCCACCAGGATGTGTGTGTCCTCAATGTCCGCCAGGGGTTTGGCACCTGCTGCACTCTATATAATATTGTGGAGAGCAAGGGTGAGGCCTTCATGCAGGGGTGGGTGGTCAAGGATGGCACAGGCTACGCCCAGCCAGTTGCTGCCTCTAGCCACCAGGTGCTCCATCTATGTCTGGGAGGCCTTGCACTGGTATTTCAACCTGGGGCCCCAGACAGCACCACCCCAGCCACTTCTGATGGGCTCCCACACCCTGCTGCCCCCTGCACATTCCCCCCATCTCCCACACCCTCCACCCTCCCCGATCACACAACACATGGTGGTATGGGAAAAATAAAACTGTGTTAAAAACTACAAAAACTATGAGTAACACTTTAGTTTTTTTTAAAGAACAGTAGGGCTAACTATGTATGGAGGGGGCTAACAGAGGAAGGGGGACCTAGGTGGTCTGGGCCATGAGCCATCATTCCGGGGCAGGGGTGGAGGGCAGCGACCCACACTGGCTCTGGGTCCCACTCCCCCCCCGTCTGGGGTCCTCATTGAGGCTGGGTGTGGGTGGCAAGCACAGGGAGGTAAGGCCAGGAATTGGCCTCGGGCCAGTGGTCCAGGCCAGTAGGGACCTCTACTAGTGGACTGGCAGTTGGGCCATGATGTGAGGGGCAGCAGCAGGGGCAGCAGGATTGGGGCAGCAGGCAGGGGCAGCTGAGACAGAAGCTCCTGGTACAAGGCTGCCATATCCTTAAAGGTGGTCATGAAGTGCCCCCAGGCTGCCCAGCACCAGGTGGCCTCCCCCTCCTCAAAATGGAGCTGGTGCTCAGACAGATCTACCTGGTGTCAGATGGAGGTGGTGAGGTGGGGGTCTTTGGCTGCCCACCTCATGCTATGGTGTGACTGAACCCGTCCATGTGCTGGTCTGGGCTCCAGGCAGTCACTGTCCCTCGGCTTTGGAGGGCTGTCCAGGACAATGGACAAGGCAAGATTCTCCCAGCCCTCGGATGGTGTGTCTGTGGACTCAGGGGGAAAGAGAGGAAAAAGGCCATGAGTACCGACCCCTGCCCTGTGGCCCACACTCCCCATCCCTCCTTGCACACCAGATTCCTGTCCCCTGTCCCCAGTCTGTGGGTTTGGTGGCCCTGTGGGTGGCCCCTTTGTGTGGTCTGCCTCCCCACCCCTCATCCTGGGGGCAGGGTGCAGCACTGTCCATGGAAGCAGGTGCTGACAAGCACTGGCGGCCGTGCTGACATCCTGTGGCTGTGGTCTGGCTGGGCCCTGGCAGGCCAGGGTCTGCTGAAGGTGGGGGGTCCCCCAGTCGTGCATGGTATCTCTGCCTCAGAATACAGGGTGTGTGCTCTATTGAGTACATACCTGAGGGTCCACCACCAATGTCTTTGAATAGCAAGGTTGATATTAACAATTAGACTCTTTCACCCAGTCCGAACATTCACAGTTGGACTCCTTTGTTAGAAATCATCCCTTGTGCAATTTAGCAAAATTCTTGACTCAGTCAGTTTAACTTCTGTGACGGGAAAGATGATGGAGCAAATAATTGAGGGGTTCATCTGCAAACATCTGGAAGAAAATAGTAGTAGTAGTAGTAGCATCCTTCAAATAAGGTGATAGATAACAACCAGGATGAATTTGTAAAGAATAAATCCTGCCAGACCAAACTGATAGTTTTTTTTTGACTGCATGACAAGTCTAGTAGATGAGGGAGAAGTGGTGGATGTGGTATACCTAGACTTAAGTAAGGCATTTGACAGAGTCTTGCATGATCTTCTTGTCAATAAATGAAGCAAATAGAACTAAGATGTGGCCACTATAATGTGGGTGCATAACTGGCTGGATAACCGGTCTCAGAGATTTGTTATTAATGGTTTGCAGTTGTACTGGAAGGGCATAAGAAGTGGGATTCTGCAGGGATCTGTTTTGGGATTGGTTCTGTTCAATATCTTCAATGATTTAGATATTGGCATAGAGAGTACATTTGTTAAGTTTGCAGATGATATGAAGCTGGGAAGGGTCTCTCATAAATCAAAATGATCTGGATAAACTGAAGAAATGATCTGAGGTAAACTGGATGAAGTTTAATAAGGACAAATGAAAAGTACTCCACTTAGGAAGGAACAATCAGCTTCATACTTATAGAATGAGAAGTGACTGTCTTGGAAGGAGTACTGTGGGAAGGGATTCAGGGGTCATAGTGGACCACAAGCTAAATCTGAGTCAACAGTGTGATGCTGTCGCAGAAAAAAGCAAACATAAGTCTGGGATGTGTTAACAGGAGTATTGTGAGCAAGACATGAGAAGTCATTCTTCTGCTCTACTCGGTGCTGATTAGACCTCAACTGGAGTATTGTGTCCAGTTCTGGGCATCACATTGCAAGAAAAATGTAGAGAAATTGGAAAAGGTCCAGGGAAGAGCAACAAGAATGCTTAAATGTCTAGAGAACATACACTAGAAGGAAAGACTATAAGAACTCAGCATCTTTAGTTTAGAAAAGAGAAGATTTGGAGGGGACATGATAGTGATTTTCAAGTACCTTAAAGAG
The DNA here is from genome assembly GCF_033958435.1 of Carettochelys insculpta. Lineage (NCBI taxonomy): Eukaryota > Metazoa > Chordata > Testudines > Carettochelyidae > Carettochelys > Carettochelys insculpta. The sequence goes on from NC_134137.1 coordinate 7,868,723, forward strand.
CATTACAAGGAAGAGGAAAAAAATTGATCCCCTTGGCCCTGATAACACAAGGAGCAACGGGCTTAAACTGCAGCAAAGGAGGTTTAGATTAGACGTTAGGAAAAAACTTCCTAACTGTCAGGGTGGCTAAACACTGGAATAAGCTATCTAGGGAGGTTGTGGAATCTCCATTGCTGGAATTATTTAAGAACTGGTTAGACAGACACCTATCGGGGATGATCTAGATGGTGTTTGGTCCAGCCAAGAGGGCAGGGAACTGGATTTGATGATCTCTTGAAGTAACTTCCAGTTCCAGTGTTCTCCTCTTCTATGATTCTATGAAAATCCCACAAAGTCTGAGTCAAATTCTTCATTGAACTATGAATTGGACTATGATCATTGTCTGGGGTCTTTGCTTTTCCATGTTTCTACAAGCCAGTCTGGACAACTTTGAGGTTGCTTCCTAGATAGCAGTTCCAGGTGAGACTACTTGGAGGCTTAAGGTACCCACCTAATGGCAAAATGGAGGTGGGGGAAGAGTTGATCCCAGCAATTGGAATCCAAAACTACAAAGATCTGTAATGCCATCTTCAAAGTTCTGTGTAACTGCTCCATCATTTCATCAGGTTTGGGATGATATATATGATATATATTAGATTGCACAGTTCTTTCATTGGTTGCAAAATTGAAAACTGGTTCTTGAGCTGTTTGGATTTCATTGGGTATTACCATAAACCCGATTTTCTCAGTTGGCTTGTAGCAAGTTCCAGGAGTAAGCTTAGAGGGCAATGAATTGGGCTGGGTTCATTTGTCACTGACATATACCTGTTGTCTTTCTTTGTGAGTAACATTGAGCTCTGCTGAATTTTCAGGATGCCTTTTATATGAATACTTCTAAGTTTGGATCTCCAAGGACAGAAGCCCTAAGCAACCTGAGAGGCATCACCAAGGCAACTACATTCCTGCACCTACCAACAGCCAGCTGTCACTCTGAGCTCACAGGTGAGCAACTGTGATGAGGTCAGGGATTGTGGTGCATCCTGCCAGAAGTACTGCCACTGCGTCTGTTGCTGGGGACCTGCCACTTCCCCATTCACCACAGCAAGTTGTTCATAGACATGGCTAAGATTATGTCATGGAAGTCACAGATTTCAAGACTTTCAGACACCTCTGACCAATTTTCTCCATTAGCCCGAGGACAATGCGGCCAGAGTAGTCAGCCAGCAGCACCCCTGAGATCTCAGCTGCCATGAGGTGACCAAAGAACCAGCTATTTTCAACCACAAGCAGCAGCAGTATGTAAAATTTCCAATTTGCCACAGGTGTTTGGGTCCCCAGGGCTCTGACCGTCTCTGGTTGGTGCGGCCCCAGATTTCTGCATTGCTGAGGTTAAACGAGGACTGTGGACATCTGAGGGGCTGGGGCTTAAGTGGGGGCCACAGAGCTCTTAGGTGTGGAATGAGGAGTTGCTGCCCTTCCCTCCTCCCAAAGTGAGGCTTCGGGTGTCATCTTTCCAAACTGGGCTCTAATAATACCCCCCATGAGTCCGTCCTCCCCATTATCATTAGAAGAACTTACAGACAGGTCATGGGCTTCTGTGATTCTTTTTTCTCTATTGCTGAGACCTGTCTGTGACTTTAACTAAACATACATGACTGTGAGAAAATCTTATCCTTAGGCACGAGTGATCATGTGGTCTGTCCCTCTTTCCTGAATGAGTGAATGCATTTGGGATAATCTCTAGACTGTGGCTGTTGCAAGCATTCAGATCTGGCTCGAAGCATCCTCCACAAAGGCGTATGGCCTGGTGGTCAGGTCTGAGATCTGTGATGTGCAGAGACTTGTTGATAGCACAGCCCAGGCCCTCTCACACCACTGAGTTTTCACCCGACACCCTATGGGGCTGTCAGAGCTCTGGAAGCCAGGGATAGTAAAACTGCATGGCGATGCCTAATTCTTGTGCCATAGTCTCTTTCCATATAAACCCACCTGGAGAGCATTGGATAATTTTGCCACTACAGAGCCCACTTCTTTGGACAGTTTTCAAAACAACCAACACCTTTCATAATGCTACTAGTGTGCGGCAAACTGCATATGTTTACAGAACTTTTTTTCCTCTTAATGTTTTGGAGAAGGCTGGGTCTCTCAAACAACTGCAAAATGGTCTGAAAAGAGCAAGAGAAACCTTTATATGCCTGCTCACCAGACTGTAGATAATGAAAACCCTTCTAACATTCTGATATCAATGAGAAAAAAAGAAATACAAGTGTACTTATTGTAAAGTCCCTAGTTTATTTCCACTCCTTTTGAAGTTTTGTACTACTAATTCACCTCTGGCTTTTGGATGTCTGTGTGGGTGGAGGAAGGGAGGAATCAGGGACTAAGCGAGGACCATCACAAGCAGGAGGCAGGGTAAAGAATGTGTATCTGTATTTTTATTCTCTAAAGGACAAAATCATTCACAGGCAGGAATAACTCAGCCTTTTAAGTAACTCCCTGGTAGCACTGCACCTCCCCAAAGAAAAATAATCTCAGTTCTAGTAATTTATACAGGGTGGTTGGGGGTGAGGGGCACAGCAGTTCCCACAGCTGACAGACATCTTGGAAGTGAAAACTCAGCAAAATTCCCACCCTCGAGATTTCACAATTGGTCACAAGGAACCTGCTGCATGAGAATGGAGTCAGGGGAGAGAACTGTGGGCCAAAGAAAAGACTCAGATGTAACACTCCTTCAATTCCTTTACCACAGTGTTCTCATCCCAGCAGGACACACTTACAGAAACACCACCTCACTGAAATTCCACTCAGGCAGTGGATTAAGGAATTCCCATGGCTGTTCCATGCTAAAATGGGGAGTGGCATGTGAGGTGAATCCCAGGGCATTATGGCCTTGGAAGTGGCGAGGGAATCACACAGTGAGAGGATACATTACAGGGTGGTACAAGTCGAACATTTCTAGTCTGGCTCCCTCTGGACCTGACTAGTGCCAAAGCAGAGAATTTTCTGGGCTATGGGAGGCCAATATTGTAATTAGCATTACCAACATTTCCAACACTTTCTTGTTTCCTACGAGACAGTTAGGGGTAAATTAGAGCTAAGTAACAGCACAGATCACTGACAGCCAGGACAGGTGGCTATAAACAAACTCTATGGGGCCCTGGGAAACTTGGCCACACCAATGATAAGTGGTTGTCTGGTGAAGTAAAATCACACAGCTTTACGGATGTTGCTGGCCAAGAGAGTTGCAGATTAGAGAGTTTCAACCTTTACCTCTTTCACAGGATAAAACAAATAACTTCTGCATCAGTTTCTGACAGTTCAATACAATAGTACAGAAGTGCGAGTGACCTTATTAAGAAGTACAGGAAAACTCTTCTGATGGCAAAATCCTGGGTAGAAAGCATTTTTCCTCACTCTTTGGCTTTTGTCAGGTTAGGAACATGGCAATTGGCAGACACTTTGGAGAGGTGAATAGAACGGACATTACTACTGCATGGGCGGCATGGAGCAAAACACTGTTAGAGTGAAATGAAAACTGTTTTGGTCCTGACCCATTCCGAAACAGTGAAGATGGCAGTACTTTACATTCAGAAAGAAAAACCTTCAGTAATTGTCAGGCTGAATTGTTAGGCTGCACGACTCAGTTTGTGCTGACTCTCTGAATGCCTGTTACCTGTGAATCATTTTCTTTGCTCCCAGGGGAGGTTCTCAGGCTGAAGTTCTCCAGGGTCTATTTTCTGTTCTCCCTGCAGATCCCAAACAGGAGGGAATTGCATGTGAATTCTGGCCAGCCTGAGAGTCCACAGGGACCATACAGGGGATTCAAAAATATCTGTGTCCAGCACATCAATTTTCAGACATGTGAGATGCAGAGGCTAATTCTCGGGCCTCTGCCTTTCAGTTCCAGTTGCGCTCTCTGCTGAGCAGGATTGTGGTGAGCTACCTATTTGTGCATTCAAATTCCTGCTAAGGGCTCCAGAAGGGCTCATGTGTTCATCTTAAGAACCACCTGGACAGGATGTCACTAGCAGAGATGTCACTAGCATTGTTAAGTGTTCTCAGAAAATAGGAACTAAGAAGTACTAGAAATAGCTTAGACAACTATTAACAGAGAGAATGCCATGCTACTCTATATACTATCAAAACAAAAAAGCAGTCCAGTAGCACTTTAACAAAATCATTTATTAGGTGATGAGCTTTCATGGGAGAGACCCCCCACCCCAGATCACAGCCATACCAGAACAGACTCAACATTTAAAGCACAGAGAACCAAAAACAGTAATCAAGTTTGACAAATCAGAAAAATGCCATCAAGGTGAGCAAATCAGAGAGCAGAGGGGCAGAAGTGGGGGTGGGGGGTGGAGCCCTGTCAATTTTTTTTTTTTATTTCTCCTGGTGGGTAATTCAGGTTTATGAATATTTGGTAAAGATCTTGGAGTTTTCAGTCTTTGTCAGTAGGATCAGAGCAAATGTTATTGTACCCAAGGGCTTGACTGTAAACAATGGATTTAGTTGTGTGTGCAGGATGGAAGCTAGAAGAGTCTAGGTAAGTATAGTGATCAGTGGGTTTCCAGTAAAGTGTGGTACCAATCCGGACATCTTTGATTTGTACTGTAGTGTCTAGGAAATGTATCTCTTGCATGGAGTAATCGAGGCATAAATTAATGGTGGGGAGCAGACTGTTAAAGCCTCTCTGGAATTCTTCTAGAGTGTCTGTACCATGGGTCCAAATCATAAAGATGTCATCGATGTGTCGTAAGTAGAGGAGGGGTAATAAGGGACAAGAGCTGAAGAATTGGGGGCCGTGGGGTGGGGGGTGGCTGATGATTTTTTAGAGATTTTGTATTATAATCTTCAGCAAGCTCAGGTCCTGTCGACTACCACAATAAATCAGACACTGACAGTGTGTCCCTGGGTTTAACAAAAGGCTGTTCAGTGGCTCTGTTGCCACTGGAATGGCTTTGTCACAGGTTCAATATCTGTGGCAGGGTTCTTCACTTGTCAGCTAATGAGCTAATGAGCTAATGAGAACATCTCTGGAAGAAGCAGAGATGCAGAACAGGGCTGGGAAGAAGCAGGTGGGTTGGCATCAAGAGCCAGTGGTGCACAAACATTTTTCGTTCCCTTTACAGCTGCATGTTCTACGTGAGGATAAGGATGACCCTGAGTATGTGGTTGGTGATGTGGCCCTGGGTGATGGGTATTACCGTGTGGCAGAGCTGGAAGTTCTGGGATGGGGAACCTGCATGGTTAGTTGGCCAGTAGTGCTTGTAACATCAGTCATGTTGAGAAACTGCTCATTCCTAGACAATCTCACTGGTGTGTAAAGGTCTGCGCTTTTATTTATTTACCAAGTAATCTGTGTTTATCTCTTTCCTATCCCTTGTTATTTCCTAAAATCTCTCTGAGCCCTTGGAACTTGTTTGTAGATTACAAGGCCAATAGGGACGATAGTGATCATCTAGTCTGTATAACACAGGCCTGAGAATATCCCCAGAATTATCACTAGATCAGATAATTAAGAGAAGTATTCACTGTTGTTTTAAACATTCTATGTGATGAAGAGTCTTTCAAAATTCTTAACAAATATTCTAAAGGTCGATTACTGCGATCCTTGATCATTATACAGCTTATTTCCTGTCAGAATAGGTTGAAAAGACTTTTATTACTCTTCTTACTTACAGACAGATATGAAGTCATCCCTTAAACATCTTTGTTCAAATGAATAGATATAGGCTCTTGAGTCTATCGCTGTAAGGCAGGTTTTCTAAACTTTTACCAACTCCCTTTATTCTTCTCTGAACCCTCTTCAGTCTGTTACTATTCATCTTTAATCGTGGACATTGGATTCATCAGTGATTGCATCAGTGCCAAATAAGGACGTAAAACAGCTTCTCTACCTTTTCTTGAGATTCCTTGAGTGCCCTCACTCCATCACACACCCCAGCTGTCTGGCCCAGCTTGAAGCCCCCTCTTACATTCTCAGCCCATGATTGTGTGCTCACCTCAATCTTAGGGGGTCCCACAAAATCTCATACCTCTGCCCTCCAGCAGAGTTAATCCAGACCTACCAGCCCTCCTACATGATTCGACTTCCTTGTCCCCTTCTTCCTGTCTCTGCTCCTTCCTGAGCCCTCTTCGCCACTTTCATGGGACTCCTCCAAACCCCTGAGCCGCCATCTAACCCCTGGCCTGAGCCCAGATGCCCATTACTCCAGAGACTTCCCTGTTTACGCTGCCTGTGGGCTACCAAACTAAGGGCCACTGCCCAGCAGCTCTCTCCCCTTTTCCACAAGTGGCTGCTCCCCGTTCCCCACCATACGGCCCTACCCTCCCTCTCCCAGTCCGATTACCTGCCAGTAGGTATGTGGAGAGGACGTGCTGGGACAAAATCTCCTCTGTCTTTTTTCAGGCAACATGAGCAGAGTGCTGCAGTCTGACTCTGGTTTCTGACAACCTTGCCTCTTCTCCATCCCCACTCTCATTGCCCCAGGGGCTGCTGGTAACAGCCTGCTTCAGCAATCTGTTTAAAGAGCCCACCCACCATTCTAGCTGGGTCTTTAAACAGACAGCAGCTGCTGCTTAAGGAGCTGCCTCTTTCTCATTCAGGTCCCTGCTTTGCAATACACCAGACAACCAGCCTGTTTAAAAGAAAAAAAAAAGTCAGGAGGCTCACCAGGGAGATAAAAAAAGGGACAGTCCCAGCTAAAATAGGATCGGCGCACACCCTAACTCTATACAGGGTTTCACGGAATCCTACCATGACGCCCAGGTCCCTCTTCTGGATTCATATGTAACAAGCACTCCAATAGCATCTTAAAAACTACAAATTGATTTTCTAGGGAAAGAGATTTCCTCAGTAAGACCAGGATCTAAAGGAAGTTGGACTTAACGCAGGGAAGCTCATTCCCTAATAAATAAATCTGTTAATCCTTAAGGTGTTACAGGATTGCTTGATAATTGTGAAGCTACAGAATAACGTGACTTCCATTCTGACTGAATTCATACAGTCAAGTTAGACCTGTCTTAGGTGCTAGAGAAGTTTGCACTTTTTCCTTCATTAGGGAAACACATTGTAATTTTTGACATGAAAATTCATCTGCCACCCAGCTGTCCATTAGTGTAGATTGGTTCACACCCTCTGAGGCCTTCACTTGACTTAATAAAGAAATTACATAGTCTGGTGCTGTCTCACAGTTCACCCTCCCCTTTTCCAGAATGCTGATGACTATACAATGTTTCCCATAGTGTATGTTATGAAGCATGTAAGACCTCTCACTCTACCTCTCTCACTTCACAGGTACCTTGTTCCTTTTTCTGAGCTCAATCTATCAATTAACAACGTCATGGAAAGTTTCAACGTCACTCCCTCTGACACGTCAACATTCATCCTAATGGGCATCCCTGGACTGGAAGCCTCTCACATCTGGATTTCCATCCCTTTCTTTATGTCCTACTTCATTGGCTTGTTAGGCAATTCCACAATTCTCTTTTTTGTAGGGAAAGAACAGACCCTGCAGAAGCCGATGTACTTGCTACTCTGCATGCTGGCTCTGTCAGAGATTGTGACTTCTACCTCTGCAATGCCTAAAGCAATGTGCGTTTTTTGGTTCAATATGAAAGACATTAGTGTTCCTAGCTGCCTCACCCAAATGTTCTTCCTTCATGCAGGTTCTATTATGCACTCAGCGGTCCTCGTGACAATGGCCTTTGATCGCTGTGTTGCCATATGTAACCCTCTGAGATACACCACAATCCTCTCCAATGAGCGAATCGCTAAGCTAGGGCTTTTAGGTTTGTTAGAAGCTGTTCTTTTTGTTCTGCCCCTGCCCCTTCTCCTAAGCAGGCAGCCATTCTGTGCCAGCCGCGTTATCCCCCATACGTACTGTGACCACATGGCTGTGGCAAAGCTGTCATGTGGGGACATCACTGTTAACAGGATTTATGGTTTGGTGGTAACATTTGTAGTCAACCTTGTAGCCCTTACACTCATTGCCCTTTCCTACGGTCTGATCATCAGGGATGTCCTCAGAATCTCCTCCAAGAAAGCCCATCAGAAAGCCCTCAGCACCTGCACAGCCCACATATGTGTGATGATGACATCTTATCCTTCCTTCTTCTTTTCTGCTCTGACACACCGGTTTGGACAGGGCATCGCTCCCTATATTCACATCATCTTGGCCAACCTGTACTTCCTCCTCCCCACCATGCTCAACCCGATCATTTATGGGGTGAAAAACAAAGAGCTCCGTGACAAAGTGAGCAAATTCACCCATGAGAAAGTGAGTAAATTCACCTGAAGAATGTGCTTGACTGGGGGCCATTGAGTGTACACCTGTGTGACAAAAGGGGGAATGGAAGTCTCCTCATTTATTAAGCACTCTCTGTCCTGGTTTGGCCGAGCTCAGCATTGTGGAAGTTTAGAATCTGAGTAGCTCTTCACGCCTAACATCCCCACACTTCATCGCCAACCCTGCTGTCTGTCTTTAGTTCCCTCTCTCCGATTATCATGGGATCTTTCTCAGAATCACCTAATAGCCCCTACTTCCACGCACGTTCTTACTCATTCTTTCCTTTGCTTCCAGACACCAGAATATAATGCAGCTTTCTGCCAAAATATGGCTTTCTATTAGACCCTGAGTGAAATGGCGTTTTTGACCACTCTGATAAGCTGATGCTATGCTTTCTGCTAGCCAAAGAAAGAAAGAACAACAATTAGCTTCTTCCTCTGTACACTGATGTGGTGAGCACACTTCACCTACTTTTTTTTACATCCAATCCTCCAGAAGCCTGGAGTTTAATCCACATATTATAGATGAAAAGAGATGGCCCAGGAAAGTTGCTGCAGAAATTGAGGACTTTCTATAAGAACTTGTTGGTGAGAATTGTGAAATGGTGTGTTTTTGAAAAGTGGTCTGTATGACCCTGGAATTCAGGAGTGAGAAAGCAGAATGTGATCATCCAAACTGCGCCATATGAAGAGCACTCAGCCATGGTGAATAAATAAAATAGAACACCATACAGCTAACTGTCAATTAGAAAGCAGGGGTTTAGATGCAAGTTGATGCTGTACTGGAAGTTTACATGAATCAGAAGGGGTGAAGGGGCAGACAAGTAAATCTGTGAGAATGAAAGAAGATAAATGTATTGGTATCTTGAGCCTATAGTCCTCTGATTCTGGAAGTTTATCAAAAGTTAGGAAATTGATGATGTGCTATGAGTTGCAATTACCTGCCTCTTTTGTAGAAGTTATGAAAGATTCATGATGACAGTGAACTTGGAGCACTCTTCTGAAGCCATCCTTACAGACATTTTTCCTGATATTCTTTCTCCTCAGTGGACAAAATAGTGGCCACAGTGAAATTGATATTAATTACTTAATACAATTCCACACCTAAGGTACAGATCTGGGATGTTCAAAGCCTATTGTTTATGTCTGTGGGTGCTTACAGCAAATAAATCGCAGTGTTAGACAAGAGCGTGCTTGTGTGTGTTTAATCCATGATCAGACAGAATTCTTGTGTTCCCATTGATTTATTCCTGACACTGCCGGGGGAGAAACAGTAAACTTGCTCCTGCTGGATGTTCTGAAATATGCAGTTTGCAGACTGCTGTATTACATTGCAAGGTCCTGTTGGAGTCCAACAGCCCCATATGCCTCCTCCCTTTTCCCCCATAGGCCTAGCTGCACAGCACCTCTAGATGTCCCTGCTCCATCCTTCTGCTGAGCCCCTCTCTGTTTCTTGATGATTTTTTCCTCTCCTCTTCTGACATGTCTCCACCACCTAATACTTACCAGATAGCTCCTCACCTCCAACTCTGTGGTCCCCTCAGTCACTGCAATATTCTCTGGGTCTTGGCTCCTTCCCTTTCTCTGTTCTCCACTTCCCTGGTTCCATGAATGGCAACTTGCTGAGTCTCTCCTTTCACCTTCCTCTTTCCCCATAGTCTCCCTGACAGCCATTCCTTAAATCTGTCTGCTCCTCCACCCTCACAGAATGACCAAGCACCCTCTTTCTAGGTCATTGTTGCTAGATCTTTATCTAACCTCTTCTTAAATATCTCCAGTGGCAATGGCAATGTACAAAAGCCTGTAGGAGAGCACTTCAATCTCCCAGTAAAAGATTTAAAAGTAGCTATCTTACAGCAAAAAATTTTAAACCAGACTCCAAAGAGAAACTGCTGAGCTGCATTTCATCTGCAAATTTGACACTCTCAGCTCAGGATTAAACAAAGACTGTGAATGGCTGGCTAAATACAAAAGCAGTTTCCCTTCTCTTGGTGTTCACACCTCCAGATCAACTGCTGGTAGTAAGCCTCACCCTCCCTGACTGAGTTAACCTCGTTATCTCCAGCCTTGCTCTGGCCTGCCTATTTATACCTGCCTCTGCAAATTTCCACTACCTGCATCTGACAAAGTGGGTCTTTGCCCACGAAAGCTTATGCTTATACATTTCTGTTAGTCTATAAGGTTCCACAGGACCCCTCGTTGTTTTTGCAGATCCAGACTAACAGAGCTACCCCTCTGATACTAGGAATTAGCAGTTTCTCAAAATGATTGATGATACATGCACTTTGCCAGATTCTCATAGCACAAGCTGCATTTTGTTTGTAATTTGGGTGTCTCTGGTTTCCATACACAGCCTGGAAATTCCTTTACTCTGGATCCAGCTTTTCCCCCCGTTCAGTCTTTGTTTCTCAAGTGTTTCCAAGAGTCCTCTACTGTGGGGAGTTAAGAACCACTGAAGGTGTCTCTCCCTGTCTCAGCTTTAACATCTGATCAGAACCGTATGTTTCAAAACTTGGATCCTACACCTCTTTTGTGGGAAATGTAGAGACTTCCCAAGATGAAATACAGACTTATTTGTCCTGGTCACACGCACTTGTAAAGTCATAGCATCTTATAGACTGTCTGCAACATTCTCAGGAAGACTCACCTTCGAAGAGATAAGTTTCTCCTAAGTGATATTGCTTTGCTTCATGACTCTTTGAGCTGAATAGACCCGTCCGAAAAAGTTATCTAGACCAATGTTTCTCAAATTAGGAGTTCCTGGATGCCTGGTGTTCCGTGAAGGCAGCTCCCATTCTCTGTATCTGCCAGCATGGGGCAGAGGAAGCAGGTCAGCTGGAACAGGGAATAAAGCTCAGCCCCTGAACCACCCCCACTCCATAGCTGTTCTACAGTGTGCTGCTCTGGAACCCCCAGGACTGACCAACTAACCACGCAGGTTCCCCATCCCAGAACTTCCAGCCCGGCAACATGGTAAAACCCATCACACAGGACCAAAACCACACGCTCAGGGCCATCCTTACCCTCACTCAGAATATGCAGCTGTGAAGGGCACCCAAAGTGTTTGTGCACCACTGGCTCTTAATGCCAACCCACCTACCTCTTCCTAGCCCTGTTCTGCATCTCTGCTTCCGCCAGAGATGATCTCATTAGCTGACAAGTGAAGAACCCTGCCACAGACATTGAACATGTGACAAAGCCATTCCAGTGGCAGCAGAGCCGCTCAACGGCCTTTTGTCAATCCCAGGGACACAGTCAGTTTCTGATTTATTGTGGTAGTCGACAGGACCTTAGCTTGCTAAAGATTATAATATTACATAGCTAAAAAATCATCAACCGCCACCCACTGCACAGCCCCCAGACTGCTGTTGGGCACAGGGGCACCAGCTGAATAGTACCGCGTAGGGCCACACAAACCCAAAGAATGTCCCTGCAGGTCAATGCCCTGCAGGTCGAGTCTCCACATTGACAGTCCCTTAGTCCTCTGCAGGGGTGGGGGGTCTGTGACACACGATGACTGTGCGGGGACCTACTGCCTCAGGTCTAGGGGCCCTGATGGGGCTGGGATGGGGCCAGGACCACAGGGAGGCAAGGGTGTACCAGGGGTGTGACGGCCACAGCCTGGACACTGGGGGCAGGAGGGGTGGGAGGCCACCATGGCATGGCCCGCCCTGGCCAGGAGCAGCTGTGCCAGCTCCAGCAGGGCAGCGGGGGGGGACGTTGGGTTGGAGGAGGGGGGTGAGGGTGGGGGTGGAAAGGGCTCTGGCAGGGGAGGCAGCGGGGTAGGTGGCATGGGAGGTGGCTGGCGGGTGCTGGGGTAGGTGGCGGGGGAGGTGGCAGGGCAAGCATCGGGTGGCAGGAGTGGGCACCTGGTTACAGTCATGCACCCCAGGCCTCATGCTGCCAATCCATGTCTGTTTCCTTGAGCTCCAGCCTCCACCAGAGCACAGCTATCTGCTCCTGCACCACTGCCATCTGAGAGGTGGCCTCCTCCTCATCGTTCCCATGGCAGCAGTGGCATGGTCTCGAGGAAAGGGGGCCTCACAGGCAGTGGGTGGCCTGATGGCTCGGCCCCCTCATTGCTTGTGGGGGGCTCCCCCGGCCCTAGACAGGGCTCATCTGGACCTCAGACACTGATGCTGTGGGGACAAGAAGGGAGGGACAACCTGTCAGCCCCTTGCTCTGGCCCCAGAGACTGTGACCCCATCCTCATGGCCAGCCCCCCCCCCATTGGTGGCTGGTGGGGATCCTGGGCACTTGGGGTCCCCACATGGGTGTGCCGCATACCAAGCAGGCTCTGTCCTCCTCCCAGGCCCCCTCCCTGGTCTTGCAGGTTGTGGTGATGTCCACAGCAGGGGGTACCGGGTGCTGCGCGTGGGCTGCTACATGGCTTGCGGGTTGCAGCCAGCTGGAATGTGTTGGGACAGGGGCAGGCAGCGGCGTGGCTGGCCCAATGCCGGCTGTGACAGGTGGCCCCCTCCCCCGGCCTGGGGTGTCCAATTCCCTGGTCACATACCTGATGGCCCTTTGAGGACTTCTGGGTTGTCCCAGGTGGAGTGGTCCCTGCTGGAGTAGCCAGAAGAGATTTCATTGACCAGGGTCCCCTCCCTGTCTGAGGACATGTCCTGCTTCTGACCCCAGTCCTTGCCCAAAGGTCCTGCCTTCTTGCCCAGAACCAGCTGGGCCTCCGTCTCCAGTGCCTCCATCTCACAGTGGCTTCTGGCTTGGCAGCATCCCTCAGCCCCCATAGCCAGGCGAGGGCTTTGTAGTTGGGGCAGATGCTGGGTGCTGGCCCTGAGCAGCCAGGTGTGCCCTGGACCCAGACTTATGCCGTGCAGCAATTTTACTTTGGACCTGACTTGGTCTGCCAAGCGTGTGGGATGGCCTTGGGTCTTCAGTCCCGCTGACAGCCGGACAAAGGCTGCAGCATTCCTGCACCAGCCAGCGGTGTGGAGGAGCACCTCCTCCTCCCACCACAGCCCCAACAATTCCTTAATCTCCCCCTTGCTCCAGGAGGAGGTCTGTGTTTTTGTCCCCTGGATGCCCTTTGAAGATCGCTTGGGTGGATCGAAGGAGGGACCCCTGGGGGCCACAGGGGTCTCGGGGAGTAGCCATGAGGCTGATGGGGTGCCTTGCTGGCTTCTGTCATTGCTGGAAGGGTGTGCTGCTGAAGGCTTGTTCAGTGCCTGCAACCAGCATGCTCTCAATTTCCTTCCTCAGTGGGACTTCTGGGCCATTGCATCTTTAAATGCATCCAGATGCATTGGCCGTAGACCCCCCTTATGTGCTGGCAGGAGCATCTCTGCATGCCAGCTGGCCAGAGCCAAGGAGGACTGCTCTTTTGAAAGACCAGCCTGCAGAGCGTCTATACTGGCCCTCTTTTGAAGGTAGAGGCTCTTCCTCACACGGGAAGGGAAGAGCGATTTCTAAAGCTGCACAGCGAACTTTTGCAATTAATTTCGAAAGAGCACTTTGTATGTATGGGCGCTTTGCGGGTTCTTTTGAAAGGGGTCCTCCTTTCTATTTCAATTTTGAAAGGGCTTGCTAGTGTAGATGCAGCCTTTGTGTGGTTGTGTCATTTTGAAATAAGATATTTTGAAGTAACTGTTTCAAAATACCTTATTTTGAAATATGACTTCAGTGTGGCCATAGCCTAACAGATTAGGGTTTTCTGTAGCTGAAACTGAAGCCAAGATTCTTACATCAGGGAGCTGAAAGTTAAATACTAAGGATGAATCTGGACCCATGGCTCACCACCCTAAGTGGCTGGTATTTCACCCTAAATTCACGTGTATGGACTTAACTGAATGGCCTGATTCACACTGGCCACAAACCTCGAGAGAATTTGACAACTGCGCTGCTGTGGAGCCCGCTTCTTTTGACTGTTTGAAAAAAGTGACATATTTCAGAACACGACTTGTGTAATTCAGATTTTACATGCTTCTGAATATTTTTAGCATATTTCCCCACTTCCTGACTCCATTTTTGGTAAGCACAGTGTCTCCTTAACCAATGGAAAAATGCCCTGAAGGAAAGAAGAAAACTAGAGCTGCCCACTTACTGTACACTAAACATGCAAATGTTGTGTAACATTCCAAAGTAAATGAGAAAGACCAAGGCACCACTTAGATTATACTAGTGTCCCTAATTTGCCTTCTCTGCTTCTTTGGACTTTGTGCCAATTAATCTCCTATGGCGTTTGCAGACCTCTGTTTTTTGATTGATGTCTGGCTCCTGTACCGGGCCCAGATGTGGAACTCCTCTTGCTGCTGTTCCTGAGAGTGCTGGAGCAACTCAGCTAAGGCAGGTGTAATGTTGGGGACAGGCCAGGACCCTTCTTTGAAATGTGTTTCTGCTTTTCCCTGGAACTTGGCAGGCAGAAGGGGCCTTGGAGAAGGAGGAGACTGGTGGAGGGCAGGAGGAACTCAGCAAGCAGTGGAAATTGTGGTGGAGGAGAGGAAGGGTTTAGAGAGCAGCAGGCCAGGCAGGAGAGAGGAGGAGAGTCTGGCCTCAGCGAGCTGCAGTTCAGGAGACATGGAGGAAGACAGCCCAATAAGACAACCCTCCCTGGCCACCAACTTCCTGTGGATGTCTTTGGGGTGAGCCTGTGCATCAGTTGTTTACCTCATTGTGCTCCAAAGAAAGGTTCGGGGAATGGTAAATGGGATTTCAAAACTGTTAACAGGCCAATGACTCAGACCTAAAGCTAGCAGCAGAATGAGCAAAGGGAGGGCAGAATCTGCCGCTGAACAATCTTCCAGAGATCCCCACCACCAAGGGCAGGCAGGGCCTGCTGCAAGGACAACCTGAGAGGGGAGCTCTCCTCTCAAACAAATGCTGATGTCGATTGATCCCCCTTATTTATTTATTTATTTATTTATTTATTATCCCAGCAAAGAAGAGGCTTTAGGTTGAGCTGAACCCTGGTTTCAGCAGTTGTTGTCTTAAATGAAAGCGGAATGACCGCCTTACCTGGGGTCACCAGAGGGCACTTCAAGGCGAGCCAGGACCATTCACACAGGCTTACCCCAGACAAAGACATGAGGACATTCACAGGGAGGCGGTGGTGAGTGGCCCAGGGGGGGCTGCCTTACACAGCTGTGGGGTAAAATAAAGCCAGCAGATGCGAAAGTTCCCTGTGGCACAGCCGTTGTCCAGACACCTTTGAGATCACAGATGCCATGGCTGTTATATCTTCATTAGTGCTCCACCAGAAATGCTTTGTCCCCTTTTTTCCCCAAGGCCTCACCCATGCTCCATGGCTAGCTGTCCCTGCTCCATCCCCCTGTGGAGGCTCTCACTGCTTCTTGCTGAATCATTCCTCTCCTCCTCCAAAGAGGCCACCAAAATCTCACAGCTTGCCAGGTCTTTCCCCTCCTCTGTCCTGTTCATACTTCACTCCTCACTCCTTCATAGTCTCACTCCTTCCAAGGGCCCCAGATTACCTGCTCACTTTTTCCCCATCCCGTTGCTGGGCCTGGCTGCAGCTACCCAGCTCTGCCTCAGCATTGCTCCTTTGCTTACAGCCCAGCTCTGGCCCTCTATGGCTCCATCCCAGCTCTGTCTTCTGGGCTGCTTCTTTGGCACTGGCGTTTCGGGCTGCTCAGGCTCTGCTTCCAGCTCAGCTTGAAGTGCCGTGTGCAGGTTTGCCATATCGCTACTGCATTAATAGCTCAAAATCACTTAAACATTAACCTAAAAGTTGCTCAATCTATTTCTTCAAATTTTGTGGTCTATGCATCAATTAAAAATGAAAGCTTTGGTTAGCTATGTAGTACAGATTTATATAAAAAAGGACATTCCCCTGCAGGAGTTTGTGCACATAAGGAACAAAGCTGTGAGGTGACAACAGCATTCAAAATTAACGCCCCCCCCAGCCCCAGCCCCAATACTGCAAAGTGCATCCTGCTTGAAAGGTGGTAGTTTTTTCAACTCAAATGGTATGTGAGGATGTTGAAGGAGCTGAAAAGGAGCTCAAGTTATAGATAATAAAAAATTAAAAAAAAACAATAGCACAGCATAGTCAATGTCGAAATTTTGATTTGAATTAATTTGTTGCTATTACTTCCTAAAAAGGCAATGAGCGAGTTGGGAAGATGCTAATGAGGTGCTGCCATGAATATTACACCCTCAGCAAGTTTGTGGATGACATTAAGCTAGCGGGAGAGGTAGATATGCTGGAGGGTTGAGATAGGGTCCGGAGTGAGTTAGACAAATCAGAAGACTGGGCTGCAAGAAATCATGAGGTTCAATAAGGACAAGTGCAGAGTCCTGTACTTGGACTGGAAGAATCTCAAGCGTTGTTACAGGCTGGGGTCCAACTGGCTAAGTAGTAGTAGTTCTGCAGAAAAGGATGTGGGAGTTGTAGTGGACAAGAAGCTGGACATAAGCCAGCAGTGTGACATTGTAGCCAAGAAGGCTAATGGCGTATTAGGTGGCATCAAGAGGAGCGTAGTCACTAGATCCAGAGAAGTGATTCTTCCTCTTAATTCAGCTTTGGTGAGGCTGCACCTGGAGTAATGTGTCCAGTTCTGGGCCCCCAGTTATAGGAAGGATGTGGATACACTGGAGAGGATCCAGTGGAGGGCGACCAAAATAATTAGGGGGCTGGAGCATATGACCTATGAAGAAAGGTTGAGGGAACTGGGCCTGTTTAGTCTGCAGAAGAGAAGACTGAGGGGGGACTTGGTAACAGCCTTCAACTTACTGAAGGGAGGTTGCACAGTGGTTGTAGAGAGGCTGTTCACAGTGGTCGTAGATGGCAGAACACGGAACAATGGTCTCAAGTTGCAGTTGGGAAGGTTCCGGTTGAACATTAGGAAAAACTTTTTCAGTAGGAGGGTGGTGAAGCACTGGAATGTTCTACCCAGGGAAGCTGTGGAGTCTCCATCCCTGGAGGTGTTTAAGTCTTGCCTTGACATAGCCCTGGCTGGGCTGATCTGATGGGTTTGGTCCTGCCTAGGGCAGGGGGCTGGACTTGATGGCTTCTTTAGGTCTCTTCCAGCTCTATTGTTCTATGATTCTATGACTCATTTGCATAATAGCAGTCCCACACAATTCGAAAGTGCAGCTTTGGAATCGCATGCCACCTGTGTAGACAGGAGCCTTTCAAAAGGACCTCCCTAGTCTTTGAAAGCCCCTTCTTCCTAAAACCAAATAGGAAGAACGGGCTTTTGAATTCCAGGGGGTCCTTTCAAAAGGCCCCCATCTACCCATTGGCACGCGATTCAAAAAAGGAGATTTAGAATCGTGCGCGACCACCATTATGGTAATCGAGGCGCTGCATATTCATGGCAGTGCCTCATTAGCATCTTCCCAACTCGCTTATTGCCATGCCCATTCCGAATTTTTGCACACTGAATTACTGTGCATATGGTAAGGAAGTTCAGTAATGTAGTTGCTTTCTTCTTCATTGTCACAAAGTGTAATTTCTGCCCATCAAGTTGGTTAAGAAGCCCCCTCATGGAGGTTTTACTGATAAGCCATCTTGCATCAGAAAACTAACTATCATAGAAAGTCCCCATAATAGGGTGTGTGGAGAAGGGGCCTGATGGGTCAGACAGAGGGAACTCAACTATGGATAGAGCAGTCTTGGCAATGGTTTGATATGTCAGCAGAGAGGACCTTGTAAGACTCAGAAATTCCACAATGCTGAGCTCATCCAAACCAAGAGAAATGTGCCTTGATTAACAAGGAGTTATCTTGTCCTGCCCTTGCAACACAAGTTTAGACACTGGCCTCAGACGAACATACTTTGCAGGTGTATTTGCTCACTTTTTCACGCAGCTCTTTGGTTTTGACTCCGTAAATGATAGGGTCAAACATGGGAGGAAGAAGCAAGTAGAGATTGGCCAAGATGATGTGAACATAGGGAGCAATGCCCTGACCAAACCGGTATGTCAGAGTAGAGAAGAAGAAGGATGGATAAGACATCAGAATGACACAGATGTGGGCTGTGCAGGTGCTGAAGGATTTCTGGTGGGCTTTTTTGGAGGAGATCTTGAGCACATCTCTGATGATTAGACCATAAGACAAGGCAATAAGTGAGAGGTCTAAACCAATGACCACAAATGCCATCACTAAGCCATATATTCTGTTAACTGTGATATCCCCACATGACATCTTTGCCACAGCCATGTGATCACAGTACGTGTGGGGGATAATAATGTTGGCACAGAATGTCTGCCTGCTCAGAAGCAGGGGCAAAGGCAAAATGAAGACAGTAGCTGTTAACAAACCCACAAGCCCTAGCTTAGCTATTCGTGCATTGTTGAGGATAGTGCTGTATCTCAGAGGGTTACATATGGCAACATAGCGATCAAAGGCCATTATCACAAGGACAGCTGAGTGCATCATAGAGCCTGTATGAAGGAAGAACATCTGGGTGAGGCAGCCAACCACTGTAATACCTTTCAAATTGAACCAAAATATACACAGTGCCTTCACAGCAACAGAGGTAGACGTGCTGATGTCCGTGAGTGCCAACATGCAAAGCAGCATAAACATTGGTTTATGCAGGGTCTGTTCTTTGCCCACAATAAACAGAATTGTGAAATTTCCCAGCAAGCCAATGATGTAGATTGCACAGTAAGGGATGGAAATCCAGACATGGGCAGCTTCCAGACCAGGGATTCCTGTTAGGATGAATGTTGAAGGGCCAGAGGGGGTGAAGTTAAAAACTCCCATGAAGTCCTCAATAAGTCATTTAACTCCAGAAATGCTTAAGTTACCTGTGAAAGGAGAAAAGAACACCAGGGAGGGGATGGTTAGGCACTTTATAACAAATACTATGGTAAATGTTTCATAATCTTTATCAATCTCGAAAGGGTAGTGATCAGTGAGGGAAAACTCTTACTAATGGCTCCAGATTATTTAGGGTATTGTGATTTCTTGAGAAGTCCTCAGGAGAGAGCTATCCAGGACAGATGAATGGACAGCATAATAGTAAAATTTCATGTCAAAACCTGTAATGTGTATGGCTTAGTAGACAAGCTAGAAGTTCTCAAACACCTCAGAAATTCTAGTTTAATTGTAAGAATTCAGTAAAGTGATCTAAGTTTTATGCTAGATCTCTGTTTAATCCTGCTCAAAGTGCAAACATTGATAAAAGTTGTTATATCAGCCAATCAACAATTCATCCTCCTCTGAACTCCTTTTTGTAGCATGGGACACCCTACTCACAGAGGCTATTGCACATCTGGAAAGGGTAAGGCTAGTGGGGACAGGAATTTTCAAGTGCCTGCAGAAACTGGCACATACTGAGAAGTAGAAAAAGCTGGGATGGTTACCTAACAGAGGAGGTGTGTAGGAGGGGCTATTAGCAATGTTTATAAAATACTGACATGCACAGAGGAGATTGAGAATGTGTTCTCCCTGACTTCTAACACAAAATCAAGAGGACATTCCATTTAGTTGGAACATAGGAAGCCCAAAATAGATAAAGAACAATGCCTTCTTCACTCATGGCCAAAGTAGAATGAGGCACTCATTGCCAGAATTAATTAGAGTTTGGATATTTAGATGGATAGTGCAACTATCCAGTTATGCTAGTTCTACCTAAATAAATACATGGCTTCGTGTTTCATGAGAAAGGTCAGTCTCTAGCTGTTAGGAACTAAGGTAACACTCTACAGATGGTTAGCTCACCCCCCACCCCCTAGCCCACCTTCTATCTTCCTAATGCTGGCTTCCTTACACATTCTTAGGCAGCATCTGGAGCTGGCACTTCCAGAAAGGATATTGGAATAGAGCCCAGTTTCCACTATCGAAACATACATTATAGTGCTGGGTGATGACTTTGTGCTCAGCAGAAATAAGGAGGAAGGACACAATAGTCTTCATATTTAAGACTGAAGGTCTTAGGCATTAACTGATAAGTGTAAGCAGAGAAATGTGTCAGGATCTCATGTGCTAACCCTTCTCATGCCTAAAGATTGATGAAGTTTCCAGGGGGCACAAAGACCATGGAATTGTAAATATGAAAGAGGACAGTAACAGAGAGGGAGCCATGCTAGTCTATGTACTGTCAAAACAAAAAAGCAGTCAAGTAGCACTTTAAAGACTAACAAAATAATTTATTAGGTGATGAGCTTTCATGGGACAGACCCACTTCTTCAGACCATAGCCAGACCAGAACAGACTCAATATTTAAGGCACAGAGAACCAAAACAGTAATGAAAGTTGACAAATCAGAAAAACAAAATGATCAAGGTGAGCAAACACATTGGGATCTCAGGCTAAGATTATTATCCTATCACACTACCAAATCCTGTTCAGAGTCACTGCACATCCCACAAGAGTTCCCCATCATGAGTGTTCCCCATTGTGTGACATTGCTTACATTCTTTGTTCTGAGATGTAGATATCTGCATATTTATATTAGAAGACACATTGTTTTCTTTGACCCACATTATCAACTGCCATGTATAGGTGTGAGTAAGCAAGCTGTCCTCTTTCATAACAAAAAAGCAGTCAAGTAGCACTTGAAAGACTAACAAAATAATGTTTTAAGGCATAGAGGCAAACCTTGATCATTTTTTTCTGATTAGTCAACTTTGATTACTGTTTTTGGTTCTCTGTGCCTTAAATATTGTGTCTGTTCTGGTCTGGCTATGGTCTGAAGAAGTGGGTCTGTCCCACGATAGCTCACCTAATAGATTATTTTGCTGGTCTTTAAAGTGCTACTTGACTGCTTTTTTGTTATGAAAGAGGACAGCTTGCTTACTCACACCTATACATGGCAGTTGATAATGTGAGTCAAAGAAAACAATGTGTCTTCTAAGATAAATATATAGACATCTACATCTCAGAACAAAGAATGTAAGCAATGTCACACTATGGGGAACACTCATGATGGGGAACTCTTGTGGGATGTGCAATAACTCTGAACAGGATTTGGTGATGTGATAGGATAATAAGCTTAACCTGAGATCCCAATGTGAAACACATGGCCAAAAAATTCATGTGGTCCTTGGTTTGGCATGGGTACAACAGCTGATAAAATCATCTGTCCTGTTCTGCCATCCATGATTAAAGAACAATGTTGATATACTGAAGTGGGTTCAGAGAAGACACACAAGAATTAGTAAAGGATTTGAAAACCTGCCTTAGACTGACAGATTCAAAGAGCTGAATCTATTTATTTTAACAAAGATGGTTAAGAGGTGACCTGATAACAACCTATAAAGAACTATACAGGGAAGCGATATTTAATGATTGTTTTTTCAGTCTGGGATACAGAGGTCCAATAGATTCCAGTGGCTGGAGTTTGAAGTTAAAGAACTTCTCACTGTAAATAAGGAACATAGTTTTTAAATAGTTACAGCAATTAATCTTTAGAACAATTTACAAATGTTATTGGAGCAATCTTCACCAATGAGAGTTTTTAAAAGACAGTTGAATGTTTCTCTAAAAAAAATCTCCTCCAAGAATAATTTTGGGGAAATTCTCAGGCCTGTGTTATAGCCGTGTTTCCCAACCATTTTTTTTATAAAATACCTGTTTAAAAATTACAATTGTCCCTGGTACCTACAATTTTCAGAGACACATTTTTTCTACCATTGCAACTCATTTGTTTATACAACTTAACTGTAATTGGTTGCTTGGAAAAAATGGTCTATAGGCAATAAACTTGCCATTGCACTTATGATGATTGTGCAGAAAGGATAAATAAAAATGAGATGAACATAAAATGAGACCAATTTTTGCATTCATGAAAGAAATTGAGAAACACTGAGTTAACGTACCCTCTGGAAGAGTTCTGTGTACCCCCAGTGATAGACATACCCCTGGTTGAGAACAAACGTGTTATACAGACAAGATGATAGCAATCATCCCTTCTGGCCTTGTTATCTATGAACATGATCCGAAGAATGAGATGGAGGCACTTTGCCTGTCAGCTCATGCCCGAGCTTATGAAAACATGTCTCTATTTTATAGGGTGAAATTATTACATGACCGTGACAACTTGAAAATATTATACTAGGTATGTATTTTGTGATGCTGAGGGATCCCATGAGACACTAAGTAGCTGAACATTTTGGTTTGAACCAAATAATGTCTCGAGACCATGACATCTCTTAATTGAAGAATGAAGGCTAACCAATAGCTTATATTGGATGGCCAGAACAGGTGATGGTGGTAGGGCCATGGACACTATATGTGAAAGTCAAATTAAGAAACAAATTAAGTCAAAAACTTAAATGAGCCAAAGTATGCCATTGAATCTCCATGAACAGTAGACCCATGCTTTACAAACAAAAATATAGCTTTTGGAATATATTATAGGCCAACAGAC